>NC_026000.2:27741245-27863745 GCF_000442705.2 Elaeis guineensis | reverse complement strand
CAAACCTTTATCAGGCTTCTCCGTACGTTGCACGGAATGTTTTTTTTCTTTAATATTTTTATTTTATTTTATTTATTATATATATTATATTTTTTTATCATTTTAAAAAATAATATATATATATATATATATATTTTTTTTTTTCTTTCTTCTTCTTCTCATATCTTCTCCGCACCTGTCGGTGCCGCCCCACCTCCTTGCCGCCCCACCACCGCTCCCCTTCTCTCTCGGCAAACGCCGATCCTGATCGCACCCCTCCTCTCTCTCTCTCTCTCTAACCCGAGGCCGGCCATGGCATCCTCTCAAATCTTCCCCTCTGGTGCCCTGTGACCCCGCTTTGGCTTCAACCCCAACATGAACCCCAACCCCTCCTCCACGGCCGACGCACTCCAGAACCTCCAGATCGGTCATCGCTCGCCGCCTACCGCCGCCCCCGGTGCCACCACTGCCCCTCCTTTCTCCTCCCTTACCTCCTGCCCGGCCCTCTTCCTGCCGCCGCCAACATCTCCCGTCCGGGCCATCCCCCTTCGCCCGGCCAGCCCGATTTCCCATCTCTCTCTCTCAGAGAAGAATAGAGAAAAAAAGAAAAAAACAAAACAGAGGAAGAAAGAAGAGAAGGAGGAGTTTTTTTTATTTTTTTTATTTTTTTTCACATGTGGCGGATGGAGGGACGTGTATTTTATAGCTAAAGAGATCCTGTATTACTGTCACATGGTCGACGAAAATTTTTTCATTGAGAGATCTTTATTTATATATATATATATATTAGATATATTAGATTTGTTACATAATATTTTGAATGACGTTTCGGACAGCCGATTGAATTTATCTTTTTTTAATTTGATTTGAAATTATCCTTTTTAATTTGATTAGAGATATATTATCAAATTAAAATTAAAAAATTTATGATAAACTATTATGTTATGACATGAAATTTAAAAATTGATTGATTAATTATATAATCTTCTTGCATATTTATCAATTTTGCTTAGAAATGATACTTGTTGAAACATTGAAAATAGTTAATTAATTCTTTATAAGTTAGAAAAAGTGCTAACTTCTTGAATTTTATCTATCCCATCCCTCAGGTAAAAGCCTCGCCACCCACTGCAGAGCCAATCTAGTAAATTTTCATATAAAAAAAAATAAATGCAATTTTTTTTTCCTTTTGATCTTTATTTTTTTAGCCTTTTCTCATCAGATTAATTGAATCATGCTATAATCTATAACAAAGTCATGAAATTGTAAATCTTTTTTAGCCCTCTAAAGACGCCAAAACGCATGGTTAGACCTGGCCTCAGTTCATGAATGTTTCGTTCTCTTTTTTTTGTTTTTTTTTTGTTACCTGTCAACATGGAAGAAAGTTGATGTCAGAAATCGGCCAGCATCATTCCAATTTTTGAGTAATTAAAAGGGGTGAAATGAGACAACTACAAATTAATATCCATACAAAGCCCAAACGGTCCAAAAATGTGACATGATTCAAATTAGGGAGTCAGATAAGGTCAATCCAAAACCTAATCCATAAAGAAAAAGGAAAAGGTCAAGGTCCTTCTTTTCCTTCGATCAGGATCGGGAGTCCATGGCTCTTGACTCCCCTAGCAACTTTTATGTGCAAAAAATGCATTTCATATTTTTTTTTTGAATTATGATGTAATTAAAGATGGTTTTAATTCTCTACAGGTTCCCCCATATGTATATGTTAAGGTTATGCGTAGAACTATTCTTATATTATCTTCTCTAATTTGCCAAGATTTTAAATTTCATTTATTAAATTAATCAATTTCATTTTACGTTGTGATGAATTTGTACTTTGTCCATACTTTAAACCCACTGAGTTTACCTGTGAAGGGATAAGTTGAAGTTTTGTTTTATATAAGACCGTTCTTATAATTCTACCTAATTATTTAAGTTTTGGGTGCCACAATGAGAGAAATCCTTCGTGTGTGTGTGTGTGTGTATGATTGGATTTGAACCAAGGCATATTAATGAGCCCACTTATCCGGTTGGAAATCCTCATTGTAATAACCCCTAACCTCCCAAAACAAAACCAAAATTGTGAAAGTTGCTAATGATCACATTATTTTGATGTGAAAGGCTTTGTTGAAGCAAAAATTGTCATCCATAAGCTTTGTGCCTTTTGCCTAAGATGGTTGTGAACCATCTATCTTAATTCTTAAGCACCATTTTTTTAACTTTTATTTGTGGTTCAATGATATTGTCATCAGCTTTTATGCATCGTATTAAAATTTTATATTGAAGTTATAAGATTCACAAAAAAATAGTTATTTTATTATTATCCAATCTAGGATTTAAATATTGCTCAATAAAATAAAATATACATCCATGACCCATTTTATTAATTAAATCAACCCCTCAAATTATCTCAAGTATAATGCAAGTATGATGTTTATTTTTGATGGGAAAAACAAAAATTGTGGAGGGCACTTGATCTAATTCGGCATCTCCATGGCCTACCATGCCCAAATTAACCTTTAGCTACGTGACCTATTTTTGGCGCCACCAAAGGCACCAATTAGAAAGAAAAATTCTTTATGCACCATGAATGGTACAGAAAATCCAATAAAGAGCGCATTATTTTGTCTGATTGATCTACATAATCATCATTTTTCAACATACATTTAATGCCAACAGATCGATTTTTTTGTTTAAAAATTTTATATGATGAAAATACTTCTGTCTTTTAAAAAAAATTATGATATTATGTGGCGTATTATAGTCCAAGATATCATAATATGATCCAAGATATCATTATATAGAAATGATATTTTTGTCCAATCATTTTCCAACACGCATTTAATGCTTGCAGATCGATTTTTTTCGTTTGAAAATTTTGAATAACGAAAATATTTTTATTTTTTGAAAAAAATTATGACATCCTGTATTATATTATGACATTCTGTAGATAAAATTTATAACTTTCTGAATATAGAATATCACAGTTTTATCAAAGAACAAGAACATTCTCGTCATATAAAATTTTTAAATGAAAAAATTACTCTATAAACATAAAATATGCGTTGAAAAATGATGATTACTAGATCAATCG
Organism: Elaeis guineensis; assembly: GCF_000442705.2. Taxonomy (NCBI): domain Eukaryota; kingdom Viridiplantae; phylum Streptophyta; class Magnoliopsida; order Arecales; family Arecaceae; genus Elaeis; species Elaeis guineensis. The sequence continues at coordinate 27,860,675 of NC_026000.2, read as the reverse complement.
GATAAGACGGTGTGCTTCATGTTGGATTTTCTACACCGCTGGCGGTGCACAAATAATTTGTCCAACTAGAAATTGTGATGTCCACACATTGCTGTCTCTTACCACAATCAAATTTCAATGGTCCAAAATGTAGAAGACTCCTTTGGTCGGCCTTTTTTTTTTTTTCTAATTTAACAAATCTATTTATTACAATTTACAATCTTATATTATTAGAACCACCATAAACTTCGTGCTCTTATTGTGATTTTGCTTGGTGTTCCTGAGATTGTGTGACTCTTTTCAGTATATTTCCAGGGGCTTGAATAATTTCCAAATTGAACAAATAAATCATACAAAGGAACAAATGAGGGGCATTCTGGCACTTTTAAGTAAACACAACCTGTGATATCACCAGAACATCCCGCATTTTGTTCTTGTTAAAGAGTTTGTATGATTTGTTTATCTAATTTATTTATATGTGTAGCATTCTCCATTCGTTATAAGTATTTAATCTAATATTATGAAAAACGTTAATTTAATGTAATAAATGAATATATTCTTCATCTTATTGATTAAGGTTGATTCACTTCCGAAATTAGGTTATAATAATTCAATTCTAAAATCTGATGATGAAAGAATCATTTATCGCAAATCCTCTAATCGTAACATAGATGGGTTGTCTTGAATTAGAATGGAGACAACGTTATTTTAATATGCCAAAGATTATCTAATTAAAATACCACCATATCATAATAATAAAAGCAATTGCCCACGCATGGATGATCAAAATTGTTGCCCACGAGTTGTGCTTTCTTTGATTCTTTTAGTGGAACGATATCTTAAATCAATTTGTGAGAGCCAAATTAAATGTAATATACTGATTCAATTGGAGACAAAATGTTCTCGCTGAGAACTTGGGATTCCCAAGGCATGTTTCTTTTTTGGCTTTTTATTTTTTCTAATGTATAGGAAGGATAAAACCCCAATTAGTTGGTTTTCTATTTTTATTAAAAAAATAAAAATCAAAGCAAAAACATATTTGTTGTGGCTGTTTTTTTTTTTTGAAGGCATGTTTCTTTTTTGGCTTTTTATTTTTTCTAATGTATAGGAAGGATAAAACCCAATTAGTTGGTTTTCTATTTTTGTTAAAAAAAATAAAAATCAAAGCAAAAACATATTGTTGTGGCTGTTTTTTTTTTTTGGAAAAAAAAAAAAAAAAAGCCTAGTAAGCATCTTTTAAAGCCGTCGAGATCCAAAAAAAGTGATTTTTAAAAGTTACTACAAAAATTATCACTGAATATAAAAATGAGTCTTATAAATTTATTTATTTGATTTCGGCTTTTAGTTCTATTTCTAGTTTATGTTTAAAAGTTGTTGATGGCAAACCATCTCTAAAGAATTGGGTTTTTTCCCCCTTTACGAGAGGGAATGGATTCTTTATCCCAATTACATTAAAGAACATAACAATTGTGAAGCTACTTATTAGGTCATCTACATCCTTGACAAAAAGAATTAACTTCATAAATCATAAGGAAAATTCCCATCCTTTTCAACAACCAACTTGAAATGATTGCCTCAGCACTTCACAAGCACACGTTTTACTCACTTTAAAGTATGCCTAAAACTATTGTTAAGGACATAAACAGGTGTGAAATAACTTTTTAGACGCTTGATTTACTTGATTGAAAAAACAAAAAGACATACAGATACATGCAATCTCAAACTCTTCTTTATTAGATACCAATAAAAATTGCATTTTTAAACTCGTTTTGATTATCTGATTTATTAATGGTTATATGCTTTTGGGATATAATTATTTAATTTTAATTGTTCCTAGATTTTTTTTCTTCCTGGAGCCAAAAAAATGTCCCGAATTTGATAAGTCTCCATCAAGAAGTAAAAAGTTTGCAGCATTTTTCCTACAACTACCAAGGAAACACCAACGAAAAGTTTCCCCACTTTGGGGGGAAAAAATCCTCAATCTCCTTAATTTGACGTCAAAGCATTGATTAATTTTCTTATAAGCAATCATATTCTATGACTATCTCCCTTCATATATAAAGAGGGACATCTTGAGAGAAGAATATCATCAAATGACTTGGTCAATGGAACATTTTTACTTGAATCAATTAATTTATCATCATCATCACCTGAAAATCCTAACAACATTTGTAAAAGGTTCTCCAACTTTTATAACTTATGAGTTTGGGGAAGAGTGGTTCTTTCCTTTTTTTTCCCCCTCCTATTGAGCCTACCTTTGAGACATGTTTCACGTGTTAATCGAAGTAAAAGAAAAAAAAATTAAAAATAAAGAAGTCTTACTTTTGATGGGTCCTTGAGCATATATATATATATATATATATATATATTGGTTGCCAATAATGTCTTTGGATATGCATCACTTTCATCATGAACAAATGACACCTTTACCAAAATTTTTAAAAAAAATGACAGAATGGAAATGATTCAAAATCAGCATCATTTGATTAGAGAGGAAAGGGAGGCTCCTTTATGATTATTATTGCTGTGCATCGAGAGGGAGTGAGAACGAGAGAAGGAGAGAGTTGATTGTTGGCTTCTCAACGACGGAGGCTTAACTCTCACCTAGCCTTGTTATTTTTTGGTAAAGTACCTCTTTTTGTTATTACCCACAAGAATTTGGCTTCCCACCTACCCTGGAGGAACCCTCCTTTTTTATGCTTGAGTTGGGCAGTATTGTGGAGGGTATCACTTATTCTGATGTCACTTATTACGTAGGATCTGATACTACTCATTACAGCAGAAAGAAAAAATAAAATAAAATAGAGATCATACAAACAAGTATGTAAAATAGTCCAAGTGCTATCTCTACGGAGTATGCAAGCTTCACTATGAAAGAAAAAATAAGTACAAGAGAAGATTCTCACACTCTCAACTCTCCGTACGCAAATCTCTTTCAACTAGAAGCAACTCTCACAAAAGCTCTCTCAAAATCCCTCGAGAAGATCCTTTCATAGGCCTGCCAGTACTAGAGTCCTCGACGTCCCTGGATACTTTCTGTGGAGCAAACCTCTATATCATGCCTCTCCGCAGCTGCTCTGCTTGACATTCTGCTCTGGCCCCGATTCCTTGTCAGTGCTCTGCCTGTTGTGCACACTCGGTGCTCGCCGAACTCCTCTCGACTGCTACTTGAGCTTCTCTTGGCTGATGCCCCCTCTTCATGGTTCTGTTGCCTACAGGATTGTTTAAAGCCCCAAATTCGAGCCTAGATTGGAGACTGCACTCCGAATAGCACCCAAACTCACTTTTGAACCATCAGATCATGACCGACTACTCTGTCCACCGTCTAATCGTGCATCCGCACCGCTCGATCCATGAGATCAATGCATGAGCCACGAGAAATGTAGTCGGTTCATCGTAGACCGTGTGAAATGCGTGGGGAAACGCTGCCTGGTCCATACGATCCTCCATGCACCATCGGTCCACCATGGACTGGGTCACACAATCACGGGCCACATGCTCATGCATTTGCCTAGGCCTGGGCCACACCCCCACGATCGATTGCACACGTCCACTCGCACCTGGGCTGGCCAGCACACCCGCACGCGCCCAGGCCCACATGCTACTGAGCCGCACTCACAGGCTTGGAGCCCCTGCTATCTTTTGGCCTGCGTGCTGCGGGCTTCGCTGGTTCGCATGCTGCATATCTCACTACTCCACATCTCTGGACTCCTCGTGACGTGTTCTTCAAGCTGAGCTTCTCTGTATCTGAATTTTCGCTCCTGTGGATCGAATTTGAGATATTATTTTCAACAATCTCCACCTCGACTTGACATTCAGCCTCCACCTGATTTTGAGAGCTTTAGAGTCTTCTTGCCCCAATGCCCTGGGGCAAACGTCTGCTACTCATGGATGGGTAAACATGGAAGTCGAGCCAGGCCACTCGATCCTATCTCCATCATATCCTCTGACCTGAGACCTACTCGAGGTAGCCTTCTCACGATGTCGCGTATCATCCTTCCGAGTCTTCCATCCCGTATCTGATCCATCTCCATCTAGAGCTCTACTTTACACTAGGCTCCTGTTGGTATCCTCCATATAGACAGCTCATCCTTGCACAAGAGAGCATCGATCAATCCTTCATGGTTGATCTTCACCTTGATTGCGTCTGTCTTTTTCATCTTCAATCTTGATCGCTATCGTCGCAATCTGGCACTGGAACCTTTTGGCTCTGATATCAATTATTATGCATGGTATCACTTACTCTGATACCACTTATTGTGCAAGATCCGATACCACTCATTGTAGTAGGAAGAAAAAGAAATAAAACAGAGAATACACAATTAAGTCCATGGAATAGCCCAAGTGCTACCTCCACGGGACATACAAGCTTCATTATGAAAGAGAAATAAGTACAGAGGAGATCCTTATACTCTCAACTCTACGTACACAAACCTTTCTCAACTAAAAGCTACTCTTTCAAAAGCTCTCTCAAAATCCCTCAAAGAAACCCTCTCATAGGTCTGCCAGTACCAGAGTGCTCGACGTTCCTAGACACTTTCTGTGGAGCAAACTGCTACATCATGTCCCTCTGCAGCTACTCTGTCTGACATTCTGCTCTACCCCCGATCCCCTGTCAGTGCTCTGCCTGCATCTGCTCTGCTTGCTGTGCACACTCGATGCTTGCCGAACTCCTCATAGCTGCTACCTGAGCCTCCCTCGGTTGATGCCTCCTCTTCATGGTTCTACTATCCACAGGGCTATTTATTGTTAGATGTGTGCCCTAGATGCCAAATTGGCTGACACATTTCTGTACAAATGTAAGGGCAAATTTATAATTTTGATTATAAATGAATAAAAAAATTATTCTACTATCACATTGTGTATATTATGTCTGTGATACATCTTTTGAGTTAGTAGGAATGTTAATTCATATTTTCAAGAGTTGAAAATTTAAGACATGAATTTACATAACTAACTCATAAATAGCTCCTGACCATAGGATCATCATGAGGATAATGATCGATCTGAAAGGTTGGTGTACGATCGCTTTCTTAACGTAGATGTGTCTTGAGTCTATAGTGTAGAGACACCAAAGTGAGAGTACAGATATTCATTGAGAATGAGAGTACTGAGCGTGACCACCTCGAGCAGTCATAAAAAAGTCTACCTTCTAGTCGATGACTAGCTCGATGCTGTAGCTGTGTGTCTAGTTCTTTGACCTGAGGTACATCGATAGTTCACCTTGAGTGTGTTATAGTTTGACTACACCATAACTCGATCTCCTAGCCATAAAAAATCTTGAGGTATATGTTGGCTGTAGCATATTCATTGTAGGAATCAGATCGCACTAAGAAGGGATCTATCAACCTCGGTAGATGAGAGGAGTAGTCCTATGATGATCGAAAGATCGAGTCCTTAAGTCCATGGCCATGGCAGAGTGAAATAATGGAAAAGAGTTTTCCATTAAAGTTTCACATCGGACTTGGATCGATCGATTGATTCATATGACTGATGTTGGGTTTGATGAGTTCACCTTAACCCTAATTCAGTCGGAACTCATGATAGAAGAACTCAATCATACAGGTAGCTGCATCGAGAGGTTCGTCTTCATTTCTGATGGGTTGCCATCATATACTGCTAGGTGTCACTGATGAATTTTGGAAGTAATTAGAATGATCTTGATGATCGATCATTCTAATTGTCTGAATTAGAAGAGTTCTGATCTATCGAAAGGAGTTTTGATGATGTCGATGATGAGATCACGATATATCTCATTACCATACAGAAATGAACCTAACTGGGTCACACAAATAAGAGTTAGGATCTGGATGTCATCAATTGAGCTAGTCCAGTTCGATTGATTTGGATTAGATCCAATTAGGCTCAAAAAAATCGTGCTAGCACACGATTGAGCCTAACTTTCTCCTCGTGTAATCTTTTCTATCTCGACTGAGCCAAATATGATTTGACTCACCCAGAGAACCTTGAGAAGATTTCTCACAGTCTGACTGGAGCCAATCCAGCTCAGAAAGGATTTATCTTAATTCATGAGATGAATTTAAGACCACACCTACTAATTTCTGTCACCTGTCATTTCTATTTTAGGACATTGGTCAAACGTTGACCCATGGACCTTGGACTGAAGGCCACTTGGCAAGAGATCATTGGAGATTTTTGTGGAGTGTCCACTTGCTAAATTGGGCCTCAAAGTGGGTGCCATATTCAGATTGGGCGTGCATCCCAAGTGGATAATGATAGAGTCCCATGAGATGAGGACTCTGATCCCTTGATCAACTTGGACTGTGGGGCGCAAATCTCACTGTGCTTATCCAGTGTTGGTGCCAACAGCAGGAGGAATTATGGAGATTCTTATCTGATACAATCAAATGACATCGCTCCACCAATCAAATTTTTTTTAGAATTAATTAAAATTTTTTGATTGGTCGAATGATGTGGCACTGCATGGCGCAGCAGGATCTATTTAAACCCTGTTTGCGCCTAGGGTTTAGAGACTTTGTGCAATAACCAGCAAAAGTCTGAATTCTCTTCACTTCTCCATGCCCCCTCTACTCCTCTCCCTCCCCTCTTTACATCCAAGAGGTTGGGCATCCATCTGGTGCTTGTCCAAAGCATGGTGGCTTTCTGATTAGAAGGCTGCAGAAATTTATCGAGAAGCTGCTGCTCCAGCTTCAAAAGATCTTTTGAAGATCTTTCAGATCAGATCCAGATCTGATTTTTGGAGCAAAGATTCATGAGAAGAAGATGATTCAGATCCTACTTGAGTGGATATCGGTAGAGGCCAGGCGACTGCATGGCTATTTTAGAATCTCGGGCATTGCTGCGATCATCTACAGGATAATCTAGTTACCCTAGAGGTATTTCTCTATTCATCATATTTTTAGATTTAATTTTAGATTTAATATCAGATAATAGGAATTAGATCTAATAGATCTTAGATCTGAAATATTATAATATAATTTTTTTTAAATATTTTGCCCCAGATCTCATTAGATCTGGAAGATCCTACAAGGAAAAAGCCGATTTTTTCTTCAACTGGTATCAAAGCCAGATTGATGGCTCTATTTCAGATCTAATTTAGATCTAATTTTTATTTTTTATTTATCTAATATTAATAAATTTTAGATATCACATCAGATATGATAGGATCTAAAATCAAAAAAAATTAAAATTAAATTTAAGTAGATCTAACATGTATGAGATGCATGACTAGACTAGGAGTAGTTTGATCTATGAATAGTCTTATAGTTTTATATTTTAATATGATTAAAATATAAATTAGATCTAATTTATTCTCTATTTTTTTGATGTTATAAATATTATATTCAGATCAAAAAATAAAAAATAAAATTTTAATTAATACATAAGATTGATCTGTTGCATGTCTAGACTAGTTGTAGAATTATTCTAGTAACTATCTAGAATAGATTTTATATTGAATAGTTCAATTTAAATCTTATTTTTTAGATGTTATATGTGGTGTTTCAGATCTAAAAGCATGCTAATTAGATCATATTTTAATACATGATATGTATGCAAAGCATGTATAAGTTAGATCTAAAATTATATATGTGATATGTAACTTAAATCTAACTAGTTTTATAGTTAAATTAATATTTTTGATTAAGGTGTTCCTCATGGCCCTCTGGTCATAAAAATAAAGTAGGGTTTAAGACCCTCTCCTCCCATTCAACGAGGTGTTCTTATGGCGTTTAGGGGTGCTACGCATTCATCCTTAATCAGAAATCAAAATTTACTTTTCTGTAAAATTCTAGATCCTGAAATCCTAGGATTTATTTACATATTTTATTTATGAACCCAAGACTTAATTAATGAATTAAGCTTATGAAATTAAATTAGGTCTAAAATTGAGAATTTCAGATTTAAGTCATTTTCATAAAATTGGGTTCGGGCTTGGGTAGCTCAATTAGGTCTAGCGGTTGATCAAACCGAATCAAAAATTGGTTAAGTGGGATCATGAAAGCTAATAATTGACCAGCCTAATAGGATTAAGTTCAGATCAAGGTCGAATCACATTTAGATGTGACTCGATCAAGTTAAGACCTAATTTGGCTCAGTGGTTAGAGCTTGAATTGTAGACTAACCCAATTGATTCTGGTTTGACAATTTGGTGTCTAAGGTAAGTTGGATAGATGCGATCGACTGATTTTTAATTGGGAGCTACTCGATTCGAATGCGTTCTTATCAAGTTAATGACATATCCCTCCTATCGATCTCACTTACTTGGTGATAAACACTTAATTTAAGTCATTTAAAGTAAAAAATTAGATTTAATTTATTTTATTTATTAAGAATTTGATGCTTCTTTTTATGTTTTACAGAAAAGATGATCGTCGATACAAAGAGTCCGATTCATAGATCAAAAAGACTCAAGTTTGAAGAAATTTGGACTTAAAATAAAATTAAAATAAAAAAAGATGCATATGGTATTATAGAAAATAAAGATACTATGCAAAGAATCTAAAAGGATATAGATATCATTGTGAAGAAACAAAAGTTTCTTTTTGGAATATGAAAAAGTTGTTTTACGTGGAATACTCCTGGGCGCGTGAGTGGGTGCGCGAGTGCGCGCGCATGAGGCGTGGACGCGGGGCGGACGCGGCACGGATGCGGCATGGGTGCGAGCTCGGGCACGGGTGCGGCATCGTGCGGGTGTGGGCGCGCGGCGAGTGGGCGCGCGGCAGACGAGTTCGCAAGGAGTTTCTGATGGCGGTCGAACAGATGCTTATTAAAGAAAAAAAATTAATATTTAAAAATATTTTGAGAGGAAAGATTTGTATTTTTTTTAGTCCCACATCGAAAAATCATGTAAAACTCCTCCCTCCTAACACCTATAAAAAGACTTTTGTACTCCCATTGGAGGGAGAGCCCAGAAATTCTTCTAGAGCCTTGCATAGAGGGATAGAAAGGGACTACTTCATGAGCAGCTAGGCTAGCAGTCTCGGGAGTGGAGAAAAAATTTTGTAACGACACAGAGATGGTTTATTGTTCTAAACTTTCCTATATTTCTTTATATGCAATAAAGATTATGCTTTTTATTTAAATCGTCATGAGTTCTTTATTTGCTCCCTTTCATATGCTATTATTTATGCTTTCTTGTTAGATTAATATTAGGAACAACTTTTACTTTCCGGAGATGCGTCGTGATCTACGGATACGGGGCGTGCCGAGGAAAGAAGAATTGTTTACCTAGTACTTTCCGAAGACGCACCGTGATCTATGGGTACGGGGCGTGCCAAAGAAAGATAGGTATTTTTTTTAAGATTAATCACATATATTTAATTAAAAAAGAGATACAACTCTACTAGTGCAAAATTAATTCAAAACTCCTGAGCTCTTTATTTTTTAATTACATCAATTTTAAGATAATTTATTTTCTAAATAAAAAACAACGCTTCTTTCTTTTATTTTGCAATCTCAACTTAGCCCAAGGTCCCTGAGGATACGATCTCGACTCATCCTACCTACGTAGTGAGTAGAGTTATTTTTGGTGCTATCAACGACTACGCATCAAATTTTGGCACCATTGCTGGGGACCTTGACACGGTTGAATTAAAAAAAAAAAAAAAATCATTGACATTTCATAACACTTAACTAAAATAGTGTAACCCCAGATATAAAAAATTCTAACTTAATTGGACACCTTGTTTCTTTGCATCTCATCTCCATAATTAACTTTAAGGGCGCAACCCATTAATCAGATAAGATGGAGATTTGATCACCCTTCCTTGGCCCACAAATCACTCCCTTGCATTTGCATAACCTAGACCTTAATCTAAAATCAACTAGACGTCAGCCCTAAGGATTTCGAGCTCAATAGGATAAGAAAGCCCTAGAGTTGAACCGAGTGCGGATTGGTTAATTGCTCGGTGTCTAAGGCAAGTGGTTAAAGAAAGCGATTTTCAATTGGTTCCGTTGACTGACTTGGCCAACTCAGTTGCTGTCTAAGGAAAGCAACGAGCAGGGAACCTCCCACATCTTACGCTTACCTGGCCGAGTCAGTTAGTCAGTCTTGAGCTTGGAGTGCTCAAAGGCGGTCTTGAAAGTTAGGAGCTGTCTAGATCTAAGTTAATCTTAGGATAGAGAGTCTATGATTATTTAAATTGATTGCAATTAACATCTAAACATTAACTAATTTCTCCCTTTTCATAGATTTAAGATTCTTAGGTTCTTCTCTTTAGATTTTCTTCATTCTTTTCTCACTTTATTATAAAAATATATATATAAACTAAAATTTTTTGTGTTTGCTCTACAGTATAATTGTAAGGTGTATGCTTGGCCGTAGATCGTTACGACCAGAAATCTAACCTTTTGATCCAGAAATAGAAAGAACCTTTAGAGCCAACAGACGTAAAAATATGGACCGAAATCAGGAAAATGATCCTCCCAAGCAACTGAAGGAGTACTTTACTCCTTCCATATATACCTACTCTCCTTGTATTCAAGTGCCCCCTGTGGAGGCCACTCAATATGAAATTAAGTCCAGTATAATCCAAATGTTACCTTCATTTTATGGACTTAGTAATGAGGACCCTTATAAACATCTTGAAGAATTTCTTGAGATATGTTCAACTGTCAAAATTCACAACTTCTCCGATGATGCTCTTAGGTTCAAATTATTCCCTTTCTCACTTAAGGATAAAGTCAAATACTGGCTACATACTTTGGATTCCATGACTATATCAACCTGGGATCAGCTGCAAGGAGAGTTTCTCAAGAAATATTTTTTCATAGAAAAAACTAATCAAATAAGGAAAGCCATAACTAGTTTTTCTCAATTAGATGGAGAAATATTTCATGAAACATGGGAGAGATTAAAGGATCTTATTAAAAAATATCCCCACCATGCTGTACCCAAGTGGCAGTTAATCCAATATTTTTATGATGGGCTATCGGAAAGACATCGACAAATGGTCGATGCATCATGCGGTGGGACATTTATGCTGAAAAGTGAGGATGAGGCATGGCAACTGTTTGAAATTTTAAGTGAAAATTCATTACATCATATGTCTGCCTCTATTAGAGATAAACCCTTATTAAACCCAAAGAGAGGTAGAATATATGAAGTAGAAAATACCATAGATATCCATCAAAAGGTAGATGAACTGTCCCAAAAATTAGATCGTCATCTAAATAATGGACAATCCCCGATTCTACCTAACCCAATCCAAGAAGTTTGTGCATTGTGTGCAAGTCCGAACCATTTTGTTAGTGAATGCCCAGCCGCACCTCAATTTTTTGAGTTTGTGCACGAGCAGGTTCAGCAAGCTCAAGTCCAACAAGCTCGCAGATCAGGAAACGATCCATATTCGAACACTTATAACCCCGGCTGGAGAAACCATCTAAATTTTTCTTGGAGACCACAACCAGTGGTTGGTCCTGCCACACCTCGACCTCAATATCAAGACCCAACATATAGGCATGGACCATACCATCAATTTCAAAATGTTCCTCAACCGTCTACTACTGGTCACAGCTCAGCTTTTGAGAAAAAAGTTCTGAAAGCACTAGAACGATTAGAAGTCAACACTCAGACCCTTAACTCTCACACACAATCCATTGCTAAGCTAGAGATCCAAATAGGTCAACTAGCGACTGCATTCAGTAGAAGGGAAGGAGAAAAATTACCTAGCCAACCCGAGAGCAACCCAAGAGGGCAATTTGCGATTGAGAGCTCTAATATCCTAGAAGTTTTTTCTGAACATGCCAAATCAATCATGACTCTGAGAAGTGGAAAGGTCATTGAACACACTAGTAAAACCAATGAGACCGACCCCAAACCTCTAACCGAATCCAAATCACCCAAGAACAAGGAGGACCTGAAAATAGAGAAGGAACCAACTGCACCAGAATCATCTTACTTACCTAAAGCCCATTTTTGGATGCTCTGAAAGCCTCTATTCCTGCAGATAAGAAGGGAGGAAAACTCGATGAGATATTGGAATTGTTTAAGCAAGTCTAAATTAATCTTCTCCTTCTAGATGCAATCAAACAGGTCCCTGCTTATGCCAAATTTTTGAAGGATTTGTGTACCCAAAAATATAAATCTAGATCACAAATCTCAAAGAAAGTACGCCTCACTGAACAGGCTAGTTCTATCTTCCAGCATGCCACTCCAAAGCTTAAGGACCCAGGAGCCCCCATCATTTTCTATGTTATAGGAGATTATCATATTGAAAAAGCTCTTCTGGATTTAGGGACAAGTGTGAATCTTTTACCTAGTTCGGTGTATGAACTTTTTGGATTCGGAGAACTGAAACCCACATCAGTCACACTGCAGTTAGCCGACAGATCAATTAAGAAACCACGTGGAATGCTTGAGGATGTCTTGGTCAAGGTAGATGAGTTTTACTTTTCAGTTGATTTTTTGGTTCTCAATATAGAATTAAGTGGCAACCCCAGACAAATTTTCATTATCTTAGGACGACCCTTCCTAGCTACGGCAAATGCATGCATTAATTGTAGGACAGGAGTCATGGACGTATCGTTTGGGAATAAGAAACTAAGACTGAATGTGTTTGGTGCTTCTCAAGGACCATCAATGGATAGTTACTTCGAAGTAGATACACTAGAAAATATTATAGAAGATGCAACACCCACAATTCTAGCACTAGACCCCTTAGATATTTGCTTGGCTCACTTTGGAGTGTGTGACTTTGAGGAATATATGAAAGAAGTTAACATCTTGTTGGATACACCACATGATAAAACCACTAATATATGAAAGAAGTTAACATCTTGTTGGATACTCCACATGATAAAACCACTCTTCCATAGACAATCAAGTATGAGCCATTGCCCACATTAGCCAGTACACCAATAGTCCCATCTTTAGAATCACCACCTATGTTAGAATTGAAACCCCTTCCTGCTACGCTCAAGTATGTATTTGTAGGACTCAATGACACCCTCCCAGCAATCATTGCATCAGACTTGACCCCTAATCAGGAAGCACAATTGGTTGGTATTCTGAAGGAACACAAAGAGGCTATCGGTTGGTCCATTGCCGATTTAAAAAGAATTGACCCCTCCATTTGCATGCACCATATTCATTTTGAGGAACATGCCAAACCCCATCGAGATATGCAGAGGAGATTGAACCCAAACATGCGTGAAGTAGTAAAGAAAGAGGTGGTAAAGTGGTTAGATGCTGGAATCATCTACCCCATATCCGATAGTAAATGGGTCAGTCCCACTCAAGTAGTACCTAAGAAATCAGGTATTACTGTGGTTGAGAATGAAGAAGGTGAACTGCTTCCCACTCGCATATCATCTTGATGGCGAGTATGCATAGATTATAGAAAACTGAATGTCGTTACTAGAAAAGACCATTTTTCATTGCCCTTCATCGACCAAATCTTAGAACGGTTAGCAGGACAAAGTTTTTTCTGTTTTCTTGATGGTTATTCAGGGTACAATCAAGTATCTATATTTTTGGATGACCAAGAAAAGACTACCTTCACCTGCCCCTATGGCACCTTCGCTTTTCGACGTATGCCGTTCGGGCTTTGCAATGCACCCACTACATTTCAACGGTGCATACTGGCCATTTTTTCGGATATAGTGGACAAATGTCTTGAAGTTTTTATGGATGATTTTTCTGTGTTTGGAACCACCTTTGAGGATTATCTCCATAATCTTTTCAAAGTTCTTAAACGGTGTATGGAGACAAATCTTGTCCTAAGTTGGGAAAAGAGCCATTTCATGGTGCGGAAAGGAATTGTATTAGGACATATTATTTCTGAAAGAGGGATCGAGGTAGATAAAGCCAAAGTTGAGGTCATTTCAAAACTACCACCTCCGACTTCGATCCGACAAATACGATCCTTCTTAGGTCATGCCAGATTTTATAGACGCTTTATCAAAGGCTTTAGCAAAATTTCAAGACCCTTGTGCAATCTGTTGGCCAAGGATACACCATTTATCTTTGATGAAGACTGTTTGAAAGCGTTCAACACATTACGAACAACCCTGACAACAGCACCCATAATAAAACCCCCTGACTGGTCCATTCCATTTGAGATTATGTGTGATGCCTCTGACTTTGCAATATGTGCCGTCTTAGGTCAAAAAATCAATAAGGAGCCACATGTGATCTATTATGCTAGCAAGACTCTTTCCGATACCTAATTAAACTACACCACAACAGAAAAAGAGCTACTAGCAGTAGTGTTCGCCCTTAAAAAATTTTGCTCATATCTGTTAGGGTCTAAGGTTCTAGTTTACTCTGATCATACGGCTCTGAAACATCTCCTCTCAAAGAAAGATACTAAACCGCGTTTGATCAGATGGATCCTTCTTTTACAAGAATTTGATCTGGAAATCTGAGATAAGAAGGGTTCTGAGAATGTGGTAGCTGATCATATCTTCAAGATCTTAGTTGAACACACGATAGGCATAGATGAGGTCAAAGAAAAATTTTCTGACGAACAACTTTTCACAATCTCCTCTAACCGTCCTCCATGGTTTGCCTATATTGTCAATTACTTGTCAACAGGACAAGTACCTTCTCACTGGACAAAACAAGAAAAAGATCAATTTTTCTCACAAATTAAACATTATTTCTGGGAAGAACCTGAACTATTCAAATACTGTCCTGACCAAGTTATTCACCGTTGTGTCTCCGAGAGTGAATTCCAAAGCATTCTCACTTTTTGCCATTCTTCGACATGTGGGGGACATTTTAGTGGAAGAAAAACTGCAGCAAAAGTACTGCAGAGTGGGTTTTATTGGCCAACGCTTTTCAAGGATGCACATAAATTTGGCCGAAGTTATCTGCGATGTCAGCAAACAGAAAATTTATCCAAGAAGGATATGATGCCGCTGACCCCCATTTTAGTAGTAGAAATCTTCGATGTTTGGGGGATTGATTTCATGGGACCTTTTCCAGCCTTATTTGGATTTGAATATATTCTGGTGGTAGTTGATTACATATCAAAATGGGTGGAGGCAATAGCTACACGGACTAATGATAATAAAATTGTAATTAGTTTTATCCAATGAAACATCATTAGTCGATTTGGCTTCCCAAGGATGATCATTAGTGATGGGGGGACTCATTTTATGAATAAATATTTTGAAGCACTTATGAAAAAATATAATATTTCACACAAAGTGGCCATACCATATCACCCCCAAACTAATGGTCAGGTAGAGGTGTCAAATAGGGAGATTAAACATATCCTAGAAAAGATGGTTAGGCTTGATAGAAAGGATTGGTCTCTTCGCTTAGACGATGCATTATGGGCTTATCGTACTGCTTTTAAAACACCCATAGGAATATCTCCTTATCGACTTGTATTCGAAAAAGCTTGTCATTTACCGATGGAATTGGAATATCGTGCATTTTGGACCATACGGCAATTTAACTTTGATATGAAAAATACAGGTTCCAATAGGAGACTCCAATTAAATAAACTTGAAGAGCTACGCAATGAAGCGTATGAGAGTGTCAAAATTTATAAGGCGCGAACTAAAGCATACCATGATAAATTTATTGCACGAAAAATGTTCGAGCCCAATCAAAAAGTTTGGCTCTTCAATTCTAGGTTGCGTCTATTTCCTGAAAAACTTTGCTCACGTTGGGACGGACCTTTCATTGTAACTCAGGTATTTCCTCATGGAGCTATAGAACTCAAAAATCCTAAACAGGGGAACACTTTTAAAGTGAACGGTCAGCGATTGAAACCTTACATAGATGGAATTAGTGATGGAGAATTAATTGAATCTATTGATTTAGTGGATCCAAAACCGTCATAATACTCAATTCAGTCTGAATGAAGACGTAAAACTTAGCGCTTGTTGGGAGGCAATCTAATGATTTCATATTTTTTACTTTACCGCAGCTGTAGGAATTTAGAACAAGAGCCTATTAATCAATGAAGCTATCTTCAACTTTCGAAGCAAAATTATCCCAGGTGCACTCTCTCCTTTTATTTTCTTTGCATTCCTACTCCATTGAGGACAATGTAGATTAAGTTGGGGGGGAGGAAATTAATCAAATCCTCGAGTATGGTCAGAAATAATTAGTTTTGTGTATCCAAATTTTATTTTGATTAAGAGTCAATTAGGCATCCTAAACAATGAATGATTAATGGTCAAGATAATTTTAGAGATACTAAGGAATAAATTATTAAGAAAACCCAATAAATGGTAGGGTTTAGACTAGATCAAATTTTAGGAGTGATTCTACAACCCTCTTCTTACTGATCTCAATAAAGAATCTGCTTCATGAGAAATTGGATGGAAAGGTCGAGGTATGCAAAAATTCTTCTTAAAATTTACTTAAAAAAAATAAAATAAAAATAACATTGGTTTCCTACTGAGTAACCGGGCCCTTTCACCTAAGTAAGCGTTGTGGTTCGCGTAAAAAGATAGGCAATGTTAAAAAAAAATTAAAAAAAAAATAAAAAAAATATATATATATATTAAGGGGACTAAATTGTAAGAAGATAATAAACCTCTTTCCCATTAAGTTAGAGGATTTAAAGAGTAAAGTGGGGAGTTGGTGAAATAAAAGCTCTGAAATTTTTTTAGTTAATACTCAGCCACTAATTGGGTCAAATTGATAATCCAATGAAATATCTCTTTAATGGTCTGACCAAGTATCATCTACCTTTTGGGATGCCTAACCTAATTTTGATTCAGGATCAAGTCGGTACACAATGCTGATATATCTATTTTACTCGAGGACGAGCAAAATTCAAGTTGGGGGGTGTGATAAACACTTAATTTAAGTCATTTAAAGTAAAAAATTAGATTTAATTTATTTTATTTATTAAGAATTTGATACTTCTTTTTATGTTTTACAGGAAAGATGATCGCCGATACAAAAAGTTCGATTCATAGATCAAAAAGACTCAAGTTTGAAGAAATTTAGACTTAAAATAAAATTAAAATAAAAGAAGGATGTATATGGTATTATAGAAAATGAAGATACTATGCAAGGAATCCAAAAGGATATAGATGTCATTGTGAAGAAACAAAAATTTCTTTTTGAAATATGAAAAAGTTGTTTTACGTGGAATACTCCTGGGCGTGCGAGTGGGCGCGCGAGTGCACGCGCGTGAGGTGTGGATGCTGGGCGGACGCGGCGCGGACGCGGCGTGGGCACGAGCTCGGGAATGGGTGCGGCATCGTGCGGGTGTGGGCGCGCGGTGAGTGGGCGTGCGGCAGACGGGTTCGCGGGGAGTTTCTGATGGCAGTCGAACATATGCTTATTAAAGGAAAAAAATTAATATTTAGAAATATTTTGAGAGGAAAGATTTGTATTTTCTTTAGTCCCACATCGAAAAATCATGTAAAACTCCTCCCTCCTAACACCTATAAAAAGACTTTTGTACTCTCATTGGAGGGGGAGCCCAGAAATTCTTCTAGAGCCTTGCATAGAGGGATAGAAAGGGACTACTTCATGAGCAGCTAGGCTAGTAGTCTCGAGAGTAGAGAAAAAATTTTGTAACGACACAGAGATAGTTTATTGTTCTAAACTTTTCTATATTTCTTTATATGTAATAAAGATTATGCTTTTTATTTAAATCGTCATGAGTTCTTTATTTGCTCCCTTTCATATGCTATTATTTATGCTTTCTTGTTAGATTAATATTAGGAACAACTTTTACTTTCCGGAGACACGTCGTGATCTACGGATACGGGGCGTGTCGAAGAAAGAAGAGTTGTTTACCTAGTACTTTCTGAAGACGTGCCATGATCTACGGGTACGGAGCGTGCCGAAGAAAGATAGGTATTTTTTTTAAGATTAATCACATATATTTAATTAAAAAAGAGATACAACTCTGCTAGTGCAAAATTAATTCAAAACTTCCGAGCTCTTTATTTTCTAATTACATCAATTTTAAGATAATTTATTTTCTAAATAAAAAATAATGCTTCTTTCTTTTATTTTGCAATCTCAACTTAGCCCAAGGTCCCTGAGGATACGATCTCGACTCATCCTACCTACGTAGTGAGTAGAGTTATTTTTGGTGCTATCTACGACTACGCATCACCTGGCTATATATGTCGATCCAATTCTGATTTGAGGTGACTAACAATTCGAGCTAACCCATGTCACTATGTTAGTCATAATTGTTATGACTATGTCAAGTCAAGTTTAATGAGACCTAAATCAAATCTCCCTAAGAAAATATTAAGTCTAAGGTCTTCCACCATTGTGGATGTGTGGGCCCTTCCTGGGGTTGATTGTTCTCAACTGGTTACAGTGGCTCAGTTGCACTAGAAAGATGCAACTATGTCCATTAGGCATTGGATGCTACGGATTAGAGGATGGGTTGTGCTCAATATTCTGGATACGGTGAGGGACCCAATCAGAAATCTAATTCATGTAAATGGTGGGTCTAACTTAACTAAGGATTGGAGCAATATTCCGGGCACGGTGAGCTTCATGAATTAGAGACCAAGTTTTGAGTGTACCATGATTAGAGAATCATTGGATAAGAGTTGTCCACTCATCGGTTGACCCATCACCAATAACTGTTAGGTGAGGTGGTGAGCTAGTCGGTGAGACCGCACCACCCACTAGAAATCACTAATCATGAAGATTTTCACATCTCTACCTAGGGAGTGTAGGGATCTGAGAAAATAGTGAGAGCCTAATTTGTTTAAAAATAAAATCTCTAAACAAATTGGTTAAGTCTGATTACAAAATCTAACTAGAAACTTTTGACTCTCTACAGGAAACATGTCTACGTCTAACCCCCTGACCAAAATACTAGACACCCACAGATTGACTGGACCTAATTTCAAGGACTGATTGAGGAACTACAGAATTATTCTGGGTTTTGAGAAACTGACTCATGTCTTGGACCAGGACCCACTTGCCATACCATCACGTCCGACTGCTGAACAGAGAGCATCTCTGAAAAAGTGGACGGATAACGATAATAAAGCCAGGTACTATATGTTGGATGTCATGTCTGATGACTTGCAATGCCAGCATGAGAACATTATGACTACCCGCTAAATGTTGGGTCACCTACAAGAGTTGTTTGGTGAACAAAGTCGCGCAGCCAAGTATCAAGTCTGCCAAAGACTTTTTAAGGCTAAAATGCATGATGGGCAGTCAGTCCAAGATCATTGTTTGTCAATGATCAAGGACCTTGAGGAGCTTGAGAAGCTCGGTGTCATCTTAGACAGAGATTTTCAGATTGATGTGATCCTTCAGTCTTTATCTAATGCATATGGTCAGTTCATCATGAACTTCCATATGCATAAGATGTAGTGTACCTTGGCTGAGTTAATGAACATGTTGGTTACAGCTGAGCTTTTTTTGAAGGGTTCAAAAGGCTCAATCCTTATTGTGGAGCGGACTTCTTCCAAGAGAAAGCCTTTTGGAAAGAAAAAGTCTGTGAAGAAGCAGAAGGTGGATGGGAAGAAGAAGATGATGGAACCGAAGAAGAAGGCTACTGAAAAGGAAAAATATTTTCACTGTAATTCAGATGGCCATTGGAAGCAGAACTGTCCTCAGTACCTAGCCAGCCTGAAGAACAAGAAGGATGGTCCTTCTGGAGGTATGTTCGTTATAGAATCTAATCTTACGATTTTCTCTGCATCCAGTTGGGTACTTGACTCTGGTTCTAGTGCTCATTTGTGCACTTCTATGCAGGATTTTGAGGAGAGCAGAAAGTTGAGGGATGGGGATATGATCTTACGCGTCGGGAACGGAGCAAGAGTTGCTGCTGTGGCTGGAGAACCTATCCTCTACGATTACCGTTAAGATTAGATTTAGTTTTTAGAGATTGTTATTATGTGCCTGCAGCAAGTAGGAATTTAATTTCTGTTTCATGTTTAGCACAAGAAGGTTATGTGATTAGCTTTCATAAGAACCATTGTAACATATTTTATGAAAATAATAAAGTTGCAAATGGTTTTCTTATTAATGGTCTCTATCAGCTACATATTGATGTATCTGTATTTCATATTGAGAAAAATATGAATGCCATAGGAATTAAAAAGCCTAGAGATAGTCTAAATGATAGGTATCTGTGGCACCTAAGGCTAGGTCATATAGCGGAAGACAGGGTTAACAAATTAAAGAAATCTGGGCTATTGAGTCTGTTGACTTTCGAGTCATATCCAGTTTGTGAATCATACCTTCAAGGCAAAATGACCAAGCTCCCTTTTATAGGACATAGGGAAAGGGCCCCAGACCTACTTGCCCTAGTATATACATGAAGCGAAAATTCAATGCAGGGGCAAAATGGTAATTTTAAAACTTTTTCAAAATTACTATTTTATAGCGAAATTATTAATTAATCTCATTAATTAATACTAATTAACCCTACACTAGGATCTAAATATGATACAACAGCATGTATTTAAATTTGAAATTCAAATTTGAAATAGTAAATTTTTTACTGTATGTGTTCAGAACACATCACCTCTTGCGGGTAGTCGATCACCGTAATCTGATCACCGTCGGGGGGCTCTGATCGTCATGTCGCAGCCACACTAGTGTTTGGCCTCTACGGATCGTCCACATGAAGCTCCCGTCTGATCGGCTCCTCACGAATGCTAGTTCGTGATTTCACCCTTTTGATGGCTGATGTTGATCGAACTCCTTCGATCGATGTGTGCTGACTCCTCGGATGCTCTGGATCATCTGCACGATTGGTTGAGAGGCTGATGGATCTCTCTCTGAAATTTGGTGGACTCACGACACTCGTGGCACACCAATCTCACTTTTCGAACCCTAGGTAGAAACCCTAGGGTACACACCAAAAACTCTGTGCCCACTTCTCTCTCCTTTTTCTCTCCTCTCGATAAATTTTGAACACTTCAAAATTTTTTCAGAACCTCTCATAAATATTGAGTCCAAATCCGATGGGCAATTAGGCATCAGAGACCATCGATATGAAACCCTGATCAAAGAGTTCAAATTTTAAATTCAAAATTTGAAATTCAAAATTTTGACCCCGGTACCCAAAATGTGTGGAACTCATGATCAGAGAATCTTAATTCTCAATCATAGAGTCTCAGACACATAAGACTCATAATCAGCCATCAGATCAGAAAGGAACCTCTAATGTGTGTGACCCCGCAGGTTCGAACCTAAGCCGGTAGCACAGGAACCAATTTCTGTATTAATCGAAGTGACCATGTAGCAATGGTATCCGATGATCGGATAGGTCGAATAGTCACAATCGCAACATTCAGAACCTACGTGAATATGGTTACCGTATAATTCATCCCTTTTGACCCCTGTGTTTAGGACGACTCAGGATTAAACTGTCAACCCTGATGAGATCATCCGAATCATGCTCAACTCAATTAGTCCTGTGACTCCTCACTAGGACTACCCTGGCCAAAATTTTGCTAAATCGAAACATGATTGTACACAGCTCCTAAACTGGAGTGGTCAATCCCATCTTGATACACGCACCGACAAGTCAAGTACTTGACTACACCCAGCAGCCTTCCGTCACTGAATTAGAAATTTAGGTAGTCCAGTGCCTAAGTGCAGTGAGTTGCTTGCAAGTCATTGTGGTGGTCTCAGGTCGGAGGAACATTTATACCCATATCCCATCGGAGCAAATCTTGACAGCAGAAATAGCTCCGGAGTCGGTCACATTCAGTGCAGATGTACCATTACATCTCACCTATATGCCATACCAGTGTCTCCACACTCTTTGGTTATGAGGACAACCAACTCATATGGCACACAACGACCTATGCTCGATAAATATTTCGTCTTTGGTAACAACGTATCATTTGGTCACGAACAGGTTTAAGGACTAAGCGACAAATCCTCTTTTGTCGAGTCTAAACAGTCCTAAGGACTTCACCACAACACAGAAGTTCATTAGAAGATGAAACATTTGTGATAAAAAAATGCCAAAATAATTTTTATTTATTTATAATTCATGTATTAATACAAAAGGAGCACAACCGTCAACAGGCTGACGATTGGCTTTGGGATACTATTCCCAACAATCTCCCACTTGGCCTAAAGCCAATCGGTGCAGTATCTAATACCCATCTTCGACTTGTAGTCGTTGAACTCCTTCACCGCAATGGCTTTAGTGAATGGGTCGGTCAGGTTCTCCTTCCCGTCGATCTTCTGAAGGTCGACGTCACCTCGATCCACGATCTCCCAGATGAGATGGTAGCGGTGCAGAATATGCTTCGTCCACTGATGTGCCTTCGGTTCCTTCGCCTGAGCAATGGCTCCAGAGCTGTCACAGTAGAGCAAAACTGGACCAACAAGAGAGGGTGCTACTCCGAGCTCGGTGATGAATTTCTTCAGCCACACCGCTTCTTTGGCAGCATCTGATGCAGCAATATACTCCGCCTCGCATACTGAATCAGCCACAGTGTGCTGCTTGGAACTCTTCCAGCAGACAGCCCCACCATTAAGGGTAAAAATAAATCTTGATACACTCTTGCTGTCATCACGATCAGACTGAAAACTAGAGTCTGTAGACCCTATAAGTCTCAAGTCCGATTCACCATATACAAGCCACTGGTCCTTAGTATTTCTTAAATACTTTAGGATGGTTTTAACAACCTTCCAATGATTCTCCCCTGGATCAGATTGGTATCTACTCACTACCCCTAGTGAGTATGCTACATCTGGTCGTATACATGTCATGGCATACATGATAGATCCCACTGTCGAAGTATATGGAATCCTATCCATACGCTCTCTCTCTTGAGGTGTTGTCGGACAATCCCTTTTCAAGAGAGAAATTTCATGGCCTATCGGTAGATAGTCTTTCTTGGAATTCTCCATGCTGAACCTTTTCAGCATAGTATCAATGTACGTAGACTGAGATAAGCCAAGCAACCTTTTGGATCTATCCCTATAGATCCTCATCCCTAGGATGTAGGAAGCTTCTCCCAGATCCTTCATGGAGAACAGTGACGATAGCCAAATCTTTATTCCCTGTAATGCAGGGACATCATTCTCGATTAAGAGAATATCATCCACATACAATACAAGAAATACTACTACTGGACCATTAGCCCACTTATAAATGCAAGGCTCTTCTCCATTCTTAATGAAGCCATACGTTTTGATCGTCTTATCAAAACGTATGTTTCAACTCCGAGATGCCTGCTTAAGTCCATAAATGGACCTTTGTAGCTTGCATACCTTAGACTCATCTGTGGATGTGAATCCTTCAGGTTGTATCATATACACCTCTTCGTCCAGCTCTCTGTTTAGGAAAGCTGTCTTCACATCCATCTGCCAGATTTCATAGTCTAGATGGGCAGCTATCGCAAGCATAATTTGAATGGATTTGAGTATTGCCACAGGAGAAAATATCTCGTCATAGTCTATACCATAACGTTGACAATATCCCTTGGCAACCAGACGGGCTTTATAGGTCTCCACCTTTCCGTCTGTGCCCCTCTTCCTCTTGAAGACCCACTTACACCCTATGAGTTTTACTCCTTCGAGTGAGTCAACCAATGTCCACACATCGTTGACCTTCATGGACTCTATTTCGGATTTCATGATCTCTAGCCATTTCTCAGAGTCAGATCTCTGCATTGTATCCATATAGGTGATCAGATCCTCATCATTTTCATCAAGTTCGACAGGATCACCATCCTGGATCAAGAAACCATAGTATCTTTCCGGTTGATGTGGTACTCTACCAGACCGCCTTAAGGGTGCATAATCAATGGGCTCTGGATCTGATCTAATCAAATATGGTTCAGGTTCAGTAATATGTGTCGGTTTTTTCACCTGTCGAACTTCATCAAGTTCGACCTTAGAGGCAACAGTTCCTTCACTAAGGAACTCTTTTTCTAAAAAGATTGCCTTAAGGCTGACAAACACCTTTTGCTCATCAGCAAGGTAGAAATAATACCCTTTGGTCTCTTTTGGGTACCCTATAAAATTACACTTGTCAGACCTAGGTCCAAGCTTGTCTGTAATTAAACGTTTAACATAAGCCGGACACCCTCAAACCCTAAGGTGCGAGAGTACTGGCTTACATCCTATCCATATCTCATATGGCATTTTGGCTACAGACTTACTCGAAACTCTATTTAGAAGGTAACAAGTCGATTCGAGCGCATATCCCCAGAGGGAGATCGGCAGACCAGCAAACCCCATCATAGATCGAACCATATCCAATAAGGTCCGATTCCTCCTTTCAGACACACCATTATGCTGTGGTATTCCAGGAGGAGTCCACTGAGAGAGAATCTCATTCTCCCCTAGATACATCAGAAACTCATTAGAAATGTATTCACCTCCTCGATTAGATCGAAGAATTTTAATACACTTCCCAGTTTATTTTTCTACCTCATTTCGAAATAGTTTGAACATTTCAAAGGACTCCGACTTATGCTTCATTAAGTAGACATACCCATACCTCGATAGGTCGTCTGTGAAGGTTATGAAGTAGAAATATCCACCTCTTGCATTTGAGCTCATAGGTCTACATACATCAGAATGTACCAGACCCAAGAGTTCACTGGCTCGCTCACCTTTTCCAGTAAAAGGTGATTTGGTCATCTTTCCAAGAAGACAAGACTCACAGGTTGAAAATGATTCACAATCACCAAGTTCAAGAATTCCTTCTTGAGCCGACCTGTTTATCCTGTTCTTATTGATATGACCTAGCCTACAGTGTCAAAGGTAGACTTCTGACACATTATCTATTCTAGGGTGTTTACCGAAGTTTTGAACCACATTAACAGACTGTGATAGTAAGTAAATTTTATTATTTAATTATCCAACAAACATTGTAACACCATTCAAAATGATATTGTAAATATTTTTTTTTATTAAAAAATTATAACCGTACATGGCCAAAAGGCCTACAGAAATAATATTTAATAAAAAGCTTGGACAATAATGATATTCACTCAGAATTACATTACGAGAATTGATTACAAGACTCATGATTCCTAAAGCTAGAACTAGAACTTTGCTTCCATCTCCAACGTTCAGGAACCTCTCGCCTTCATCAAATCTCCTACTGACCTGCAGACCCTGCATCGAATTACAAATATGATAAGGGCTTCCGGTATCCAATACCCAGGCAGTAGTATCACAAATGGAAAAGTTTCAAGGAGTTATCATATAATTACCTTGCTTCTTCTTCGACCTGTTAAGGTCCAGGGAGGCAATGTATTGAGGACAGTTCCTCTTCCAATACCCCTGCTTCTTGCAAAAGAAGCACTCCGCCTGGCTCTGGTCAGGCTTGCGCTTCTTGGTTTGACCCTGTGCAACCGTCCCAGCATGAGGCTGCACCTTCTTGTTCTTCTTCTTCTTGTTCTTCTTCCCCTTTCCAAAGGGTCGATGACGAGAAGAAGACCCTCCCACTACATTCACCGACTCCTTATGGAGCTGGTGATCCTTCTCAAAGTTCTGCAGCAACCCCAACAACCCGTGGTAGTTTACTGCAGGCTTTGTCATTCGAAAATGAGTAAGGAATGGGAGGAAGGACTTGGGCAAGGAATTAAGGATCGCATCTTTACCGAGCTGCTCGTGCAGAGGAAAACCCAATTTGCTTAGGCGCTCAATCATCTTGATCATGTATAGTACATGATCAGTGACTGAGGCCCCAACCCTCATCCGAGCATTGAAAATGGCACAACTAGTTTTGTGCCTTTCAACGTCGTCAGGCGTGCCAAAAGAGTCGTTCAACATTTGAAGCATCTCCTATGGCTGGGCGTTCTCAAACCTGCAGCTGAACTCGTCATTCATTGCTGCCAGCATAATACATCGGACGGTAGTGCGATCATTGAGCCACTTCTGGTAAGTGTCTCGGATCGCCTTACTAGCGTTTGGAGCTGGCTTCTCAGGTGCTGGATCCGTTACTACATAAAGGATCCGCTCATGCTCAAAGATGATTTTCAATTTTCGATACCAGCTATCAAAATTAGGTCCCATGAGCTTGTCATTATCTAATAATGACCGGAGCGACAGGGTAGTGGCCATAGCTGTATAAAGAAAAATTAGACCTCTATTAGTACTTAAATTAATACTAAAGACTTGGACTTTAGTCTAAAGTTTTTCCCAATATTTTTATGAACTGGTAGCCTCAACCTCCAATTCGAGGAATTACTTTAATTCCTTAATGGGTACTAGAATCCACACAGACTACACACGAGCCCAACTTTGGTTGGTCAACCCATGTGCATCTATGGGTAGGTTCTTAACCAGTTGTTTCTCTAAACAACTTCTAGTAATTGATTTTGCCCCAGAACCTAATTAGTAGGCTTTGGCCTCCACTGAAAAAATCTGGTTAGGTCCAACCATTAACATGACTTAATTTGGTGAATCAGACCAATAAATGATCAGGCCCGACTTTGGCTGACCAACCTAACCACCATCAGAAAGACTCAACCAAATTATCATATTATGAATGATAATTCCATTAGCCAATGAGCACCAGGCCTTTGGGCCTCCAATGATCATTGAACTAATGGACTCATTATCACTCACTTAATGGGAGGCATTGACTTAGTTATCATTATAACTTAATCATTTTATGGACCTAATAATTTTTGAGGATTTTATTAGAGGATAGTAGAGAAGAAATCATCCAGCCAATTTCAATCCTCCCACTGACTTCACCGAGTCAGATTAAAAAGGATTTAATTAAAGTCGACATTAGGAGCACCTAAATCAGTCACACTGATTTACCTAATGACATGGGTGAGCTCTAATCACCAAGTGATCTAATCAAAATCTAACTTACCAGATTGGCCAGGTAAGTGAGATCAGTGGTGGGGCTTTGCCATTAACTCGTCAATGATCGAATCAATGCGAGTAGCTCCCACTTAAGAACCACTGGTCAAAACTGCTGAACTTACCTTAGACACCAACCGGTTCATTAGTTTTAATTTTGATCAACTTAGTAAATAGGGCTCCACCACGTAGCCATGAATTAAGTCCATCTTGGTCTAGTTAAAGACATGGACCCATTCAACTACAACTATTGAAGTTGAGTCTAGAGTATCCTTGACCTAATCTAACTCAACTTTTGATTAGATTTGACCAATTACTCCATTTAGTCCATTTTTTAAGCTAACCTTAGGTCTAACCCAATTATGGACCTAATTCATCTAACCCATTGACCCACAAGTTTATGCAATTGTCTTAGGTCTTAATTCACAATTCTAGACCTACTAGACAACACTTAATTCTTTTAATTAAGTACTTGGGCTGATGGGTCAGGGTTTGGCATTTCGAATATAATTTTGAATTTTGAAAGATTTTATTTTCTGTTTACCAAATGTGTTGACTCATTTCACAAACGGATCAGCACATTTCATAAACAGCAATCCTATTGCTCATTTCATAACAGAAAATAACTCAAAATAAATCATGAATTTTTTTTAGATCTAATCTAACACATTCATGATAAATTTTATAATTAAGTCCTTTCACTGCTTCATCGGCATGGTATATAATTGCATCGGCACACCTACCGCCATAGGAGATCCCATCGAATGGGAAGAGAGGGCCTTTAAACCCTACTTTTCTCCTATGATCGGACAGCCATGGCAACCAACCTAATTAGATTACTTGCTACTTGGATCAAGTATATCTAAATATATCAATTTCAAAATTTAAATTTTGAATTTTAAATTTTAAATTTTAAATTTTCAAATTTTAAATTTTAAATTTTAAATTTGAGATTTCAATCAAATTTCAAATTTCGAATTTCCAATCTTTAAATTTTAAATTTTGAATTTTGAATTTTAAATTTTAAATTTTGAATTTCAAATTTCAAATTTCAAATTTGAGATTTCAACCAAATTTTAAATTTTGAATTTCCAATCTTTGAATTTTAAATTTTGAATTTTGAATTTCAAATTTTAAATTTTGAATTTTAAATTTTAAATTTGAAATTTCAAATAAATTTCAAATTTCAAAATTCAAAATTCAAATTTCAAATTTTGAATTTCAAATTTAAAACTTCTAACAAATTTCAAATTTCAAATTTAAACTTATAGATTACACCTTAATCTATGCATGCATATGTATATCATATTCTAGAACCATACTCTGATACCATTTGAAGCAAAAATTCAGTGCAGGGGCAAAATGGTAATTTTAAATTTTTTTAAAATTACTATTTTACAGCAAAATTATTAATTAATCTTATTAATTAATATTAATTAATCCTACACTAAGATCTAAATATGATACAACAGCATGCATTTAAATTTGAAATTCAAATTTGAAACAGTAAACTTTTTACTGTACTGTATTCAGAACACATCACCTTTTACGGATAGTCGATCACCGTAATCTGATCACCGTCAGGGAGCTCTGATCATCACATTGCAGCCACACTAGTGTCTGATCTCTGTGGATCATCCACACGAAGCTCTCGTTTGATCGGCTCCTCACGAATATTAGTTCGTGATTTCATCCTTTTGATGGCTGATGTTGATCGAACTCCTTCGATCGATGTGTGCCGACTCTTCGAATATTCTGAATCGTCTGCACGATTGGTTGAGAGGCTGATGGATCTCTCCCTGAAATTTGATGGACTCACGACACTCGTGGCACACCAATCTCACTTTCCGAACCCTAGATAGAAACCCTAGGGTACACACCAAAAACCCTGTGCCCACTTCTCTCTCCTTTTTCTCTCCTCTCGGTAAATTTTGAACACTTCAAAATTTTTTCAGAACCTCTCATAAATATTGAGTCCAAATCCGATGGGCAATTAGGCATCAGAGACCATCGATATGAAACCCTGATCAAAGAGTTCAAATTTTAAATTCAAAATTTGAAATTCAAAATTTTGACCCTGGTACCCAAAATGTGTGGAACTCATGATCAGAGAATCTTAATTCTCAATCATAGAGTCTCAGACACATAAGACTCATAATCAGCCATCAGATCAGAAAGGAACCTCTAATGTGTGTGACCCCGCAGGTTCGAACCTAAGCCGGTAGCACAGGAACCAATTCCTGTATTAATCGAAGTGACCATGTAGCAATGATATCCGATGATCGGATAGGTCGAATAGTCACAATCGCAACATTCAGAACCTACGTGAATATGGTTACCGTATAATTCATCCCTTTTGACCCCTGTGTTTAGGACGACTCAGGATTAAACTGTCAACCCTGATGAGATCATCCGAATCATGCTCAACTCAATTAGTCCTGTGACTCCTCACTAGGACTACCCTGGCCAAGGTTTTGCTAAATCGAAACATGACTGTACACAGCTCCTAAACTGGAGTGGTCAATCCCATCTTGATACACGCACCGACAAGTCAAGTACTTGACTACACCCAGCAGCCTTCCGTCACTGAATTAGAAATTTAGGTAGTCCAGTGCCTAAGTGCAGTGAGTTGCTTGCAAGTCACCGTGGCGGTCTCAGGTCAGAGGGATATTTATACTCATATCCCATCGGAGCAAATCTTGACAGCAAAAATAGCTCCAAAGTCGGTCACGTTCAGTGCAGATGTACCATTACATCTCACCTGTATGCCATACCAGTGTCTCCACACTCCTTGGTTATGAGGACAACCAATTCATATGGCACACAATGACCTATGCTCGATAAACGTTGTCATCCTTGGTAACAATGTATCATTTGGTCACGAACAGGTTTAAGGACTAAGCGACAAATCCTCCTTTGTCGAGTCTAAATAGTCCTAAGGACTTCACCACAACACAGGAGTTCATTAGAAGATGAAATATTTGTGATAAAAAAATATCAAAATAACTTTTATTTATTTATAATTTATGTACTAATACAAAAAGAGCACAACCGTCAACAGGCTGATGATTGGCTTTGGGACACTATTCCCAACAATACAGATGTGTGAGGCCCATTTGATGTGCCGGCTAGAGGCAACTATGTCTACTTTATTACTTTCACCGATGATATGTCTAGGTACGGATATATATTTCTAATGAAACATAAGTCTGAAGCCTTTGAAAAGTTCAAAGAATTCAGACATGAAGTAGAAAAATAAGCAGGAAAACCCATTAAGGTTCTTCGATCAGATCGAGGAGGTGAATACCTTAGTCGGAAGTTTCTAGACTATCTTAAGGACAATGGCATAGTCTCTCAATGGGCTCTACCTGGAACGCCACAACTCAACGGGATTTCAGAATGGAGGAATCGGACCCTATTAGATATGGTCCATTCCATGATGAGCTTCACGAACCTCCCTGAGTTTTTTTGGGGACATTGTCTCAAGACAGTAATATATGTATTGAATAGGGTTCCCTCTAAAATCGTTCCTACCATACCGTATGAGATATGGCATGGTAAGAAGCCAAGTCTGAGTCATCTCAGAATTTGGAATTTCCCGGCTCATGTCAAGAAACAGCAGGCAGACAAGTTAGAGTTCAGATCTTTTAGAGCTCGGTTCATAGGATATCCTAAAGAGTCATTAGGATACTATATTCCGGAAGATCATAATGTGATTGTGTATCGACATACTATTTTTTTTTGAAAAATAGTTTATTCAAGATGGTGGCATCGGAAGAATAATTAAGCTCAAGGAGAATGTCTCTCAAGAGCAACGAGCTAAAGAACCTGAGGAACCAAATCAATTAGAACCAGTCCTAACACAACCTCTTCCACCTCGTAGATCGACTAGGATTTTCCATCATCCTGAAAGGTACTTAGGTACTATACAAGAGGAAGTAGAAAAAATATTTCTCATGGGAAATAGGACTCATGGTGATGACCCCAAGACCTATGATGAGGTGATATCAAATATCGACTCTGAAAAATGGTTAGAGGCTATGAGATCAGAAATTGACTCGATACACTCAAACCAAGTCTGAACCTTGGTAGATCCACCTAAAGGTATTGTAACTATTAGGTGTAAATGGATCTTTAAGAGAAAGATAGGTGCAGATGGAAATGTGGAGACATTCAAGGTTAGGCTCATAGCGAAAGGTTATAGTCAGTGCGAAGGCATTGACTATCAGGATACCTTTTCATCCATAGCCATACTAAAATCCATCCGCACATTACTTGCTGTTGCAGTCTATTTCAATTATGAAATATGACAGATGGACATGAAAATAGTATTCTTAAATGGATATCTTGAGGAAGATATCTATATGGAACAGCCGCTTGGTTTCACATCCAGTGATGATGATCACAAGATCTACAAGCTGCAAAGGTCCATTTATGGACTTAAGCAAGCATCTCAGAGCTGGAATACTCATTTCAATGATGTGATCAAAATATTTAGTTTCATCAAGAACGAAGAGGAACCATGTGTGTTCAAGAAGGTCAGTGAGAGCGCAATTATCTTCCTCGTACTGTACGTAGATGACATCCTCCTGATTGGAAATGATATTTCTATGTTGACCTCAGTCAAAATATGGTTGTCTAAGGAGTTCTCTATGAAAGATCTAGGAGAGGCATCCTTTATACTGGGTATTAAGGTCTATAGAGATAGACCAAATAGGATGCTGGGACTCTTACAGAAGATGTACATAGAATAGGTGCTAAAAAGATTTAGCATGGAAAACTCCAAAAGAGGTTTAGTACCTTTTAGACATGACATTCATCTCTCCAAGAAGATGTGCCCTAGCACACCTGAGGAGATTAAACACATGAGCAAGATCTCTTATGCTTCGACAATAGGAAGCCTCATATATACCATGCTATGTACACGACCTGATATAGCCCATGCTGTGAGTGTCACAAGCAGATATCAATCGAATCCAAGCGAAGAGCACTAGACTTCTATGAAATGTATCCTTAAGTACTTGAGAAGGACTAAGGATATATTTCTAGTCTTTGGGAATGGAGAACTCCAGGTTCAGAGATTTACAGACTCAGACTTTATGTCTGATATAGATGATCGAAAGTTGACATCTGGAAGTCTGTCATTTGCAATGGTGGTGCAGTTAGCTGGAAGAGTTTCAAGCAGACGGTGATTGCTGATTTCACCATGAAGGCAGAATATATTGCTGCATCGAAAGCTGCAAAGGAGGCATTCTAGTATAAGAAGTTTGCCGCAGAGCTTGAAGTGATGTCATCGGATGCCATCCCTCTTTACTGCGACAATAATGGTGCCATAGCCCTAGCTAAGCAGCCAAAGTCTCACCAGAAGTCCAAGTATATCGAGTGGCGATTCCATCTGATCCGTGATTACCTCGAAAAAGATTATGTCGAGGTTAAGAGAGTCGACTTCACAGACAATATGGCAGACCCATTGACAATGCCATTAGGCCAGCAGAAGATCGAAACTCACCTTGAGAAGATGGGACTTAGATATGTAGCCAATTGGCATTAGGTCAAGTGGGAGTTTGTTAGATGTGTGCCCTAGATGCCAGATTGACTGACACATTCCTGTACAAATGTAAGGGCAAATTTATAATTTTTATTATAAATGAATAAAAAGGTTATTCTACTATCACATTATGTCTGTGATACATCCTTTGAGTTAGTAGGAATGTTAATTCATATTTTCAAGAGTTGAAAATTTAAGGCATGAATTTACATAACTAACTCATAAACAGCTCCTGACCATAGGATCATCATAAGGATGGTGATCGATCTGAAAGGTTAGTGTACGATCACTTTCTTAAGGTAGATGTGTCTTGAGTCTACGGTGTAGAGACACCGGAGTGAGAATACAGGTATTCATTGAGAACGAGAGTACTAAGCGTGACCACCTCAAGTAGTTATAAGGAAGTCTACCTTCTCATCGATGACTAGCTCGATGCTGCAATTGTGTGTCTAGTTCTTTGACCTGAGGTACATCGATAATTCACTTTGAGTATGTTATAGTTTGACTACATCATAACTCGATCTCCTAGCCATTCTGAACCCTGAGATGTATGTTGGCTGTAGCATATTCATTGTAGAAACCAGATAGCACCAAGAAGGGATCTATCAACCTCGGAAGATGAGAGGAGTAGTCCTATGATGATTGAAAGATCGAGTCCTTAAGCCCATGGTCATGGCAGAGTGAAATAATGGAAAAAAGTTTTTCATTAAGATTTCACATCGAACTTGGATCGATCGATTGATTCATATGATTGATGTTGGATTTGACGAGTTCACCTTAATCCTAATTCAGTCGGGACTCATGATAGAAGAACTCAATCACATAGGTAGCTGCATCGAGAGGTTCGTCTTCATTTCTAATGGATTACCACCATATACTGCTAGGTATCACTGATGGATTTTCAGAGCAATTAGAATGATCTTGATGATCGATCATTCTAATTGTCTGAATCAGAAGAGTTCTGATCCATCGAAAGGAGTTTCGATGATGTCGATGATGAGATCATGACATGTCTCATTACCATATGAAAATGAACCTAACTGGATCACACAAATAAGAGTTAGGGTCTGGATGTCATCAATTAAGCTAGTCCAGTTCGATTGATTTGGATTAGATCCAATTAGGTTCAAGAAAATCATGCTAGCACACGATTGAGCCTAACTTTCTCCTTGTGTAATCTTTTCTATCTCGATTGAGCCAAATGTGATTTGACTCACCCAGAGAATCTTGAGAAGGTTTCTCACAATTTGACTGGAGCCAATCTAGCTCAGAAAGAATTTATCTTAATTTATAAGATGAATTTAAGACCACACCTGCTAATTTCTGTCACCTGCCATTTTTGTTTTAGGACATTGGTCAAACGTTGACCCATGGACCTTGGACTGAAGGCCACTTGGCAAGAGATCATTGGAGATTTTTGTGGAGTGTCCACCTGCTAAATTGGGCCTCAAAGTGGGTGCCATATTCAGATTGGGCATGCATCCCAAGTGGATAAGGATAGTATCCCATGAGATGAGGACTCTGATCCCTTGATCAACTTGGACTGTGGGGCGCAAATCTCACTGTGCTTATCCAGTGTTGGTGCCAACAGTAGGAGGAATTGTAGAGATTCTTATCTGATATGATCAAATGATATCACTCCATCAATCAAAATATTTCTAGAATTAATTAGAATTTTCTGATTGGTCGAATGATGTGGCACTGCATGGCGCAGTAGGGTCTATTTAAACCCTGTCTGCGCTTAAGGTTTAGAGACTCTGTGCAATAACCAGCAAAAGTCTGAATCCTCTCCACTTCTCCACACCCCCTCTACTCCTCTCCCTCCCCTCTTCACGTCCAAGAGGTTGGGCATCCATCTGGTGCTTGTCCAAGGAGTGGTGGATTAGAAGGCTGCAGAGATTTGTCGAGAAGCTGCTACTCCAGCTTCAGAAGATCTTTCGAAAATCTTCCAGATCAAATCCAGATCTGATTTTTGGAGCAAAGATTTGAGAGGAGAAGATAATCTAGATCCTGCTCGAGTGGATACCGGTAGAGGCCAGGCGACTGCGTGGCTATTTTATAACCTCGAGCATTGCTGCGATCATCTACAGGGTAATCTAGTTACCCTAGAGGTATTTTTTTATTCCTCATATTTTCAGATTTAATTTTAGATTTAATATAAGATAATAAGAATTAGATCTAATAGATTTTAGATCTGAAATATCGTAGGATAATTTTTTTTTAAAATATTCTGTCCCAAATATCATTAGATCTGAAAAATCCTACAAAGAAAAAATCAGTTTTTTCTTCATTTATAGCCCCAAATCTAAGCCCAGATCGGAGACTGCACTCCGAATAGCACCCAAACTCGCTTCTGAACCATCAGATCATGATCGATCGCTTTATCCACTGTTCGATCGCGCATCCACACCATCCGATCCACGAGATTAATGCATGAGCTGCAAGAAACACCCTCAAAATGCAGTCAGTCCATCGTAGATCGTGCGAAATGCATGGAGAAATGCCGCTCGATCCATGCGGCCCTCCATGCACCACCGATCCACCATGGATCGGGTCACATGGTCATGGGCCACGAGCGCTGGCCTAGGCTGCGCTTGCATGCGCGCCCGCCTGGGCCTGGGCCACACCCCCGCGGCCGGCTACGTGCACCCGCATGCACCTGGGCTAGCCCACACACTCGCATGTGTGTGGGCCAGGCCCACGTGTTGTTGGGCCGCGCTCGCGGGCCTGGCCCCCTGCTGTCTTCTGGCCTACACACTATGGGCCCTGTTGGTCCGTGCGCTGCATGTCCTACTGCTCCATATCTTCGGGCTCCTCGCGACGTGTGCTTCGAGTTGGACTTCTTCGCATCTGGATTTTCGCTCTTGTGGATCGAATTCGAAGCATTTTTCTCAACAGACAGGCACATTTGTTTATAAAATCCCAAAAGATAATTAAGCGAAGAATATACATGAACAATCTCTATTTGCTTTTAATTTGATTCTTACTTCAAAGAATATCAAGCATGCAACTCGAAGAATTGGTTCAATTGATACAAAATTGTTTTCTAATTTCATTGATTAAATTTTGATTTGAAGATCAAGTAATGAGGAATGAATTTTTTAATCTTAACGTCTACGATTTTTGCTTTCAAACACATAAAAAATATTAACATTATTGATTAAGGTTTAAATCATAAATTAAATAGTACTAAACAATATCTTATGAATCCTCTAATTTTGATAATGATCATCCATATTTGAATCAATTAGTGAGATCAGCTTAACCCATATACGAAAAGTGATCGAAGATATTATCTAAATGTAAGGAAAAAAAATTAATGTAAAGAAAGGAGAAAAGTAAACACATGCACTTGAATGAAACCATTGTCCAAAGCTAATACCACTAATCATTACCTAGGGGCAGTAAGCACAATCTAGTTGCTCCGGGGTGGAGTTGGCCACATCATTTGCTTTTTTATGAAACTACATCATATGCACGCATGCTACTGTTGCTCAGATTTGGCTGGATTTGTTGGGTAGCAAATTGCAATACAATTGCCAAAATGGAGCGAGGAGTTCACAAGATATGGCTTCTTAAAGCTCCCTCCCAACAAAATTGTCCACTTATGCCCATATATTATATTCATGTACATATATACCCACACAATGTTTTTCCCCCCTCTTTTAGGTGAATATATACACCCACAAATTATAAAAGTGTTTGCATGAAAAAAAATATGGTTATCTTAATGAAACTCTATGTAATATTCCTCCTTGCCGCACATATCTTCTATCATTTTACCAAGTTGGGCCAAATTATGTATTAGTATATTTAAACATCGTTTTAAAAGAGGAATTATTTTAAAAGAAAATACACACATCCTTAAATAAGAAGTTGATCAGAGTGTAAATTCTCACAATGTTTTTATCCTCGGTTAGATTAGACAAAAAAATACATCTTTAAATAACTATTATTCCAAGTCAATGTCAAGATATGTCATGCATTTGTATAAAAAAAATGGGTGATGATAATAATGTTGTTATTGTTTTCTTCTCCACATGGAGGAAAAGATGTGACAAAAAGGAGATCTCAGCAATTTACAGCTCCCTTCTGCCATTTATGTTGGCATTTTTTTTTTTCTTTTTTGTTGAAGAGGATACCGATTGGGCAAAATCTGTTCTTCCCAACAATGTAAGGCAGATATGCTTGCAATTCTCCAACCCTATAGGGAAGAGCCCATACAAGACATTTTTGAAGAGACAATTCAGCCTGTGCAAATTTCAACGAGAGTATATATAAGATTCCCATCCTACAACTAAATATATTAAGATCTTACGTTACAGGCCCTTTAATTTAGTGGAATTTCTCCATGGAAAGTCACTTAAGAATATATAAAAAAAATTGAAGTTAGGGAAAAATTGTCATTGTCAAATTAACCACTCCGTTTTGTCTTTAAGTTTTATTAGAGGAGAGGGGAGAGGAAAACAAAGAATTTTGAATTTCTAGCTACTTTTACTATATGAAGGATTTATTGGCCACAAGGCTACTAATTTATATCTCGAACAATAAGTATTTGTGTTACGTGGAGATGATTGTGTTGAATATTTGAAACTATTTCACAAGAATGTAAGCAAAAATTATATTTTATAGAAAAAAGAAAAGAAAAAAAAAAGTTAGCTTGAATCCGTTTGCACGCTAGAATCATCGATAGATAAACGGTTGTTGATCTATCTATTTATGCATGCAGAAAATTAAAATATATATATATATTAATCTATTCACTATTTTTAATTATCTCATGTGTGTTTGTGATTTAGAGGATGTATGTTTGGAATGTGCTTTAACGCAAAAACATCCCTCCAACAACAATAAAATATCTGTGCCAACAAGGACCTCATGCTCACTTTAGAAGTACGGAAACCAAACATTAAAGAGGACATACTTTTGGCACACATCAAAGAAGATACATACTTTTAACAGGCAACTAATAAGATTTTTTTTTAAAAAAAAAGGCCTTTGAACAAGCAAATGAAAAGTCTTCATATATATCAATTTGCATGTTATGTTATCTGAAAGTCTGCTAAATTTTGCGAACAAGCTGTAATTCGAATGGCATAAAACTTATTTGTGCATGTTAACGTCTATGTTTGAGAGTTGGAGAAATGGGTTGTATTTTTAATTCTAACATATAAAAAATATAAAGACAATCACGTGAGTATGGAGAAACTCTTAAATTTGTGAGATCAATGGTTTATAAGTGACGGGACCACATGTTTTCATATCATATTGTAAGAATTTCTCATGGTTATGTCATAATCGATGTAGATAACAAAAGTTTGAGTTCAACAAAAAGATAACAATGACTTAAATTGTGAATATTAATTACTTTAGGCTTCTTCTCCATGCTTAAATTTTTCTAAATCCAAATGTACGTACATTGGCTTGCTTGTTTCTGCTAGCAATACAAATCCTTTTTTTTAGCCTAAACTAGCCATAGCATTTACACAAATTAATTTGATTTTTGATGATGAGGACTCCATTTACATAAATTTTATTCAACATTCTATTAGCTATTTGTGTTTTTTGCGGAGAAAGAAAAAAGATGTTGAATTTGGTATTTTAGCATTCCATTCTATCCAAAAAAAAAAAAAAAGTTATTGAATTTATTCTTTACACGTTTAGCTTTATCCCCTTATCAATACATAGTGGCAGAGTTATTCTGGGGATGCCAAATTGCCAAGTTATATTCCTTAAACAATTAATTACCATATAAATTGTCTGTATTGTCTTTTTTTTTTTTTTCCCATTGGAGCAACCCCTCCAAAATGTCGTAACCACATTTCCAAGATGGAGAGGGGAAAAAGAGAAAAAAAAAACCCAAATAACTCCAATCCTCCAAATAAGTTGAGAGTCGACAAATTTTAAAAAGATAAAATTTAATTGAGATGGGACTTTATTTTTTTTTCCCAATCCATGATACAACAATTTGTTTAGTTGTTATGAATTTGATTTACGATGAATTTGTACTTTTTCAATCCTTGACCATAATCATAAATATGTAAAAATTTTCTCCTATCTAATCTAATTTTAAACAGCAAGTGATAATTTTTTTCTTAGCTGATTTAAAGCAAAAATTTTGTCCATCTCAAAATTGAGACTTCCTTTGGCTTTTGCACCTTTCACAATGAAACCCAAATCTTCCCACAAGATGGAGGGATATGTCAATGTAAAAGCCTCATGGCCACCATATTCCTCCCTCCAAAACGTTCACATCTCTAGCACAACCACAATTGCATGGCCCATGCCAAGACCCCACATTAAAAAAAAAAAAAAAAAGAAACAAAATGGTTCTCAACCGGAAAGCTTTGGTTGGAATAAGATCAAACCGATATGTTTGTCATCTTATTAACTAAAGTTCAATAACTAAATTAAATATTAAAAAATAATTACTTTTCTATTAGTTCTCTGATCACGGTCTAAATTATCTTTCTTTTGTTGGTCCAAACAAAGTAAATGGATTTAATAACATGAAAGTTGATAGGCAGAAATTTGAATGATGTGTTGCCGGCATACGGGCCATGCGATCCATCGAGTTATCATGAATCATCGGAGCAACGGATGAAGCCCATATCGACCTTTTATCTAATAAATGCATCCCTTCTGGAAGTCGGAGTTTGTTGCATGTATTAGCTTTAGAATTACTACGGTTATCCGAGTAGCATGTACCATCAAATAAACTATAACTAATTTAATGAGCCATTTGCAGTTTCATTGTTTGGATTTTGGGTTTAGAGTTTTGGATTTTGGGTTTTGGATTTAGAATTTAGAATCTAGGGTTTAGTGTTTAGGATTTAAGGATTTAGGGTTAGGGTTAAGGATTTAGGGTTTACAATTCACAGTTTAGAATTTAGGCTTTGGATTTAGGATTTAGAATTTAGGTTATAAGATTTAGAATTTATGATTTAGAATTTAGGATTAGGGATTTAGTATTTAAAAATTCTAAATTTTAAAATTTATGATTTAGAATTTTGGATTTAGGATTTAGGATTTTGTTGCCTAGTTAGACAACCCAAGGAGGAGAGAGGGGGGGGGGGGGGGAGGGATGAATTGGATTTTGAAAAATTTCAAACAAGTGTATGATGTTTTTCAAAACAAGCTGTATTAAATACTATGTGATCAATGCATTAATGTGATATAAGAAGTATTAAAATCTTTAATATTTAATCTCTATTATTTAATAATTGATGCTTCTTAGTTTCTTTTTTAGAAATTATTGATCATAGAAATTTATTCACAAATCCACAAGCAAAGTGCCTAATAAATACATGCTATCGACCCGTCATCAAGTCCAGGCAAAGCCCAACGAATTTTCAGTGTGATTCAGGCCAGAAGATAGCAACAACCAAGCTCAAAAGCCCAAAGCAAGGCACAACCCATAATTGCTGCATGGCTCACACGCGGTGCATAGCAATAAATGCCGTACGGTCTACACGCGGCTCACCAACACAGTAGCCGCGGTCTACTATCCTGTCTCATGGGGGGCTTCACGTGGTATTCGGTTGTGGGTCCAAGCTCAAGTGGGTTTGGACATTTGGATGCAGTCCTAACGATGCGAAAGCAGTTCAGGTGCGGTCCTGGCATGATTGTGCGAGCGCGAATGCGGGCGCGACAGGTGTGTACGTGGCCTGGTGCATGGGTCCAAGCAAGCCTAAGGCATGGGTGCACGAGTGTAGGCCCACGGGGGATTAATTTGAAAGCAGGCCTAGGGTCGGACGGGTTCATGTGGACATAGAGTGGGTGCCTGAGATGCCATATGGGACTTGATTCTCGCCTAGGATGCTAACAGAGATACGAAAAGTGGGGTGGCTAGGGTTTTGGGATGTCATAATTGAAATAGGATAAAAGGAGGTGTGAGGATTTGAGAGACTTTGAGACACCTAGGATTTGAGGAGGCTTTTAAAGTTATAAAAAGGGATGCGGGGTACCTAAGAAAGAGAGGGATTAAGAGAGAAAAAGTTGAGAGAAAAATAAGAAAGAAAGAGAGAGGAAGAGGTGGAAGGTTTTTAAGGTGACATAACGAGATTCTGTTGAGAAAATAGAGCCATCAACCAACGAGAGCCGACTCATGAGTGGCTAAATCCACTAGTCTCAGGAGGAGAGAGGAAGTCTTGTAACAAAGTGGTTTCATATTCTATCGGTTCTTGTACTTCTTTTATAATATGAATCAATAAAGCTTCTCTTTTATTATACAATTATCTTGTGCACTTTCTTTTATGTTTGTGTATTAGATCGTAGTTAAAACAACCTTTGCTCTCTGAAGATGCACCATGATTTATGAATATGGGGCATGCTAAGAAGAGATAGATTGTAAATTCTGTACTTTTCGAAGATGCTCCATGATCTATGAATACGGAGCGTGTCGAGGAAAGATAGATGGTTTCTAGCTTTGATCTATTATTATTATTTCTTCTTTACTTGTGAGATAAAGCCCTAGAATAGCTTATGTCCGAAAGAACGGACTGTGATCCAAGGATATGGGTTGTGCTCAAATGGAGATAAGCTATGTCCAAGACCTAATTACAAGTATCTAATATTATTAAAGAAATACAACTCTATTTTATGCAAGATCGATTCATAACCCTCCGAGATAATCATTTTCTGCTTGATCCAACTCTTAATATAGTTTGTTTCTAATTTATTTTTTTTTCTTCTTTACAATGCTTTTAATCCAATGATTTTAACTCTCCTGTAATCACAACTCACCACGGTCTCTGTGGATACAATTCTGACTCACTACTATCTATATAGTTTTGAATTGGTAATTAACTTTGATTGCTTATGACAGCGATCATTATGTATGTGCAGTGAATAGTAGTGAAAACAAATAAATATAAACTAACTAAAAAAAGTAAATACAAATACACTACACAAATATAAGAAATTTTATAGTCTTTCAGTGCATACTCAGTACCTACATCCACTTCTCAAGTTTCACTTAGAAATTTTTACTGTAATTCACTAATTATAGTGTGTTTGTTTCAATCAGATCACAACTAACTCAGTTGGTTTTTTTGGATCACCAATCACAACCTTACAAGTTCTTTTTTGGGCTCACAATCCAATTCTCAGGCTTAGATTATACCTTTTCTCCAAATTTCAAACCCTTGAAACTTGTTACAGTAGATTTTAGTAAAATAAAAATTATACAAAAAAAATAGCTTCTTAACGAGCAAATAAAATACTTAGAACAATGCTAGAAGATTGCTCGGATGCTTAGCATGAGATTGAAGACTCTTCTCTTGATGAATAGCCTCTCAAAGATTAAGTTTTTTCTAATACGGAGGTGAAAAACTCTCTTAAGTGCTTATTTGGCTAAAAATAGATTATTTTTTTCTTTTGAATATGCTATTCTTAGTATTCAATTAGGTTCCTCCTTCATTCAAATGCTCCTTTGACTATTTAAAATAATTTAAATTTAAAAATTAGCCATTTTGGGATGTTGAGGATGGAATTTGAACTTTTGAAATCACTTTTGGATATTTCTACAATAAGATCTGCAAGTTTATTATAGCTATCAGAAATAGTTGAGGCAGCTAATGTAGGTTTGGAGTCGACTTGAAATGGACATGAGTCGGCTCGAGTCCTGTGTCCAGAAATCAGCCTTTCTGTCTCCTCTAAGAGAGCTAGCTCGAACCACAAATGAGTCAACTCAAAAACATGCTAGTGCCATGATAGTGCCACATGTCAAAATCAGAATGTGCTAGAGTCGATCCGAATCATGCTGGAGTCGACTCGAACTCCTTCATTCAGTTTTTCTCATTCAATTTATATCCAAACTTGATTTTTCTTGATTCAAAAGCTTTCTTAGTACTTCTAAATGACTTTAAAACTTATCATAAGGATTAGATTCCTATAAAAATTTCTTAGCCAAGCTTCAAAGACATTAGTCCCATTTTATATTTTAATATTGTGTAATTATCAAAATCATTCTTTAGATCAACAGTCTCCTCTTTTTTGATGATGACAAACTATTGAGCATAAAGATAAATAAGTAAAAGTTCAAGAAAATATAATGTATCACTTTAAATTTTGGCATATCACAAAAGGATCATAAAGATAAAATATTTAGTCCCACTTGACATTCAAGAGAAAAATATTTCATAATTATTCAAACATTCAATAAAATATATCTCTCCCTTTTATATTAGGTAAGTTTGAAGAAAATTTCAATCTTCCCTTAATGTAAGAACATTTCAATTTAACTCCCTCATAATTCATTGCTCAATTTTCTTCTTAATCTTAGTTATTCTTTACAAAAAAGTAAGTTGGATACCACTAAATACTAAATGTAAATCTGATACCACTTAATATGTTGTGCAATTCTCGAAGACGTGGAAACTTGAGAATACCAGCAAACCGCACACAAAGAAGGCGGCACCAGGGTTTTGCTTAAGAAAGGAGCGCCTCCCTTCTTTCCTTCCTTAGAGGTGGCGGCTAGGGTTTGCTGCCCCTCCTATATGGCATGCAACCTGAGAGAAAAAAAGAGGAGAGTTTCAGGAGAAAAAGATTCAATTCATTCCTCTTGTAATAGGTTACATATATATAGCCTATATAATGGATCAAAATCCAAATCCAAAAAATTCTCTTAGACTAATCCAAATGCACTCACCCAAATTCATATACACCCATGGTCTGATCATGCACTCACCCCTTGAGTTGGTCCCTTTAAGACCCATTAAACCAGGCCTTAAGATCCTACGATCAAAACCCAATCCTAGACCCATGCATAAATCCCACTATGGTCTGCCCGTGCAACTAAGCCGGCTCAGTCTCAGACTAAGTCGACTAACCTGAGAATTAGTTGACTTAGACTGAGACTGAGTCGACTAACTTACGTGTCGTGCCAAAATTTGCATAAAGTATTCTCTGTCTGGCATGTCCTCTGTGACTTGATCGATCCAGTCTCAGTCTGAATTGATCTAACATCCTGAATCTATAATTTCTCTGCAATCTTTAGCCCTTTACTTGGTTCTTTGCTTCATCTTGTATCTTCAGGTATCTAGAGCCCCAACCAAGCCCCCCGAAGTTCTTGTCGCCTGATCCTCGAGCTCGCGAAAGCTGTGCACCACCTCAACCCTAGAATCACTCTTGTCCTACTCTATGACCGCATCCGTCATAGTGAACCTGGAGTCTATCGATCCAACTCCACTTGTGGTCACCTCCCAGGCTATGGGGGCACCACAAAATTCCTACAATTTTCATCTTGGTCCCCCAAAGCCTTGGCGAGCACCACTCTACTCCGAGTTCTAACTTCTACATGATTTGACCAATGAGTAAAGCCAACTGTGTAGACCTCCTCACCATCGCAGTATATCTTAGCCCTGGAACTGTCTAGAAAACTACCACCGCCTCCCTTATGGTTGAAGATCTCATCCTGCATCCGAGCACCTCTTCTGTAGGTCTTGTCATCAGCAACTGTGCCCACTATTGATCTAGCAGCTACTCCAACTGCTGCCTCCGTGACTCCACCTGTCGCACCACTAGCTACTCCACCTATGACTCCCAACAGTCATAGCTCCAGCGACTCTGCCCGTCGCTGCTCTAATGGCTCTAATCACCACTGGTCCAATAGCTTTGACCATCACTGCTACTGCGACATGCTCCATCACAGCATCGAAAAATCTTGGAGTAACTGCAGCTCCACTCCCCTGTCTCCAACCCACCAATGGTCCATGCTGGTGGAAACCTCCTCATAGATCTTTAAGTCCTCCCTGCATCTTATCGCCGCTATAGCATCTATCTCCGATGCATACACCTTTAGGCCTTCTCTTGGTGCCTAGTCACCACTGCCTGAGCATTTGGGAGACTCCACCTCCCTCTGCACCTCCTCACCTTGAGCTCGTGCCATGGCCATGATCTTCATCATCACCTGTGAAGGAACCTCTCTTCGGTGCTCTTCCTCCTCCATGTGTGGATGCACCTATCCTTAGTGCTCCATTTCTTTGTGATCTGGTGACCCCAC
This sequence comes from Elaeis guineensis, assembly GCF_000442705.2. NCBI lineage: Eukaryota > Viridiplantae > Streptophyta > Magnoliopsida > Arecales > Arecaceae > Elaeis > Elaeis guineensis. The sequence goes on along the minus strand of NC_026000.2, from coordinate 27,816,452 downwards.
AACATGTAGATTCGATAAACATACCATCAGCTGTCCAATCTGCACCGACTGAATCTCCGGTTGATCCTCCATGGCTAAAGCAATCACCTCAACCTCTTCAGATATAATAGATCCCACCATCTGGTACAGACGAATCCTCAATCTCCTCCCTCTCATCACAATTCTATCACCCTTGGAGACATTCAGCACCCCTGAATCTCTTCTAAAAATGAAGCCCTTTTCCTCCAAGTATCCAAGTGATACTACGCTCCTCCTAAGATTCAGGACATGATGCACATCTATCAAGGTCCGCACCCTCCCATCATACATCTTTAGCCTAATAGAACCCACTCCTGCTACACCATAAGAGCTTCCATCTCTTAGTATCACTTACTGCCCCTCATCCACCTGTATGTAAGAAGCGAACCATGTCTAGTGAGATGTACAATGATAAGAGCTAGCAGAGTCCAGTACCTACTGATTTCTCTCCTCTTTGTATCCAGCTGATAACATCAGAAGATCATTTGATACATCACTCTCAGCCACTGCACTAGATGACTCTGGTCTGGAACCTTCTCCCTTTCCTTTCTTTCTCTGAGGACAATCTCTCTTCATGTGCCCTAGCTATCGGCACACATAGCACCTTACCTCCCTAATACTCCTTGGGGACTTTTGCCTCATTGCTGCCTCGCATCTATCCTTCCCCCTCCAAGACCTTTCACCTACCACCATAGCATCCTAGGGAACCTCCATACTATCTCTTCCCGTCTGCTCTCTGCTCATTCGTCCGAAGGATCGAGACTATCTCCTTATAGACTAGGATCTCCTTTCCATACAACAGAGTCATCACCAGTGGATCGTAGTTCCTAAGTAGCGAGCACAACAACATCAGGGACTTGTCCTCCTCCTCCATAGCCACATCCAAATTGAGTAAATCTATACTCAGCTGGTCGAACCACTGAACATATCCCAATACATCTCTACCTTCTTCCATCCGAAGGCTATCGGGTTATTTTTTTAGCATAAGCTTGTTGCACATGTTCCTTTTCATGTACAGAAAATACAATCTTGACCACAATCCTTTGGGTGTCTTTTCTTCCAGCATGCCATATAGCACCAAATCTACTAAACATCATTTGATTAACGAACAGACCTTCTTCTCTAAAGAACTCCAAGCCCAATCTGTCATCCCCTCTAGCTTTTCTTTCAAAGCTAGATCCAGCTCCTACTGAACCAACAGATCCTCAACCCTTGTCCTCCACATCGAGAAGTTCTTCTTCTTATCAAACTTCTCAAAATCGATCTTCAACCTACTGCTCATGATGTATCAAACTACAACCACAAACAACATAGATCTATTTGAGAAAAAATACCTTTGATAAAGAAACCTTACTGATTTGAAGATCTTCAACTCAGATATTCAACTCCTGGCGTCTCCTACCTTCTCCATGCTTCTCCTAGCTCTGATACCAATTGTTGTGCAATTTTTTAAAATGTAGAAACTTGAGAACACCAGCAAACCACACCCAAAGGAGGCAGGACTAGGGTTTTGCTTAAGAAGGAAGCACCTCCCTTCTTTCCTTCCTTAGAGGTGGTGGCTAGGATTTGCTGGCCCTCCTATATGGCGTGCAACCAGAGAGAAAAAAAGAGATGAGGATTTTAGGAGAAAAGGATTCGATTGATTCTTTTTGTAACAGATTACATATATATAGCCTATACAATGGGTCAAAATTTAAACCTAAAAAACTCTCCTAGACTAACCCAAATGCATTCACTCGAACCCATGTACACTCATGGTCTGATCATGCACTCACTCCTTGAGTTAGTCCCCTTAAGATCCATCAAATCAGACCTTAAGACCCTAGGATCAAAATTCGATCCCAAACCCATGCATAAATCCTGCTTTGCTCTCCCTACGTAACTGAACTGACTCAGTCTTAGACTGAGTCGACTAATCTACATACCGTGCCAAAATTCTCGTGATGCAGTTCTCTATCTGGCACACCCTCTACGACTTGATCGATTCAGTCTTAGTCTGAATCGATCTAGTTCCCTGAACCTGCAATTCCTCTACAGTCTTCAGCCCTTTGCTTGGTTCCTTATTCCATCTTGTATCTCCAGGTATCCGGAGCTCCAACCAAGCCCTTCAAAGTTTTCGTCTCTTGAACTTCGAGCCCATGAAAGTTGTACACCACCTCCACCCTAGGACCACTCCTGTCCTAGCCTATGACCACATCCATCATAGTGAACCTAGAGTCTATCGAACCGACTCCACCTGTGATCATCTCCAAGGCTATGGGGGCACCACAGAATCCCTACATAATATATATCACTTAACATAATTAGATTTGATACCATGATATCATACGAAACTTTATTTTGTTCCATACCATACTCTTTGAGTCATTGCTTAATCTAAAGAATTTGAGCACAGCAATTCTGACTACAATATACTCTACTTTGGCCGCAAATAATGCTATCGAATTTTATATTTTGTTAAACCAAGAGATTAAGTTCAATCCAAAAAATTGGCATGTTATATTTGTACTCTTTCTATCAATTTTGCATCCACCATAATCACCATCAGAATATTTAAGTAAATTAATTGAAGTATGTTTAGAATATCATAAGCCTAAATTTTGAGTACCCATCAAATATTTGAGAATTTTTTAATAGCAAGCATAGGAGATTTTTTATGTTATATATTGAAATCTAGCACATATGCATATACTAAATATAATGTCAGACTTAGTTATGATAAAATAAAGTAAAGGTCTAATTATACCTCTATAAAATTTTTGATTAATATTTTTACCATCTTCATCTTTATCAAGTTTGCATGAGGGGCTCATTGGTGTTCCAATTAGTTTAACACTCAAACTTTTTAAGTATCTCCTTGATGTACTTGACTTGGTTGATGAAGATTTCTTACTTTATTTATTTGATTTGAAGACCAAGAAAGAAATTCAACTCCCCAATCATGCTTATTTCAAATTCTCTCTGTAATGACTTGATGAATTCTTTGTAAAGAGTCTCATTAGTGGAACTGAATAATATCATCCATATATATTTGAACAAATAGCAAACTAGATTTCTTTTTTTTAAGAATAAAGTGGTGTCTACACTACTTTTAATAAAATCATTGTTAAAGAGAAATTTACTTCATCTATCATCCCATGCTCTGGGTATTTATTTTAAACTATATAATACTTTATTAAATTTAAGAAGATGATTTGGATAATCATGACTTTCAAAACTAGGTAGTTTTTCTACAAAAAATTTTTCAGCAATAAAATCATTTAAAAATATACTTTTTTACATCCATTTGATATAATTTGAAATCCATATAGTAAGTAAATACAAGTAATAATATTATTGCTTCTAATCTAGTTAGAGGTATATGTGTTTCATCAAAATCTATTTCTTCTTCTTCATTATATTCTTTTACAACTAATCTAACTTTATTTTTAATTATATTATCATTTTCATCTAACCTATTTCTAAATACATATTTTGTTCCTATTATTGGATGATCAATTGGCTTAATAACTAAGGTCCAAATATTGATCCTCTCAAACTCCTCTTGTATAGCATGTATCCAATTTACATCATTTTTAGTTGTCTCTATGTATTTGGATTCAATTTGAGAAACAGAAGTAAGATGATCATGAATATCTTTGAAAGCTACTCTTGTTCTTACCTCTTGTAAAGGTTCACTAATGATTATGAATTATATGAAACTTATGAATCTTGTCTTATGGATAAGATGGCGAAGACTCCATTCACTTGACATGAAGAGAAGGCAAGTGAGTTGTTGGCTCTTGTACATTCAGATATATGTGGGCTAATGACAACTCAAGCAGAAAAGGATACTCCTACTTCATAACCTTACTACAATAGAATAAGATATTAGCAATGCAAAAAATTCATTGCTAATAATCGATTTTTGTCGATAATAGTTATTAGCGATGAAATTATCATCGCTAATATTTAATCGTAAATAATGACGTCATTGATAATTTTTTACGATGAAAAAAAATTTATCATCAATAATCAATATTATCGATAAAAAATTTTCGTCATTAAAATTTTTTTTAGAAAACTATTTAGGATGAAAATTTTAGTCATAAAAAAAATAATTTATGATGAAATATTACATTACTAATAAAAAATAATTTAAAATATTATTTATGATGAATCACTTTCATCACTATTAATTTAATTAAAAAATTTTATAAAATTTAAATTTATAAAAAAATATTAATGATGTAAATATTTCATCATAAATATGATAATTTTTTATGTAAATTTTTATCGCTACTAAATTATTAATTATTTATAATAAAATTATTTTCATCATTATTAATTTAATATAAAATTTTAATATTTTTAAATTTATTAGAAAAATTATTTACGATCAATTTTTTCATCGTTAATATTTTTTTTGGTGATCAATATTTGATCAAAAATAATTCCATTACTAAAAATTTACATATTTTTTTTAAAAATAATTTATGAATATATATTTTTAATTTATATTTATAATATTTTTTATTTATAATTTATAAAATAAAAATAAAAAATTTATATAATAAATTTATAAATAAATTTTATTATTTTATTATATTAAATTAAAATTATAAGAGATCTGAAATAAAAATAAAAAGCTACATAAATAGGTTGTCAAGTGTCGGCATCTACAGAAGAAGAACAGGTTAGGAAAGGAAAGTACTCGAAAGAGCTCGGACCGATCTGCTGCTGCCTCATCAGCTACATCATCCATTCCATCTATGCTATCCGCTCCATCATCTGGATCTGGAACAGCTAGTACTCGTCGATGTATGCAGCCAACTCATCAGCTCACTGCTCAGTCCATTGCAATCCTTAGTAGCCTATCTCTGCACCTTCACCAACCAAGCATCACAGGCAACATAGATGTTAGCCCTAGACGAGCATGAGGATAAGGGAGCACTGATCCTATGCCCTAGACCCCTAACATAACAAGATCTTATACCAAACATCTTATCACAGATCTCATCATCTGTGGGTACAGTTGAGTCCTCAGAGGTAGGTTGGGATCTGATGCCTATCATATGATCCTAAAAATTAAAGTTATAGCTATTTTAATTTCATAATAAAAATCAAACAGTGAATGAAAAAAATAATTAGAAAAACTTACAAAAAGCTCCTCGCTCCCCATCGTCCATTCTCCTGACCATCGTTGGTGGGTCCACTAGTAGATATTGATCCTATCAGGAAGCTCGCCACCCTCTGCATCTCTCTATAATTTGAGAATAATTAATTAAAATTTTTTTAAATAGTTAGAGAGTTAAAATATGCTAATTAAAAATTAGTTACCATCTGCTCCACATGATAAGTGAACGACCTCGAACCCCCATAATGCGACACAGTCTGTCTCCCCTGATTCGTAGTGTTCTGGACACATCGTCTCTGTACAGTTAGCAATCAAATTAGTAGATAACAAGCTAAATTTAAGAATAAATGATTCAATCATTAAAGTCTAAAAAAAATATTTGGATGTATAATTTGATATGTCAGATCTTCGTAATGCTGGCATACGAGAGCTCAATCATCCATAGTGATGCTGTCATATGGTCGCTGTTGCACTGCCTCCACCCCATAGTCCTGTATCACATGGTACCAACACTGATGAATGCGGTAGTAAACTCTTTGAAATGCAAACATAAATGAGCGTCCACAGCTCGCCGCACGCGATCTTTCTCAAAATCAATAATATCAAATACACCCTGCCAATAACAAGTATTAGAAGAATACCGTGCTAATTAAATATTTACAGTATAATTTATTTTACCTATAATTAGATGTAAAAAATATCTCTTTGAATTTGTACAATGTGACGCCAATCAAAAAGTGTCACGGGGGCATAGCTGCGGCACATGATGCCCAGCTCGGTCTGCTACGGCTCGCACCATCTCCTAATGGGCCTGATGTAGTCGGGTGGTATCTCAATACGAAGATGCTGTCCGGGTGCTTGCGTCTCCAATAATCTAGAGCGAGGTTCTTCGATGGACCTCGTCCATGCCTCACCACCGATAGAGACTGGCTTGAAACAACAATAAATAAATCATTAGTATGATAGCTATCCAAATAAAAAAATTAAATTTTATTATATAAAAAGTATAATAATATCACTCGGACTCGTCTCACTCAGACCTGCCTCACTCGAACCCACCTTACTCGGACCTACTAGTGCAGGATCCTCTGACGACTCTGCTAGTGTGGTAGTAGAAATCGGTGAAGGTGCCTCAACCTCAGGGGTAGGTTGCGAATGTGAACATCGTCATCTGTCTCCTGGTGTCATACCCATATTTTTTGACATATAAATGAATATAATATTAAATAATAATAGTGAAAAAAATTATATTTTAATGAATAGAATTATATCGCATACCATTATTATAAGAGAAGATTTAACAAAGAATATAGATCTACTCATCAATATTCGTATCTCCCTCGATGTCTAGGTCCTCCTCCGAATCACAATAATCAACTAATGTATCATCTTCTATCTCATCGTCATTTATGAAATGATCGTCACCCTCTGACTCATCAAAATTAAATACAAGATCAGCTTTAACTTCGTTGGATGACAGATCAGCCCTATTCAAAGGAGCCGTTATAAGTTCATCATCAACAAGAAGCTCGACTAATGTCTGTTCTTTCTCTTGAAAAGTTTTCTCTTCATGTAAATCTGAAATTTCATCCATTTCTAGTCGGGTTGGTATGTGATATACGCCTTTAGATGTTATTCTTTGTACGATATGCCAATTACCTCGATACTTTAGATCCTTCAAATATATTATTTATTTCACTTGAGTTGTTAATATATACGACTCATTCTGGTACCATGTTCGTACAAAGTTTACACTGATAAAGTATAGATTGATATGAATACTAATCTTTTTATTGCTAATATCCTACCATTCACACTGAAATAAAAATACAGAATTACTGGACCTATACTTTAGTTTTATGATCTCTATCAGTACACCATCATATTCAATCTCTTCTTCTCCTTCATATCCTATCGTAGCAATCCCACTATTTTGAGTCCGTTATTGTATCTCAAGCTCCATTGTGTGAAATTTCATTCCTTCAATGATACAGGATGCATAGTGGTTAACCCTTCGATCGGAGTCAAATACTAAATCGTACAACTCATCGATCGCATCCTCTTCTTTATTGATATACTTATATTTTATCTACACTATAACATAAAAAATTATGTTGGTTCAAATAATTATTTTTATAATTATTAAAAATAATGTATTACTAGTGCAACTTACAAGGTCTCCAAATCATTTTGCAAATTTCCTCCTATGTCGATCATCAGCATCCGTATTATTCTCTCTGAAAAATATACTCTTGTGCTCACTACAATAAGTCATGATTTTTAATTTTACATCAACATAAAAAAATTACTTAGAATATTAAACAGTATGCTAAGATGGTACTTATTCAATAAAATCTTCAATTTCTTCACATTTATTTAGAATGTAGAAGTGTGTCTTGGATAGCTCATTCACGTCTATAAATTTATATCTCCTTCTACCAATGGATCAAACTGTTTGTTTAAATATAGACAGTGTCGGTTCATTGTCATCCTATTCACAGTCTGCGTTATGATTTATATGATTGAATTTTATTTCGATATCGTCAAGATACATCGACCAGAATGTGACACACTTCATAGCTACGTATACTTCTGCTATAGACTCTTCAGGCTGTGTTTTATTATGCACATATATTTTTAGAATACACAAAAAAATTATAAATAAAAATAAATTAAAATTTTAGAAATATATTGATATCTTATAACTGATATGACAAAGTGCATATAATTTTTTTACCTTTCAATAGGATACATCTATCGATAATATATCGGTCAGGCCAAAAGAACTTTCTTTGGAAGATGAATAGCTAGGTGCACCATAACATCAAAAAATAATGATGAAAAAATTTTTTCTAACTTACAAAGAATGAGCATGATATCCTTCTTAAACTTCTCAAGTAAGTTAATCTTTAATTTCTGACAACACAGTTCTCGAAAGAATACTCCCAACTCAATCAATGCAGTTGAAACATCACCACCCAAATAGCCATGCATGACCATAGAAAGTAAGTATTACATCATCACATTGGAGTCATGACTTTTTATGCCAAAGATATTGCCGTCATTGTTGCCAACACACCACGATACGTTTGAAGTGTAAGCATCAAAAAACTTTACAATTTTGAACCATCCACAGCAACTCTTTTTTTTCTCATCAAACAGTGAATAACATGCAGATAGCATAAAAAATCTATTACCTCGATGAAAACAAATATAAATCCGATCAAATTTTTATTTTCTACAAATCAAGATGAGCTTTTATACTATCTTTTATTTTTTCTGAGATATTCAATACTGTACCGATGATATTATCACAAATATTCTTTTCAATGTGCATTACATCCAAATTATGATGTAGTAACTGCTTCCAATATGGTAGTTCGAAAAAAATACTTCGCTTCGTCCAATTCAGCTCAGCTTCAATATGTTTTCGCTTGCGAGTGCTCGATGTTTTTCTAAATTGGACATTTTCAATGACTTCAAGTTGTTCTAAAACTTCTGTTCCGCTTAACTACTTAGGTGGCAAATGTCGATTGGATTTACCATCAAAGTATTGGTTGTAACGGATCCTCTAAGAGTAATTATCAGGTAGAAATCATCGATGACCCATGAAGTATATTTTTCATCTATCCTTTAAATATAAGAAGGATGCATCCTTATTGTATATTGGACATGTCTGATATCCTTTGGTACTCCATCCAGATAAATTTTCATATACAAAAAAATTATTTATGATCCATAAAATCAAAGCATGCAATTTAAAATTTTTTCAACTTATAGAATCATATATCCGTACTCTATTTTTTCATAGCTCCTTCAGATCATCAATTAACGGTTGTAGATATACATCAATTTTATTACCTGATGCTTTTCGATCTAGAATCAATAGTGATATAAAAATAAATGATTCTTTTATGTACTTTCAAGGTGACACATTACATACAACAAGCATCACAGGCCACATACTGTAGGAAGTACTCAAATTACTAAAGGGATTAAATCTATCTGTTGCTAGACCAAGCCGGATATTACGCGGGTCACTCGCAAAGTATGGATACTTTGCATCGAAAATATTTCACACTATGGAGTCGATCAGGTGACTAAGTATGTTCTCCTCTAGAACCCACTGCTCATGATGCCATCTTATTTCTTCAACTGTCTTTGTGAACATATACAACCTTTGAAGTCTTGGAATCAATGAAAAATACCTCAAAATCTTTTGAGGTATCTTCTTTCCTTTTTCTGTTATCAATTTTGTACTCAAACTCGCCGTATTTCAAATATTTAGTTACTTGTTTATTATCTTTATAAAATAATATACAATCACTTTTGCAGGCATGTATAGGAATATAGCCAAGTCTCAATTCCTGCATGTATATTTTTACTTCAGAATATGATTTTAGAAGTCTCTCTCTATCGGAAAGAGCTGCTTTAATCAATACTAAATTTTGATCAAATGATTTCTGACTCCATCGGTTTATGATTTTAATATGAAGTAATTTTATCAAAATCTCTAACTTGGAGAACTTTGCATAATTTGGATAGAGTGGCTCTCGTGCATCCCTTACAAGCTTTGCAAACTGCTCAAAAGTCTCTTCTACCTCAAATCGGATATTATGTTCATAATCAAAATTGCCTTCAGATGTACTAGTACTAATGCGTATATTTGAACAAACACCCTGATGTAAATCATTCAATAGTTCTCCTATACCACCATGTTTGACAGGATCAGCAGCATCACTATCATCTTCAGTAATGTCATCGTTACGCACAATTTCATTTGGATCACCCTTCCCATGCCATAACCGACGAGTATAATTCTTGTCCATACCTTAACATAGCAAATGCTCCTCAACAAATATTATGTGATGATATACCATATTGATACATCTCTTGCATGGATACTTTATCTGATTAGCACTATCAGCCATATGCCGTGCAAACTCGATAAAATTTTGAACACTTTTTCGATATTCAGACAAAAAAATATCTCTGATATTCATCCAACTTTTGTTTATATCCATCTAACAATAAACACAAAAATTATTAATAATAAAAAAAATTTTGATGGTACTCATCCGAACCGGATTCCGACCCAAATTCTGGATTGAATCCTGATCCGAATCTAGACACAGATCATTTTATACAAAACAGCACGCATTTAAGAATACAGACTGAACAGTAATACAGAAAATCTCTTTTCACTAATTAAATGGAGCAAAAATATATGATCCTATCCATTTCAAATCATTACTAACAGGTGTGGCCCTATCTCTTTCAGAAAAATAATAATCTTATTATTGTTATTAGTCGATATTTTGTTTCATTATTATAAAAATTTTTGGCCACCAGGAGGCCCATCGGTCAGCTCGAGGCTCATCAGATCGGACTTCAGACTCGACCCCAAACCATTCAGGTCAGGCTCTAGCCAAAAAAATAGGGACCGTTTGGCCATTAGGCTAGACTCGGACAGACATTTGGCCCGACCCAGAGCTGACCCGATTGGGTTCAGGTCGATTAACCCTCCTCTCCCCCGATCCCGACCCAATCCATATTTTAATTTTTATATATATAATAAATAATTTTTTATTTTTTTTAAAATATTTGTTACCTAAAAATATTTTTTTTCTAAATATTTTTTCCCTAAATGGGCTTCAAACTTGGCCCCCGTGACTCCCGCTCTTGCGGTGCCATCGCCGTTACCCACCCCCCACGGTGCCGCCGCCCTCTCCAAACCCCCGCGATGTAGATCTCAACTCAGATCTTGATCAGATCCTGATCCGGATCCAGTCCAAATTGAGATCTCGATCCGGATCCCGACCTTGATCTAATTCAGATCGTGATCTGAATTTTATTTTTATTAATTAAATAATAAAATATTTGATTAAAATTTTATTTTTTTATTATTTTTTCTTTTTTTTTCCTCCTCATTTCTCCCTTCCCTTCCTCCCTCCCCGGCCACCCCGACCGACCTTCCTTCCTCCCCTTCGTGCAACCCCCTCCGCCCCCCGACCCCCCAGCCCCCGCATCACCCTCGATCGCCCACCCCCACCCCTACAATCCCCTCTGACCTCGACCCCCTCTCCGCCCTTATATCGCCCCCAACAGCCCACCCCTACAACCCCCTCCACCCATCAACCCCCCAACCCCCTGTGTCACCCCCGGTCGCCCACCCCCACCCCTGCAACCCCCTCCGCCTCCGGTGGCCCGATCAACCAAAAAAAAAGATGGAAAGAATCCTTACCTCTGACGGATGGCAACAGCGATGGCGAAGAAGCCCACAGCAAACGCGGCGGTGACGATGGAGATGCGATCGCCGGTAGGAAGAGAGGGGGGAGAGCTCGGAGAGGGAGAGGGTTTCGTGGAGGGAGAGGGAGAGGGAGAGGGGGGAGAGCTCAAAAGGGAGGGGGGAGAGCTCGGAGAGGGGAGAGGGAGGGAGAGGAAGAGGGTTTTGCACGAAGGGACATCAAGTTGATATTTAATAAATAAACAACTATTAGCGACGAAAATTTTTATCTCTAATACGATTATTAGTGATGAAAAAATAATTTTCATCGTCAATAAGTTTCACCAAAAAATTTTCCCTAAAAACTTTTTTTCTCTAAAAAAATTTCATCCAAAAAATTTATAAAATACATTATTAGCAATGGAAACAAAAATAGGCATCATCAATAAGGCTAAATATAGTTTTTGTTGCTAATAAATACCATCCAAAAAAAAATTTTTTCCTCCAATAATTTTTCCTTCAAAAAATAAAAAAATTATTTTAAAATGATTTTATTGATGAAAATTTTTTGCATCGCTAATAAAAAAAAATTTTCATTAACAAATTTTTTTCTATAAAATTAATTAAAATAATATTTTTAAAACATGGTTGTCGATGGAAAATATATTTACATCATAAATAATTTTTTTTATAAAAATTTTAAAAAAATTTAAAGTCTATTTATGATGAAAATTTAGTTTACATCACTAATTGTTGGGTATAAAATACCCGGGCCGAAATTCCCATCAGAAAGGCTCCGCCCGGGCTCCTACGGGAGTCGGGCTCCACCGGCGGCATCAGCACAGTTCCGCCCGGACTCCTACGGGAGCCGGGCTCCACCGCCATCAGCAAACGCTGCTCTGCCCGGACTCCTACGGGAGCCGGGCTCCGCCGCCGATATCAAAACAGCTCCGCTCGGACTCCTACGGGAGCCGGGCTCCGCTCTCAATATCAATCGCTGGTAAGCTCAATCCGGACTCCTATCAGAGCCGGACTTCACCCTTGACTTTGTTTGCAGCAGCTCCGCCCGGACTCCTACGGGAGCCGGGCTCCACCTCCGACATCAGAACGGCTCGGCCCGGACTCCTACGGGAGCCAGGCTCCGCCTCCGACATCAGAATGGCTCCGCCCGGACTCCTACGGGAGCCGGGCTCCACCTCCGACATCAGAACGGCTCCGCTCGGACTCCTACGGGAGCCGGGCTCCACCTCCGACATCAGAACGGCTCCGCCCGGACTCCTACGGGAGCCAGGCTCCGCCTCCGACATCAGAACGGCTCCGCCCGGACTCCTACGGGAGCCGGGCTCCACCTCCTACATCAGAACGGCTCCGCCCGGACTCCTACGGGAGCCGGGCTCCACCTCCGACATCAGAACGGCTCCGCCCGGACTCCTACGGGAGCCGGGCTCCACCTCCGACATCAGAACGGCTCCGCCCGGACTCCTACGGGAGCCGGGCTCCACCTCCGACATCAGAACGGCTCCGCCCGGACTCCTACGGGAGCCGGGCTCCACCTCCGACATCAGAACGGCTCCGCCCGGACTCCTACGGGAGCCGGGCTCCGCCTCCGACATCAGGACGGCTCCGCCCGGACTCCTACGGGAGCCGAGCTCCACCTCCAACATCAGAACGGCTCCGCCCGGACTCCTACGGGAGCCGGGCTCCACCTCCGACATCAGAACGGCTCCGCCCGGACTCCTACGGGAGCCGGACTCCACCTCCGACATCAGAACGGCTCCGCCCGGACTCCTACGGGAGCCGGGCTCCGCCTCCGACATCAGAACGGCTCCGCCCGGACTCCTACGGGAGCCGGACTCCACCTCCGACATCAGAACGGCTCCGCCCGGACTCCTACGGGAGCCGGGCTCCACCTCCGACATCAGAACAGCTCCGCCTGGACTCCTACGGGAGTCGGGCTCCGCCTCCGACATCAGAACGGCTCCGCCCGGACTCCTACGGGAGCCGGGCTCCACCTTCGACATCAGAGCGGTTCCGCCCGGGCTCTTACGGAGGCCAGACTCCAGCCGCGGCCGAACCTCAATCGACAGATCCGCACCCCCTCGGCAGGTCGCGACAACAATCATAACCCTATTCCAGGTCCTACAGCGGATTCTACGCAGCTCCAGCAGCGGACCCATTACTCCCTGACAGGCTGTAGCAAACGGCCACGATTTTGTCCCGCTCCCTGCGGCAGGTGCTACACGATCCCACTACTCACTGACAGCTAGCGGCAACGGACGCCGCCCCACTATCCGCAACAGGCCATACGTGGCAGACTATGACAACAGCCACGAGTCTACCCCACCACTCTCCGCAATTAATTTTCCTGACCGTGGGCGGCCCACTACCAGGCAGTTACACACGTCGCCATCAGTCCGTTGCCTCCCCCCGCCTATAAAAGGGGGGACTCAGATACGTTATTTTTTAAGCTCTTTTGCCTTATCTCAAAACTCTGCTAAATTCTCCGTTCGAGCACTCCATTCTTGTTGAGGCAGAGAACTGACTTGAGCGTCGGAGGGTCTTGCCGGAGCAACCCCACCTCCGATTTAGACTTCCCTTGCAGGTCCCGGCGGCGACCGCGGCTTCCTCAACTCCAGCTTCTCCGGCGCAGGCGGATTTTTGCACCAACAGGATTGGCGCTAGAGGAAGGGCACGAATCTTCGCAGCACCCTTGTTCTTAAAGGAGCGCTCAACGGATCCGCTTCCGGCCATCCTTTCCGGCACCCAAGCCTTCTTTCCCTGTCCGATGCCTTCTCGCGGGGTTTCTGCACAACTACCTCTGGCTTTGACCGTTAATGTGGTTGGGCGACCGGTCTCCGCGGGATTCCGTTAATGTCGTCTCGGGGGAATCCCAGCAGGAGGCGATCGGCAAATCAGCTGCACCCCCCAAGCGGCAAAAAGTCGAGGAACCCATAGCCTTCACTGAAGAAGACGCCCAAGGAGTCCAATTCCCTCACAACGACGCGGTCGTAGTTTCCTTGAACATAGCAAATTATGATGTCCGTCGCGTTCTCGTCGACAACGAAAGTTCGGCTGACATCTTGTTCTACAACGCCTTTTCAAGAATGACCACTCTTGGCGGTCATCTAAGGCAGATGTGCTCCCCCTTGATAGGGTTTACTGGTGACGCCGTTCCTACAGAAGGAACGATAGCTCTAACTGTGACCGCGGGTCAGCACCCAAAGCAGTCCAGGGCTCTGGTGAATTTCCTGGTGGTAAAGGCGCCATCTGCCTACAATGCAATTCTTGGCCGTCCCGGCCTTAATGCCCTCAGAGCCGTTGTTTCAACCTATCATTTGAAGTTGAAGTTCCCCACTGACAAAGGGATTGGAGAAGTTCGGGGACAGGGCTGGCCAGGCACTGCTACAATATTGCCCTGCAAAGAAGCGATCAAGCGGACCTTTGTCCAGTCGATGGGTTGGATGCGCGCGATGACCTCACTGAAGAGAGGGGCAGCCCAATCGAGGACCTAATACCAATTCCTTTGAATGATGGGAATGCGGAGCACGTGGTGTTGATTGGCTCCAACCTGGAGGAGGAGGTGCGGATGCATCTCGTGGACTTTCTCCGAAGAAATGCGGACGTTTTCGCATGGGTCCCGGCGGATATGCCGGGGATCGAAACGGAGGTCATGGAACATCATCTGGCGGTCGACCCTAAACATCGGCCAACAAAAGAAAAAATCCGGAGTCATGCCCCAGAGAGGCAGAAGGCGATAGCCGAGGAAGTGGATAAACTTCTCAAGGTCGGATTCATCAAGGAGGTCAATTATCCAGAGTGGATCTCCAATGTTGTCTTGGTCAAGAAAGCAAACGGCAAGTGGAGGATGTGTATCGACTTCAAAAAGCTGAATAAAGCTTGCCCAAAGGACAGCTACCCCCTGCCCAGGATCGACCAACTGGTGGACGCTACCTCGGGCCACGAGCTTCTCACTTTTATGGACGCATTCTCCGGCTATAACCAGATTAGGATGGCATCGGAAGATGAAGAAAAGACTGCTTTTATCACTAGTCGCGGCCTTTACTGCTACAGGGTTATGCCGTTCGGCCTCAAGAACGCGGGCGCAACCTATCAGCGGTTGGTAAATAAAATCTTCAAAGAACAAATCGGCCGAAACATGGAGGTGTACGTGGACGATATGCTCGTGAAAAGTAGATCTTCCGAAAATCATGTTGCCGACCTCGAGGAAGCTTTTGGCGCTCTTCGAAAATACAGAATGAAGCTGAACCCGACCAAATGTGCTTTTGGGGTAACCTCAGGAAAGTTCCTGGGCTTCATGGTGTCGGGGCGTGGGATTGAGGCCAATCCGGAGAAAATTCGCACCATCTAGGAGATGGCCGCCCCGCGGTCGATCAAGGAGGTTCAGTGCCTCACTGGGAGGATCGCAGCTCTTAATCGCTTTGTCGCGAGGTCGGCTGAGCGATGTTTGCCCTTCTTCCAAACCCTCAAACAGCCGAAGAACTTCTGTTGGACCCCTGAATGTCAACAGGCATTCGAGGAATTAAAGAGCTACCTTAGCTCACCTCCACTACTGGCAAAGCCCGAACCTGGGGAGGAGTTATTTTTGTACCTGGCAGTCTCTCCCACATCCCTCGCGGCAGTCCTTGTCAAAGAAGAAATAAAAATCCAGCGGTCAGTCTACTACATTAGCCGCGTGCTAAGGGACGCCGAGATCAGGTATACTAAATTAGAGAAACTGACCTACGCTTTGTTGATTGCAGCTCAGAGACTCCGACCTTACTTTCAAGGGCACACGGTGACGTTGCTCACCGACCAACCGATCAAAGCGGTTTTGCACCGAGCTGATATTTCTGGGAGAATGGCGAAATGGCAATCGAGCTCACAGAATTCGACATCAACTACCAGCCTAGGCCGGCAATAAAGGCCCAGGTATTGGCGGATTTCATAGTAGAATGCACCGTCCCTGAGGAGGCCGAACCTGAGCAAAGCAAAATTGACGACCTGAAGACTCAACCGGACTCCTCCGATGAAGAAGCCAGTTCCTTCGATGGCTTTTGGACCCTCCACGTGGACGGATCTTCCAACATGGCGGGCGCTGGTGCAGGCCTGATCTTGACCAGCCCGGAGGGAGTCATCGCGGAGTACACTCTGCATTTCGGATTCTCCACAACAAACAATGGAAAGAATATAAAGCTCTAATCACAGGATTGAGGGTCGCTAAGGAGCTTGGAATAAACCAACTCCGGGTGCACAGCGATTCCCAACTTATAATGGGACAAGTCAGCGGGAGCTTTGAAGCGCGGGAGGACAGTATGGCCAAATATCTTGAGAAGGTGAAGGAATTCACCCCCGCCTTCAACAATTTCACATCAAGCAAATTCCAAGATCGGAGAATGCCAGAGCCGATTTTTTCTCCAAGCTAGCAACATCGGCTCCGGCCGAATTGCCCAAAGGCGTCCTCTTTGAAGTTTTAAAGCACCCAAGTACGGAAGAACCGCAGCTCGTAATGGATATTGACCACGAGCCCAGCTGGGTCGACCCACTGATAACCTATCTTAGAGATGGGATTCTCCCCCAAGATGCGAAAGAGGCCCGGAAACTCCGAAATCAGGCATCCCGATACATCCTCTATGAGGGCAAATTGTACAAGAGATCGTACTCCTTGCCTCTCTTGAGATGTCTCCGACCCTCAGAAGCCGACTACGCCTTATGGGAAGTGCACGAGGGAGTTTGCGGAAGCCATTTGGGTGCCAGATCTCTATCCCACAAACTACTCCGCCAAGGGTACTACTGGCCAACAATGCATCATGATTCAATCGAATATGTCAAAAAATGCGATCGATGCCAAAGGTACGCCAACGTCCAGAGACAACCTGCTACCGAGCTCACACCCCTGAGTGCCCCATGGCCTTTTGCACAATGGGGGATGGATATTCTTGGCCCCTTTCCCATGGCATCCGGTCAAAGGAAATTCCTCCTTGTGGCAATCGACTACTTCACCAAATGGGTCGAGGCCGAACCACTAGCCAAAATCACAGAAGCGAAAGTGCAGGATTTCGTCTGGAAATCAATAGTGTGCAGGTTCGGTTTACCTCGAACACTGATCACTGATAATAGACGGCAATTCGCGGGAGCCAGATTTGCTGAATTCTGTGAAGACCTAAACATCTCCCACAAGTTCACATCAGTGGCCCATCCCCAGGCAAATGGCGAAGCCGAGGTAACGAACAGAATCCTTTTGCAGGGAATCAAGACAAGGCTTGAAAAAGCGAAAGGAACTTGGGCGGACGAGCTTTACCATGTGCTATGGGCATACCGAACTACCCAGAGGTTGCCTACGGGAGAGACTCCCTTTGCTCTAGCCTTTGGTACAGAAGCCGTCATCCCGATCGAACTTAAACTTCCATCGGCACGAGTCATGGCGTTCGACGAACCCCAGAATGCACAAAATCTCAGGGCCAACCTCGACCTACTGGAAGAAAGGCGGGAGATCGTTCAGGTCCGAATGGCGGCCTACAGACAGAAGGTTGCCCGATATTATAACGCCCGAGTCAAGAACAGGACATTTAGAGCGGGGGATCTTGTACTCCGACGAGCTGCTGTCTCACAGCCGCAGGCCCAGGGGAAACTAGCCCCAAATTGGGAAGGACCTTATGAGGTCAGAGAAGTAGTCCGACCTGGGACTTATTATCTTAAGGAGCTCGGAGGGGCCGACCTCCCGCGACCATGGAACTCAGAAAACTTACGGGTATACTACCAGTGATTTCATCCTAATCGAAAAATGTGTGCCCACTTGTCTAGGGACAATTCAAGCAGACGGTATCAAAAACGAGAACGCAATCTTGGTGTTGGGTATAAAATACCCACAGCCGGAACCCACGGTGCAGCTCCGCCCGGACTCCTACGGGAGCCGGGCTCCACCGCCATCAGCAAGAGCTGCTCCGCCCGGACTCCTACGGGAGCCGGGCTCCGCCGCCGACATCAAAACAGCTCCGCCCGGACTCCTACGGGAGCCGGGCTCCGCTCTCAATATCAATCGCTGGTAAGCTCAATCCGGACTCCTACGAGAGCCGGACTTCACCCTTGACTTTGTTTGCAGCGCAGCTCCGCCCGGACTCCTACGGGAGCCGGGCTCCACCGCCATCAGCAAGCGCTGCTCCGCCCGGACTCCTACGGGAGCCGGGCTCCGCCGCCGACATCAAAACAGCTCCGCCCGGACTCCAACGGGAGCCGGGCTCCGCTCTCAATATCAATTGCTGGTAAGCTCAATCCGAACTCCTACGAGAGCCGGACTTCACCCTTGACTTTGTTTGCAGCGCAGCTCCGCCCGGACTCCTACGGGAGCCGGGCTCCACCGCCATCAGCAAGCGCTGCTCCGCCCGGACTCCTACGGGAGCCGGGCTCCGCCGCCGACATCAAAACAGCTCCGCCCGGACTCCTACGGGAGCCGGGCTCCGCTCTCAATATCAATCACTGGTAAGCTCAATCCGGACTCCTATCAGAGCCGGACTTCACCCTTGACTTTGTTTGCAGCGCAGCTCCGCCCGGACTCCTACGGGAGCCGGGCTCCACCGCCATCAGCAAGCGCTGCTCCGCCCGGACTCCTACGGGAGCCGGGCTCCGCCGCCGACATCAAAACAGCTCCGCCCGGACTCCTACGGGAGCCGGGCTCCGCTCTCAATATCAATTGCTGGTAAGCTCAATCCGGACTCCTATCAGAGCCGGACTTCACCCTTGACTTTGTTTGCAGCGCAGCTCCGCCCGGACTCCTGCGGGAGCCGGGCTCTGCCGCCATCATCATAGCTCCGCCCGGACTCCTACGGGAGCCGGACTCCGTCGCCGACATCAGAACAGCTCCGCCCGGACTCCTACGGGAGCCGGGCTCCGCTCACGATGGCTCCGACCATTGCCGACCTTCAATCGACAGATCCGCGCCCCCTGACAGGCCCTTAAAACGGCCGCGACCCTGCTCCACCTCCTATGACGGACTCCACACAGCATCATCATTCCCTGACAAGCCGCAGCAGCCATGGCCGCCCTGCTCCACTTCCTGTGGCGGACTCCGCACAGCTCCATTATCCCCCTGGCAGGCCACAGTAACGGCCACGAACCTGCTCCACCTCCTGCGACGGATACCATGCGATTCTCCTGACGAAGGACGCTGCTCCACCCCTCATAACGGATTCCACGTGGCAAGTCGAGGTGATACCCACGTGTCTGCTCCATTATCTTTCGCAATCAATTCCCCTGGCCATGGGCGGCCCACTACCAGGCAGTTACACACGTCGTCATCAGTCCGTTGCCTCCCCCCGCCTATAAAAGGGGGGACTCAGATACGTTATTTTTTAAGCTCTTTTGCCTTATCTCAAAACTCTGCTAAATTCTCCGTTCGAGCACTCCATTCTTGTTGAGGGAGAGAACTGACTTGAGTGTCGGAGGGTCTTGCCGGAGCAACCCCACCTCCGGTTTAGACTTCCCTTGCAGGTCCCGACGGCGACCGCGGCTTTCTCAACTCCAGCTTCTCCGGCGCAGGCGGATTTTTGCACCAACAGGATTGGCGCTAGAGGAAGGGCTGTGTCTTCGCAGCACCCTTGTTCTTGAAGGAGCGCTCAACGGAGCCACCTCCGGCCATCTCTCCGTCATCTACTCCTAATCCTCCCCCGCGAGATCGACACCCGATGCCTCCGCGCAGGGCGTCCACCCGGCGGTCCACGGCCTCCGCGGCCAGGTCTCAGGCTCCGGCCTCCCCTCCCGTTTCTCAGCCAGCTCCTCCTCCCCCTCCGGTGACGGCGGTCGGTGCGGAGCAGTTTGACTTGCTGGCGCAGCAGGTCAAGGGCCTCGTCGAGGCCGTGCAGGCGATGCAGCAGCAGCCGCCGCAGGCGTCAGCGCATCCGGAAGGGGCATCTCCGGAATGTCAGGACCCGGCGGTGGGGCGGGCCACCTGGGCTAGCCGCCCCATCCTTCCCGAGAAGGCAAATCCAAGGGTGGATAGCCCTCAGTCAGACCATGACTCCACCCCTGGGAGGTCCCTGCCCCCGTTCTGCCAAAGGACCCTCGAGACTCGAAGTCGAGAAGATTTCCTGGACCGGAGGCTCCAGGAGATGAACCGGCGGATCGAAGAACTCCGCCATGCGCCTCCCGCTTACGGTGAGGATATCTGTACTGACCCTCCCTTCTCCCAAATGATTATGCAGGAACCGATCCCGTCGAATTTCAAGCTCCCCCAGTTTGAAAGCTACGACGGGACATCGGACCCGGTGGACCACCTGGAGGCCTTCCGAACGATGATGTTGCTTCATGGTGCCCCCGACGCCATCTTGTGCCGGGCTTTCCCGTCTACGTTGAAGGGAGCAGCAAGGAACTGGTACTCGGCTCTGAAGCCGGGTACCATATTTTCCTTCGATCAAATGAGCCACCAATTTGTGGCCCATTTCGTCAGCAGCCGGCGTCCCCGGAAGGGTTCGGAGTCCCTCATCAACATCAAGCAGAAGGAGGGGGAGTCCCTCCGGGCCTACATCAACCGCTTCAACATCGCGGCGTTGGAGGTCCGGAATTTGGACCAGTCGGTTGCCATGGCCGCCCTGAAAGGCGGCCTTCAGAAGAATGACCTTCTGTACTCCCTGGAGAAGAAGTACCCCAGGGATTTCGCTGATCTGCTGGCTCGGGCTGAAGGATACGCCCGAGTGGAAGAGGCCTTCAAAATGAAGGATGAAGAGACTGCAAGGGAGCGCCAGGTGGGAGATTCTGGCAAGCCCGCAGTTGAGAAGAGGCCAAGGGAAGCCCGGCCTCGCTCCCGATCCCCTCCGGGGCACAAGCGCGCCCATACTCCACCCCGGGCACGCAGGCAGAGAAGCCCGGATAACAGGTTTCGGTGGGGTTCCCCGCCAGGGAAGTTCCGCAGCTACGCCTCCCTCAACGCCTCGAAGGCCCAGGTACTGATGGAGGTCAGGGAGCTGATCCCTAGGCCGGAGAGGATGCGCACGCACCCCGAAAAGTGCAACCCCAACAAGTTCTGCCTCTACCACCGCGACCACAGCCACGACACCGAAGAGTGCATCCAGCTCCAGGACGAGATCGAGGAGCTCATCCGGCGAGGTCGGCTCGACAGATTCATCTGCCGCAGGCCTGAGGGTAGAGGAGACCGGCCAAGAGCCCTCCCGCCGCCCGAACCACAGAAGAGGGAGGAGCAGCCCGGGGACCGGCCTCCTATTGGGACCATCGACTCCATCGCCGGAGGGCCTCAAGGAGGAGCGGGAGAACTGTAAATGTATTGCTTACTGTTTCGTTTTGAATCTACTTTTCTTTTTAGCTAACGCACTCCTCCTGCTTAACGCGGATGTACTATGACTGGATATGACCTCTCCAAAAAACAACGGCCATGTCAGGAACAGGAGGAGAACCTCGTCCTGACATGAGCAAAGTCAAAGGCCCGGTTCTTTTAGACCGGATGGGGGGAGAGGCCTTACAATGCCCTAATGTGCCCCCACAGCCCTGTTAGGAACAGGAGGAAAACCTCGCCCTAACTTGAGCAAAGTCAAAGGCCCGGTTCTTTTAGACCGGATGGGGGGAGAGGCCTTACAACGCCCTAATGTGCCCCCACAGCCCTGTTAGGGACAGGAGGAGAACCTCGCCCTAACTTGAGCAAAGTTGAAGGCCCGGTTCCTTTAGACCGGATGGGGGGAGAGGCCTTACAATGCCCTAATGTGCCCCCACAGCCCTGTTAGGGACAGGAGGAGAACCTCGCCCTAACTTGAGCAAAGTCGAAGGCCCGGTTCCTTTAGACCGGATGGGGGGAGAGGCCTTGCAACGCCCTAATGTGCCCCCATAGCCATGCCAGGAACAGGAGGAGAACCTCGTCCTGACATGAGCAAAGTTGAAGGCCCGGTTCTTTTAGACCGGAGGGGGGAGAGGCCTTACAGCGCCCTAACGCGCCCCCACAAGCCAGGCTGATGACGAGAACCTCGCCACCGGCTCAAGCAAAATGGAAGACCCGGACTCCTACGGGAGCCAGGTTCCGCCGCAAAGGTAGGCTTCACCCGGACTCCTACGGGAGCCGGGTTCCGCCGCCGAGGTAAAGCTTCACCCGGACTCCTACGGGAGCCGGGTTCCGCCGCCAAGGTAAAGCTTTACCCGGACTCCTACGGGAGCCGGGCTCCGCTCTCAATATCAATCGCTGGTAAGCTCAATCCGGACTCCTACGAGAGCCGGACTTCACCCTTGACTTTGTTTGCAGCGCAGCTCCGCCCGGACTCCTACGGGAGCCGGGCTCCACCGCCATCAGCAAGCGCTGCTCCGCCCGGACTCCTACGGGAGCCGAGCTCCGCCACCGACATCAAAACAGCTCCGCCCGGACTCCTACGGGAGCTGGGCTCCGCTCTCAATATCAATTGCTGCTAAGCTCAATCCGGACTCCTACGAGAGCCGGACTTCACCCTTGACTTTGTTTGCAGCGCAGCTCCGCCCGGACTCCTACGGGAGCCGGGCTCCACCGCCATCAGCAAGCGCTGCTCCGCCCGGACTCCTACGGGAGCCGGGCTCCATCGCCGACATCAAAACAGCTCCGCCCGGACTCCTACGGGAGCCGGGCTCCGCTCTCAATATCAATCGCTGGTAAGCTCAATCCGGACTCCTATCAGAGCCGGACTTCACCCTTGACTTTGTTTGCAGCGCAGCTCCGCCCGGACTCCTACGGGAGCCGGGCTCCACCGCCATCAGCAAGTGCTGCTCCGCCCGGACTCCTACGGGAGCCGGGCTCCGCCGCCGACATCAAAACAGCTCCGCCCGGACTCCTACGGGAGCCGGGCTCCGCTCTCAATATCAATTGCTGGTAAGCTCAATCCGGACTCCTATCAGAGCCGGACTTCACCCTTGACTTTGTTTGCAGCGCAGCTCCGCCCGGACTCCTGCGGGAGCCGGGCTCTGCCGCCATCATCACAGCTCCGCCCGGACTCCTACGGGAGCCGGACTCCGTCGCCGACATCAGAACAGCTCCGCCCGGACTCCTACGGGAGCCGGGCTCCGCTCACGACGGCTCCGACCATTGCCGAGCTTCAATCGACAGATCCGCACCCCCTGACAGGCCCTCAAAACGGCCGCGACCCTGCTCCACCTCCTATGGCGGACTCCACACAGCATCATCATTCCCTGACAAGCCGCAGCAGCCATGGCCGCCCTGCTCCACTTCCTGTGGCGGACTCCGCACTGCTCCATTATCCCCCTGGCAGGCCACAGTAACGGCCACGAACCTGCTCCACCTCCTGCGACGGATACCATGCGATTCTCCTGACGACGGACGCTGCTCCACCCCTCATAACAGATTCCACGTGGCAAGTCGAGGTGATACCCACGTGTCTGCTCCATTATCTTTCGCAATCAATTCCCCTGGCCATGGGCGGCCCACTACCAGGCAGTTACACACGTCGCCATCAGTCCGTTGCCACCCCCCGCCTATAAAAGGGGGGACTCAGATACGTTATTTTTTAAGCTCTTTTGCCTTATCTCAAAACTCTGCTAAATTCTCCGTTCGAGCACTCCATTCTTGTTGAGGCAGAGAACTGACTTGAGCATCGGAGGGTCTTGCCGGAGCAACCCCACCTCCGGTTTAGACTTCCCTTGCAGGTCCCGGCGGCGACCGCGGCTTCCTCAACTCCAGCTTCTCCGGCGCAGGCGGATTTTTGCACCAACACTTACAAAAGTCGAAGGCCCGGTTCCTTTAGACCGGATGGGGGGAGAGGCCTCACAACGCCCATATGTGCCCCCACAGCCCTGTTAGGGACAGGAGGAGAACCTCGCCCTAACTTGAGCAAAGTCGAAGGCCCGGTTCCTTTAGACCGGATGGGGGGAGAGGCCTCACAACGCCCATATGTGCCTCCACAGCCCTGTTAGGGACAGGAGGAGAACCTCGCCCTAACTTGAGCAAAGTCGAAGGCCCGGTTCCTTTAGACCGGATGGGGGGAGAGGCCTCACAACGCCCATATGTGCCCCCACAGCCCTGTTAGGGACAGGAGGAGAACCTCGCCCTAACTTGAGCAAAGTCGAAGGCCCGGTTCCTTTAGACCGGACGGGGGGAGAGGCCTCACAATGCCCATATGTGCCCCCACAGCCCTGTCAGGAACAGGAGGAGAACCTCGTCCTGACATGAGTGGGGAGTAAGGCCCGGACTCCTACGGGAGCCGGGTTCCACCACCAAAAGGTTTCGCCCGACTCCTACGGGAGCCGGGTTCCACCACGAAAAGGTTTCGCCCGGACTCCTACGGGAGCCGGATTCCGCCACGAAAAGGCTTCGCCCGGACTCCTACGGGAGTCGGGCTCCACCTTCGACATCAGAGCGGCTCCGCCCGGACTTCTACGGAAGCTGGACTTTACTTATGACTTTGATTACAGAAAGACTTTGCCCTAATTCTTATGAAAACTATGCTACTTCCAGGAGCTTCTTCGAACCTATCCCCAACTCTAGCGGAGAAAGATCCCGGCAAACCTAACAAGTGGATATCTCCTAACGGCAGGAAAAATCGAAAAGAAGCCCAGCGAAGGACGACCACACATGAACTGAAAAGGTCGCCGACGGTCTTGGAACGGCATGACACAGGCAAAGAGAAGGAAAGAAGTTCGGCAGACAATTATTTGACACGAGAGGTAAACAAGGTACTGAAATCACTATTTTATTTGATAGAAGCACACGTTACAGGACCCGGCGGGTCAGGAAAAAGAGAAAAAGAAAATACATGTCTCGCAAAGCACGGTTCGGGCAGGATGAACCGGAGGCCGATCCAAGCTGCAAATTCCTCTTCCCGTCTCTGTTCTTCTCAGTCGCATTCTCCAGTGCGTGTAACGTCTCTCGCCCCATCTCTCTTCATTCTGTCCCCAAAGTTCCGACCTTAGCGAGAAAGGGGTGGGATTGATCTCCGAAGGCGGCGGGGGTAACAACGGCAGTAGCGAAGACCTGTTTCAAGAAGAGCCGTAGCCATGACGGCCGCCACCTGAGACGCTCCGACAAGGTCGGCATGCACTACTTCCACCGCCTCCGCAACGAGTTCTACCGCCCCGCCGTCGACCGTCTCTGGTCCCTTGACCCCGACGGCGTTAAGGATCCCGTCATGACTTGTGACGTCTATTCTGCCCTCTTGACCGGTATTGCCCCGCCTTACTACTCCGAAATTCGCGGGCAGAATAGCTTCTACAACAGCCCCCGATATTAAACCCCTGTTGTTGAAGGAATTCTTCCTTGGGCCCCCTCTGAGAAGACAGATATTCTCACCGACCGTCGTCCTCCTCCTCACCTTCCTCCGAGCCCTAACAATCCCCTCAAGAACAGCCTCCAGAGTTGAGGACATGGTGTGGAAACCCTCAGAGAAGGATTGATGGGCAAAAGGCGGCGAGAATTGGCACGAGGGGAGCAAGACTCTCAGGGGAAAAGAAGAACGCCAGGATGAGACCGTGAATGGATCGAAGGGTTTAAATAGCCGGCGGATCCTGGCGCAGTTATGACGGCGAGAATTCCTGGGCCAGATGGTGTGTGCCGCGTGTCGCGCTTATCCGCTTCGTTGCTATCGAGGGTTGACCGCTCACAGATTCCCACAGAGCGACGTCTGGGATCGCGTTTCAACGGGGGTTTCGAAAAGACTTTTCAAGTCGCCTTTGCCAAAAAATGGATTCTGACACGCGCACATTAAGTGGGGGCAGCTGCGCACAGGGATCGAGGGGGCAATTTTGGTTGCGCATCTCTCTGTGTACTTCCTTCGCTTGAAATTCAAACTTAGAAGTAGGGGGACTGGTGTTGGGTATAAAATACCCGCGGCCGAAATTCCCATCAGAAAGGCTCCGCTCGGGCTCCTACGGGAGCCGGGCTCCACCGGCGGCATCAACACAGTTCCGCCCGGACTCCTACGGGAGTCGGGCTCCACCGCCATCAGCAAATGCTGCTCCGCCCGGACTCCTACGGGAGCCGGGCTCCGCCGCCGACATCAAAACAGCTCCGCCCGGACTCCTACGGGAGCCGGGCTCCACTCTCAATATCAATCGCTGGTAAGCTCAATCCGGACACCTATCAGAGCCGGACTTCACCCTTGACTTTGTTTGCAGCAGCTCCGCCCGGACTCCTACGGGAGTCGGGCTCCACCTCCGACATCAGAACGGCTCCGCCCGGACTCCTACGGGAGCCGGGCTCCACCTCCGACATCAGAACGGCTCCGCCCGGACTCCTACGGGAGCCGGGCTCCACCTCCGACATCAGAACGGCTCCGCCCGGACTCCTACGGGAGCCGGGCTCCGCCTCCGACATCAGAACGGCTCCGCCCGGACTCCTACGGGAGCCGGGCTCCGCCTCCGACATCAGAACGGCTCCGCCCGGACTCCTACGGGAGCCGGGCTCCGCCTCCGACATCAGAACGGCTCCGCCCGGACTCCTACGGGAGCCGGGCTCCGCCTCCGACATCAGAACGGCTCCGCCCGGACTCCTACGGGAGCCGGGCTCCGCCTCCGACATCAGAACGGCTCCGCCCGGACTCCTACGGGAGCCGGGCTCCGCCTCCGACATCAGAACGGCTCCGCCCGGACTCCTACGGGAGCCGGGCTCCACCTCCGACATCAGAACGGCTCCACCCGGACGTAGGAACGGCTCCGCCCGGACTCCTACGGGAGCCGGGCTCTGCCTCCGACATCAGAACGGCTCCGCCCGGACTCCTACGGGAGCCAGACTCCACCTCCGACATCAGAACGGCTTCGCCCGGACTCCTACGGGAGCCGGGCTCTGCCTCAGACATCAGAACGGCTCCGCCCGGACTCCTACGGGAGCCGGACTCCACCTCCGACATCAGAACGGCTCCGCCCGGACTCCTACGGGAGCCGGGCTCCACCTCCGACATCAGAACGGCTCCGCCCGGACTCCTACGGGAGCCGGGCTCCGCCTCCGACATCAGAACGGCTCCGCCCGGACTCCTACGAGAGCCGGGCTCCACCTTCGACATCAGAGCGGTTCCGCCCGGGCTCTTATGGAGGCTGGACTCCAGCCGCGGCCGAACCTCAATCGACAGATCCGCACCCCCTCGGCAGGTCGCGACAACAATCATAACCCTGTTCCAGGTCCTACAGCGGATTCTACGCGGCTCCAGCAGCGGACCCATTACTCCCTGACAGGCTGTAGCAAACGGCCACGATTCTGTCCCGCTCCCTGCGGCAGGTGCTACACGATCCCACTACTCACTGACAGCTAGCGGCAACGGACGCCGCCCCACTATCCGCAACAGGCCATACGTGGCAGACTATGACAACAGCCACGAGTCTACCCCACCACTCTCCGCAATTAATTTCTCTGACCGTGGGCGGCCCACTACCAGGCAGTTACACACGTCGCCATCAGTCCGTTGCCTCCCCCCGCCTATAAAAGGGGGGACTCAGATACGTTATTTTTTAAGCTCTTTTGCCTTATCTCAAAACTCTGCTAAATTCTCCGTTCGAGCACTCCATTCTTGTTGAGGCAGAGAACTGACTTGAGCGTCGGAGGGTCTTGCCGGAGCAACCCCACCTCCGGTTTAGACTTCCCTTGCAGGTCCCGGCGGCGACCGCGGCTTCCTCAACTCCAGCTTCTCCGGCGCAGGCGGATTTTTGCACCAACACTAATAATTAAAAAAAATTCTAAATTTTTTTAGTCTAGAAAAAATCTTTCTAATAATAATTTTATAAAAAAATTAATTTTGGATTTTTTTCATTAAGAAAATTTTTCATCCAAAAAATTTAACAAAAAAGTGACATTAAAAAAAATTTATGATGAAAAATAAAATTAATTTTTTTTAATCTAAAAAATTTTTGGTTTAAAATTTTTTTTAAAATAACTTCATCATAAAATTAATTTTTTATTAATCAAAAAAATTTATATAAATAGTTAATTTATAATTTTTTCTCTAAAAAATATTTTTTTCTCTAAAAAAATTACATAAAAAAATAATTACAATAAAAAGTTTAATTTACATTTGTTATAAGAACAACTCTTCGACTTTCACAATGGAATGGGCACTATGGGAGATCGATAGCTTTAAGATCTTCGATCTTCAAGGAGCTCATCTTCTTCTTGAAGTTTTTATTCTGAAAGTCAGAGTACGAGAATATCACGATAATTCTGAGATCATAAAAGAAATCCATCAAGATTAAGATTTGAAGGATAGGACAGGGATAGAAAGTTAGAGGTCCAGAAGCTTGTATGTTGCATGCATATAAGGATCGAGCTTAAGAAATTCAAGAAGAATTATGTAAGCATCAAAGATCTAGTAATTAATCAGAATCAAAGCAGATCTGCGGGTAGTGCAAGTTGTGTTATAAAACATAAGCTCATATTTATTCTTTGCATTGCTAGGAAGATGAATACTCATATTATTTGTCTTCTCATGATTGAAACTCCTACAGAGATATATTTGAGCGTCGATCGATATAAAAAATATGGTACCTTTCAAGATCGTGAAAGTCATGCTAGAATGCATAATTTAACTATATGATTTCTACATAAAAGAAGGCTCTTTTCATGCAGCTTAAGGCAGACACTCCATCAAAAAGATTCATTAATATTACTAGTAACAGTGACAGTGATGAACAGATAAATTTTACGTCGTAAATAAATGTATAGCTTATTTTATTCAAAAAGATCTATTCACTCTACTCCACGAATATCATCCACTTTTATATAATTTTTTCATATAAAAAATTTGGTATGAATCATAACTCACATTTGCTTCTTTACCATGTAAAAGGATAAAAAATATATATAGCTGCTACAAAAAATTGATGTAGTTGCCTTACATAAAATCAAAAATTTAAATTTTATAAATTTTATAAATTTTTAATTTTTTAAATATTTATGATAAAAATATTTTCATCATAAATAATTAAGTATTTATGATGTAAATTTTTTTATCATAAATACTTAATTATTTATGATAAAAAAAATTTATCATAAATAATAAGCAACTTTAATTTTTTTTAAATATTGATGATAAAAATATTTTCATCATAAATAATTAAGTATTTATGATGTAAATTTTTTTTATCATAAATACTTATTTATTTATGATAAAAAAATTTTATCACAAATAATAAGCAACTTTATTTTTTTTAAATATTGATGATAAAAATATTTTCATCATAAATAATTAAGTATTTATGATGTAAATTTTTTTCATCATAAATACTTAATTATTTATGATGAAAAATTTTTATAATAAAATAATGAGTAATTTTTAATTTTTTAAATTTTTAATTTTATTAAATATTGATGATGAAAATATTTTCATAGTAAATAATTAATATTTATGAGAGATTTTTTTATCTTAAATATTTAATTATTTATGATGAAATATTTTTATCACAAATAACTTATAATTTTTAAATTTTTTAGATTTTTTATTTTTTTTCAAATATTGATGATGATAATATTTGTATTGAAAATAAACTTATTGGTGATGAAAAAAAATTTTTCATCATAAATATTTAAATTATTTATGATGAAAATAATTTCATCACTAATATTTAAAAATTTAAAATTAAAATAAATGATATATTATTTATGATAAAAATATTCATCGTAAATAATAAATATTTATGATGAAAAAATTTTTATCACTGATATGCGATTATTTGTGAAGAAAAAAATATTTTCATCATAAATAGTAAATTATTTACAATGAATATTTTTATCATCATAAATATCGTTAGTGATGATGAAAATATTTTCATCATAAATAATTCTATCATAAAAATATTCTTTTCTTATAATGCCTTTACGGATGATCTATCAAGGATTAAATATGTATACTTGATGAAACATAAATTCAATGTCTTGAAAAAGTTCAAGGAGTATCAATGTATAGTTAAGAAATAAACTGAAAAAAATATCAAAATTCTTCGATCTGATCGAGAAGGAGAATACTTATCTAGTGAATTTCTTGATCATCTCAAGAATAAAGGAATTCTTTTTAAATGAATACCTCTTTATGCACCACAATTAAATAGTATGGTAGAAAGGAGGAATCATACTTTGATGGATATAGTGTGATCTATGATGTGCTTCACCAATGTTCTAATATCTTTTTAGAGATATGTCCTAAAAACTATTACATACGTATTGAACAAGGTGTCTTCAAAATTTGTTACTAGCATTGTTGCTCCTTGAATTGATTTTGATGATTACAAAATATTTGAAGAGATTACTAATGATTTTGGCTTGAAAAAAGATTTAATATTTTTTATGGACAAAATCATAATTTTACCAAGTCCTAACTCGAAAGCTTCAAGAACAAGAATAGAATATTTGTGACCTATTGGAGAAAATTTCATAATTTTTGGATGTATATTTTGAAAGAAAATAATATTTATAAAATTGAGTCGATCCCATGAGTCGACTCATGTCAAATGGGGCTGAACGGTATACTAATTTTTGACTGACACACTCAATTGAGTCGATCCCATGAGTCGACCCCTATACATGAATCGACCCTATGAGTCGACCTCTGTTGCTATGCATGTCAAAATTACAGAACAATCATTTTCTGTTCTGTGCCACAAAAGTCGACTCATGTGTATTAGTCGACCCTATAAGTCGACCCCTGCGACGAAAAAACTCCATAACGGTCAGTTTTTCAGCTCATTTTGGCGCATTTAATGCTCATTTAATGATCTCTAACAGTTTTAAAACTATCCAGATCACTCTCCACCATTATTTGAAGCTATGAAATATACTTAAAGGAAGAAAAAAAAAAGAAGGTTTTTCAAGCATTCATTTCAGCCCTAAGCAAAGAGCTTTCTTGAAGTTAAAGAAGCTTTCATTTCAAGTTCACCAACCCCTCAAGAGCTCATTCAAGTCTTCAACAACCTTGAGGAGAATCAGAAAAGCTTCATCATTATTGTGTAAAGTATATTTAAAGCTTTATTTGCTCATTAAAGGAGCTACATTTATATTTTTGTGTGATTAACTGTTATACTCTATTTTTGAGTTGATCTTTAGTTTTGGAAGGGTTCCAAAACGTGAAAAGATTGATCCAAACTCTGAATCGGATTGTATTGGGTTGGCTTGTATCCAAAAAATAAGTGTTCTAGCTTAGAATAGTTAGAGTTGGAGGTACCGATGTTGTATTCTTGTTGAATATGGTTTAGTGAATTTGAATTCCCAAGTAGGAGCTTGAAGAGTGGATGTAGGTGTAAGGTTGGCATCGAACCACTATAAATCTTGTTTATTTGTGGTGTGCTTACTTATTCTCTATCTTATTTTCTTTTCCTTCTTGCACTCTTGTATCTAATATCTTCACTTTGCTTAAATCACTCACTTCAACTAACTTGCCTTTTATTACTTAATCCTTGTGGTTCTAGATTAATTTTAAATTTTCAGAAACTCAATTCACCCCTCCCTCTTGGGTTGCATAGCTGGACAACAAGTGGTATCAGAGCCTGGTGCTCGAGCCCTACTTTGATTTAACCATCAAAGAGCTAAAGATCTATGGCAACTCAAGTTGGTGCTTCACTAGCCGAGGGGCAGTCCATAAACCGACCTTCACTTTTCAATGGGTCAAATTATACCTATTGAAAAGCTCGGATGAAAATCTTTATTCAAGCATTTGACTATGATATGTGGAGTATCATAGTAAATGGACCACACATATCTACTAAAATAATTGATGGTGTGAAATCAACCAAATCCGAAAAAGAATGGGATAAGGTTGACAAGAAAATGGCTCAACTTAATGCAAAAACCATGAATATTTTATATTATGCTCTAGATGCTAATGAATTCAATCATATTTCAACATGCATGTCAGCTAAGAAAATATGGGATAGATTAGAAGTAACTCATGAAAGAACTAATCAAGTGAAGGAATCAAAATTTAACATGCTTGTGCATAAATATGAACTTTTTAAAATGGAGCATGATGAATCAATAACTAAAATATTTACTCATTTTACTGATATTATTAATGATCTAAAAAGTCTTGGTAAGTCTTATTCTAACAGTGATCTCGTGAGAAAGATTCTTAGGTCTTTACCAAGGACTTGGGAGGCCAAAGTGACCGCAATCCAAGAAGCCAAAGATCTGAATATCTTATCCTTAAAGGAACTTCTAGGATCACTAATGACACACGAGCTAAGCATGAAATAACATCAAGAAGAAGATGTCAAAAAGAAGAGGACAATCATCCTCAAATCCACTGCTCAACTTGATGAGGAATCCGATAATACAGAAAATGAAGAGCAGGATGAAGAAATGACCCTCATTACTAGAAAATTTAAGAAGTTTTTAAAGAAAAGAAGACAAAGAATGAAAAAGAGGCCACCTACAAAAGGAGAACATAGCAAAGAGAAGGATAAGGAGCAACCTCTTATTTGTTATGAATGTAAGAAGTCGGAACACTTTAAGTCTGAATGTCCACACCTTAAGAAGGGTCCCAAGAAGTACAAAAAAAAAGCTATGATGGCTACATGGAGCGGAAGTGATGAGTCAAGCTTCGAAGAAGAAGATTCAAATGAACAAGCCAACTTGTGCCTTATGGCACATGAAAATGAGGTAAACAGTGAAACTCCTTATGACTTTACCTTTGAAGAACTTCATGAAGCGTTTTATGATCTAATTGATGAACTAAAGAAGCTAGGGATAAAAAATAAAGAATTGAAATCAAAGAATCAATCTTTACTAAAAAAATGAGATTATTTCAAATAAAAAATTAATCTTGTCTCAAAAAAAATCTGAATTTAAAAAATAAGATTGTCAAGTTAAAACTAATGGTTGAAAAGTTCACTTTAAGTTCAAATAAACTTCAAATGATTCTTGATAATCAAAAAGCCATTAATGATAAAGTCGGTCTTGGATATAACCCTTTAAAAAAATAAAAATTTCTGAAAAATATCTTTGTAAACTCATCATGCAACAAGTTTTCAAATATTACTTGCTTTAAATGTGGTAAAGTAGGACACAAATTCTATACATATTTTTCTAACAAATCTAAAAATTCTAATATAAAGAAAATATGGGTTCCAAAAGGAACCACTGTAACTAACCAAAAAAGATCCAAGAAAGCTTGGATACCTAAAGTGAAAACTTGATTTTTGCATGCAGATGTGTCTTGCATCCCAAGACATTAATCGAAAATAGTATCTTGATAGTGGGTGCTCAAGACACATGATCGATGATGAATTTTAATTCATCACACTTGATGCAAAAGATGGAGGGATGGTCACCTTTGGAGATAATAGTAAAGAAAAAATTATCGGTATAGGTAACATGGTATCACTCCCTCCAAATATATTGAAAATATTTTGTTAGTAGATGGTCTGAAACATAATCTATTTAGCATCAGTCATTTTTATGATAAAGGATACAAAGTCATTTTTGAATCTTCATTTTGCATAGTAACTAGTCCTATTAATGAAGACATTAAATTTGTTGGGCATAGACATGGTAATATTTATATGATAGATTTGAATGATCTTTTCAAAATAAACATGCAATGCCTAGTAGCCTTGAATGCCAAGATTAATGAGACTAGTTAGCTTTGGCATCGTAGACTTGCACATATTAGCATGCATTCACTTTCAAAATTTATTAAAAAGAAATTGGTTACCGGCTTACCCAAATTGAATTTTGAAAAGGATAGAATTTGTGATGCATGCCAACTAGGTAAACAAACAAGAGTCTCATTCAAATCTAAAAATATTATTTCAACTTCTAGGCCATTAGAACTATTGTACATAGATTTATTTGGACCCACTAGAACTACTAGTCTAGGTGAAAAATGATATAGCTTTGTGATTATTAATGATTTCTCTCATTTTATATGGATCTTCTTTTTGGCACATAAGGATAAAACTTTTCATGTGTCCTCAAAATTTTATCAAAAAGTCACTAATAAAAAAAAAATTTCAATTTAAAATATTCGAAGTGATCATGGAATTGAATTTGAAAATCAAGATTTTGAAAAGTTTTATAATGAAAAAGGTATTGTCCACAACTTCTCAGCACCTAGGACACTCCAACAAAATGGGATAGTAGAAAAAAAAAATAGAACCCTCGAAGAAATGGTCCGTACCATGTTATATGAAAGCAACCTCCCAAAATATTTTTGGATGGAAGCAATTAACACGATATGTTACATATTAAACCGTGCTTTAATTAGATCAATTTTAAAGAAAACTCCCTATGAGCTTTGGAAAGGAAGAAAACTAAATATTGTATATTTTCATATTTTTGATTGCTGGTATTTTATTTTAAATAATAGTAAAGAAAGACTAGAAAAATTTGATGCAAAATCCGATGAAGTTATTTTTCTAGGTTACTCCTCTTCTAGCAAAGCTTTTAGAGTTTTCAACAAAAGAATTTTA
This sequence comes from Elaeis guineensis, assembly GCF_000442705.2. Lineage (NCBI taxonomy): Eukaryota > Viridiplantae > Streptophyta > Magnoliopsida > Arecales > Arecaceae > Elaeis > Elaeis guineensis. Next base: position 27,781,743 of record NC_026000.2, on the reverse strand, counting down.
GTAGTAGAGGAGTCAATACATGTTATTTTTGATAAAACTAACGATCTTCCTTCAAGGAAGAATGAAGGTATTGATGATGCAAATCCTCTTATAGAAGGGATAAAGGAGATCACCCTAAAAGACTCAACAATTCAAAATGAAGAAGAACATGAAAATAAATAAGAGGATGAAGGTGGAGAACAACAAGAACAACCTCAAGACTCAAATGATCTACTTAAAGAATGGAGGTATGATCACAATCATCCCAAAGAATTGATCATTGGTGATCCTACACATGGAGTAAGAACTCATTCCTCTCTTAGAGATGCATACAATTATTTTGCATTTATTTCTCATTTTGAATCTAAAATCATAGATGAAGCTGAAAAATATTATAATTGGATAAATATAATGCAAGAAGAACTTAATCAATTCGAAAAAAATAATGTATGGACTTTAATATCAAGATCTAAAAATTATCCAGTAATTGACACAAAATGGGTATATAGAAATAAACTGGATGAACATAAAAATGTAATTAGAAATAAAGCAAGATTGATTGCAAAAAGTTATAATCAAGAAAAGAAAATTAATTTTGATGAGACCTTTGTATTTGTTGCTAGATTAGAAGTAATTAGACTTTTACTTGCATATACTTGCTTTATGAATTTTAAGTTATTCCAAATAGATGTCAAAAGTACTTTTTTAAATGGATATATTGCTGAAGAAGTTTATGTAGAACAATCTCTTGATTTTGAAAATCATACTTTTTTTAATCATATTTTTAAATTAAATAAAGCATTATATGGTTTGAAACAAGCACCTAGGGCTTGGTATGAAAGGCTAAGTAAATTTCTGCTTAATAATAATTTTTCAAGAAAAAATGTAGACACAATCCTTTTCATTAAAAGAAATCAAGATGATACCTTAGTTATACAAATATACGTTGATGATATTATTTTTGGATCTACTAATGAAATTTTTTGTCAAGATTTTGCTAAACTCATGCAGGGAGAGTTCGAGATGAGCATGATGGGAGAACTTACATTCTTTCTCAGACTTTAAATCAAATAAATAAAGAAAGGAATCTCCATCACTCAAAGCAAATATACAAGAGAACTACTCAAAAGATTTGGAATGGAGGGTTCCAAAGCAATTGGTACATCCATGAGCCCATCATGCAAGCTTGACCAAGATGAAGGAGGTAAAAATATAGACTTAAAATTTTATAGAGGCATGATTGGTTCTCTATTATATTCAACTGCTAGTAGACCAGATATTTTGTTTAGTGTATATCTTTGTGCTCGCTTTCAATCAAATCTAAAAGAATCACACTTGAATGTAGTTAAAAGAATCCTTAGATATTTAAATGGTACACAAACTCTAGGACTATGATATTCTAAGGACTCATCAATTGACTTAATAGAATATTCAGATGTTGATTTTGTTGGATGTAGATTAGATAGAAAAAGTACTAGTGAAATTTGTCAATTTTTGGAGTTAACTTAATCTCTTGGTTTAGCAAGAAGTAAAATTCGATGGCACTGTCTACGGTCAAGGCCAAATACATTACAGTCGAAAGTTGTTGTGCTCAAATCTTGTGGATTAAGTAACAACTTGAGGACTTTGGCATCAAACTCAATAAAACTCTCATAAGATGTGATAACACTAGTGCTATCAATCTAACTAAAAATCCAATTCAGCACTCTAGATCAAAACATATTGAAATTAGACATCATTTTATAAGAGAACATGTTCAAAATAATAATATAACTCTTGACTATGTATGTACTGAGAAATAATTGGCTGATATTTTTATCAAGATCTTAAGTGAAGATAAATTTTATGAAATTAGAAGAGAATTAGGAATCCTCGATCCATCAGCTTAAGTATCTCTCTAATTTCAAGTTTTTGATGCCAAAAATTTATTGAATCAAATTTGTTGAGCTCAATTCTCATCTCTTCTTTTCTTTTAAAAGCTCAAAACTGTACTTCACATGATCAATCTCTAGGTAGACACTTTTTTCTCAAAATTTTAGATTTTTTTCAAATTTTTTCATCATTCTTATGAATTTTTCTGTGTCATGAGTTGACCCCCAGGGTCGACCCTAGGGTAAACTTGTAATTCTATCAAAATCCTTCAGGCGCTCTCTTTTTATTGAGAAATTTTCTTTGAGCCGACTCAGTCCTTCTTCTTCTTCCTCTCACCAAATCAAAAGCTCTCCCTTTCTTCTCCCTCAAACTGAAGATTTCTCTCAAATCTCTCTTCCCACTGATTTTCACCCTTCAAATCGCTCGTTTAGGAACCAACTTCCTCTCCTCTTTCTTCCTCATTTGGACGGTTCGAGCTTGCCCTAGATTCCACCTCTCTTCTCCAAATCGGCACTTCACCTCTCCAAAATCTTGGCTTTTCCACTAGAATCCTTTCCTCTCTACCTCATTTAGTCTCCTAAACTCCTTTCAAGTCCTTCTTGTCCAAATGGCTCCCAAAATGAAGCTCCCACAGAGAAAAAAATCTATTCGTAGGTTGGAAGAGATTGAGCGCAGAAAAAGAATGGCAATCGAGCCCTCTCCTGCTCCAATCTCAGCTCCAGGTCCTGCTTCAGCTTCTACATAGTCTCCAATCAGTCCAAGCAAGGTACCTCTCTCTGATCGAAAAGTAGAATTCGAAAAGAATATAGATTTCAAGTTTTTTGAAAAAGAAGGGTTCTCCATTGGAACAAAGATTAAAAATCAAGGATGAAAGTTTTACTGTCTATTGAAAGAAAATACTTATGTTGATCTGGTCAGACAATTTTATTTGAATTTAAGTTATTTCAATGGAACAGTAAAGTCTACAGTGAAAGGTGTTAATATTATTCTTGATCCTTTGCATTTGGGATAAATTCTGCACTTGTCTTATGAAGGCTATACTAATATGGAGCTCCCAATTAAAGAAGAAGAAATTAATGCTATCTTAGGCAGAACTTTTACTAAAAGTTTGAATAAATTAGAAGCAAAATTTTTTTTTGTTGAGATGAGGCTGTTACATCACATGGTAACCAAACAGTTTGTCCCTAAGAGTGACAGACATGACTTTCTATCTAGTAGGAATATTTGCATCATATATCATGTGATCATTGAGACCCCCTTGAACCTTCCTATTCTGATGATTGAGGCCATGAGAGAGATCCTAAATAGGTCTAAGGCTCACTTGCCTTTTGGTATGGCACTCACCCTGATCTTTAGGAGGTTCAGAGTCAGTTTTGAGGGGGAGGTAGTTGCCAGATTATCTTATTCTGACACCATCAACCGCCACACACTGCACCGTATAGATTTTTCAAAGACCGATGGCGGTTGGTCAAAGGGTGTCGAGGAAAGAGCAGAGGAGCCAGCTGAGGAGAGAGCAGAGGAGGAGAGACTGTCTTCATCTCCTCGTGATCACAGAGCATCTTCAGATAGTCAGTTCATGTCTGATCATGAGGTTGGTCCTTTAGAGTCTGTGAGGAGGCATGTTTCTGTATCACAGTCTGGGAGTAGAGTAGATCATTCAGAGATCAAACTGGCAGATGATCAGATTGAGCTGATGTCCCAGCGTGTTGCCTCCATTTTATCTCAGCAGTTTGCCACTTCAGTCTTTGCTCAGAGATCGACATCTCAGGATGACTCAGACCAGACTTTGATCCCTCATATCTCTACTATTTTTCAGATGCTCACAGCTCAGTCCGTACGACTTGAGAAGCTTGAGGGATGTATTCTGAGACTGACGGACAGAGTTCTAGATTTGTAGAGGTAGGTATTAGCCTTAGCCTATCTCCAACCACATGAGGACATCACAGAGGTCTCCAATCTATCTACAGAGGAGGCTAGACTTTGGAGAGTTTTAGAGAGTGGATTTGACTTTTTGAGGAGAGAGATCCGGGGCTCCAGTGAGACTGCCTCTACTCAGTTTAGTACCCTGATGCAGTCTGTGTCGAGAGCATTAGATCTTTTGGACACCATCAGACTTTCTCTTCTAGCACAGTCCGTAGCTTCCCAGGCTCTAGGATCCTCTCGTCCCTCTACTCGTATCGGTACTTCTATCCGTGGTCGAGGCAGACGTGGTCGAGGTCGTGTCCGTTCATTTGATCCTACATCTCCTCATCATATCTCTGACTCTTCAGATTCTGATCCCTCTAGCCATGATATCTATTAGATCTATAATAGTTAATCTTTTTTTTCTTTTTGTCTAGGATCTATCTTATGACCTTTGTATTTTGTTGGCTGATTAACTCTTGGATAGTTGTTATCCATGATTTTTGTATAATTTATGTATTTTGACTTAATGTAATCAGTCACATTTTGACATATACATTTTTTTTATGCTTTGAATTTCAATGAATGTCTTTGGATTAATATTTATGAATGGGATCAATTAAAATGTTTTAATTATAAGATATGAAAAATGACTCATATATGTGTGATGAAATATCATGAATAGCAATATCTTCTAAATGAGCAAATTGATATATCTTTTATAATTGCTATAGTGAGGGGGAGTAGAGAAATAAACAATGAAAGAGGGAGAGTAAAGAAATAAAATATGGTATCAAAAAGGGGGAGTAGAGAAAATATATCCTTTATGTTATCCTTTTTTTTCTCTCTTCAAAATTCTTTAAGATCTTAATTGATGCTGTCAAAAAGGAAGAATAGAGAATCAAAAATCGAGATCGAGCAATAAGTAATAGAGAAATAGAATTGAGAGCAATAAACAAATTTGTCAAAGCAAATGTGTCAAAGAACCAAAATTATCAGTAATTTTCCATTTAATCTTGAAAGCAAATGACCTTATAAGCAAATTTTAAATTGATCTTCAAACTACTCATGATGCATTTCATTCAAATAACTGACTATGATGTTTAAGTGATGCATCTTCATAATTTGAAATTCATGTTCAATGCCTTTTATATGTTATACTTTGCTTTTTCTCAAGTATTTTGTCATCATCAAAAAGGAAAAGATTGTTGCTCTTTGAATTAATTTTGATGATTATAAAGTATTTGAGGGAGTTACTAATGATTTTGGTTTGAAAAAAGATTTATTATTTTTCAGAGGCAAAATCATAATTTCATCAAATCCTAACTCGAAAGTCTCAAGAGCAAGAACAGAAGATTTGTGATCTATTGGAAGAAATTTCATAATTTTTGGATATATATTTTAAAAGAAAATAATATTTATAAAATTGAGTCAACCTCATGAGTCGACTCATATCAAATGGGACTGAACGGCATGCTAATTTTTGACTGGCATACCTAATTGAGTCGACCCCTGTGCATGAGTCGATCCCTGTGCATGAGTCGATCCTACGAGTCGACCTCTGTTACTGTGCATGTCAAAATTATAGAATAATTATTTTTTATTCCATGCCACAGAAGTCGACCCCATGAGTCGACTCATGTGTATGAGTCGACCCTATGAGTCGACCTCTGCGACGAAAAAATTTTATAACGGCTAGTTTTTCAGCTCGTTTTGATGCATTTAATATTCATTTAATGATCTCCAACGGCTCTAAAACTATCCAGATCACTCTCCACCATTATTTGAAGCTATAAAAGGCACTTCAAAGAAGGAAAAAAAAGATTGAAGGTTTTTCAAGCATTCATTTCAGCCCTAAGCAAAGAGCTTTCTTGAAGTTAAAGAAGCTTTCATTTCAAGTTCACCAACCCCTCAAGAGCTCATTCAAGTCTTCAACAACCTTGAGGAGAATCAGAAAAGCTTCATCATTATTGTGTAAAATGTATTTAAAGCTTTATTTGCTCATTAAAGGAGCTACATTTGTATTTTCGTGTGATTAACTGTTATACTCTGTTTTTGAGTTGATCTTTAGTTTTGGAAGGGTTCTAAAATGTGAAAAGATTGATCCAAACCCTGAATCGGATTGTATTGAGTTGGCTTATCTCCAAAAAATAAGTGTTCTAGCTTGGGATAGCTAGAGTCAGAGGTACCGATGTTATATTTTTGTTGAATATAGTTTAGTGGATTTGAATTTTCAAGTAGGAGCTTGCGGAGTGGATGTAGGTGCAAGGTTGGCACCGAACCACTATAAATCTTGATTGTTTGTGATGTGCTTACTTATTCTCTATCTTATTTTTTTTTCTTCTTGCACTCTTGCATCTAATATCTTCACTTTGCTTAAATCACTCACTTCAATTAACTTGCTTTTTATTACTTAATCCTTTTGGTTCTAGATTAATTTTAAATTTTTAGAAATCCAATTCACCTCCCCTCTTGGGTTGCATAGCTGGGCAACAAGCACTCCATATGAGATATGAAAAGGATGGAAGCCTAATCTTAAACATCCTAAAATTTGGGGCTACTCTACTTATGTCAAAAATATTTTGAGGCATAAAATAAGTGCTAGATTAGACAAATATAAGTTTGTAGGGTATCCTAAAAAAACTAAAGGATACTACTTCTATCGCTCTACTGAACAAAAGATATTTATTAGTGATATGTCACTTTCTTGAAAAAAATTACCTAAAAAAGAGATAGTAGAAGGAATATTGAACTCAGAGAAGTTCAAAACCTACCAATCATTCCAAAAATACCTATGGATGGTTTACAAAATGATCCTCAACCAGAAGTACCTAAGGATGAGGTACATCCATAACATACATTTTCTCTCTAAAAGTCAAATAGAGTGCGTAAAGTATCTCTAAGATATGGATTTATCATTGAGAATGACAATGAGACCCACATCATTAAGAATGATGATCCTCTGACCTATTCAAAAGCAGTTATAAGTAAGAACTCTGACAGATGGCTTGAAGCCATATAATCTGAAATGGACTCTATGTACAATCAAGTATGAACTTTGGTTGATCTATTTGAGGGGGTGACCCCAATAGAGTGCAAGTAGGTCTTCAAGAAGAAGATTGGAGTAGATGGCCAAGTTAAAACTACAAAGCTAGGCTAGTGATGAAGGATTTTAGGTAAATACAAGAAAATGACTATGATGAAACTTTTTCATCAGTAGCAATGCTCAAGTCTATTCAAATTTTGCTTGCTATAGTTACATATTATGATTACGAAATCTAATAAATGGATGTCAAGACTGCTTTTCTCAATGATAATCTTGAGGGAGAGGTCTATATGACTCAGTTAGAGAGATTTATCTCTACTGAGAGGGTAAATCAAGTATACAGGTTGAAAAAATCAATCTATAGATTGAAGCAAGCTTCGAGAAGTTGGAACATCCATTTTGATGTGACAATCAAAAAGTTTGACTTCATCAAAAATGAGGATGAACTGTGTGTGTATAAGAAGATAAATAGGAGTGCTATTATCTTCTTAGTTTCGTATATCGATGATATACTATTCAATAAGAATGATATCCCAATATTACAATTAGTCAAGACTTGGCTATCAAACAAGTTTTTCATGAAAAATTTGGATGAGGTATCCTATATAATGAGTATAAAGATCTATAAAGATAGGTCTAAGAGGATGCTTGGCTTGTTCCAATCTCGATATATAGATCTTGTATTGAGGAGGTTCAACATGGAAGCAAGTAAAAGAGGTTACTTGCCTGTAAGTCATGACATATATTTTTTCAAGAAAATATGTCCTTAGACATCTGAAAAAAATAAGAGAATGAGTGAAATCTCTTATACTTCGACTGTGGGATCAATCATGTATGCCTTGCTATGTACCAGACTTGATGTAGTTTATTCTTTGGACATTGCTAGTAGGTTTCAAGCTGATTTATGGAAGGATCATTGAAAAGCTATGAAAAATATTCTTAAGTACCTAAGAAGGACTAAAGATATTTTTCTTATATATGAAGAATTAGAGTTAAAACTAGAAGGATATACAGACTCTAGTTTTCAATCTAATCCAGATGATTGTAAGTCTATATCAGGATATGTGTTTACTCTAAATGATGAAGCAGTGAGTTGAAAGAATTTTAAACAGCAGACTATAACTAGCTCAATCATAAAGATAGAATATATTGATATTAGTGAAGCCATCAAGGAAGCTGGCAGAATTTGGATATTGGTTGATGCACCTGAGGATGTGATTCCAATAAGGTGCAAGTGGATCTTCAAGAAGAAGATCGGAGCAGATGACCAAATTAAAACCTACAAGGCTAGTAGTAAAGGATTCAGGCAAAGGTAAGAAATTGACTATGTTGAAACCTTCTCACCAGTGTCTATGCTCAAGTCTATTCAAATTCTGCTTGCTATAGCTGCACACTATGACTACGCGATCTGATAAATGAATGTCAGGATCACTTTTCTCAATGGTAATCTTGAGGAAGAGGTCTGTATGACTTAGTCAAAATGATTTGTCTCTAGTGAGAGGACAAATCAAATATGTAGGCTCAAAAAATTAATATATGGATTGAAGCAAGCTTCAAAGAGTTGGAACATTTGTTTTGATATGATAGTCAAAGAGTTTGGCTTCATAAAAAATGAAGATGAACCATGTGTATATAAGAAGATAAGTGAAAGTGCTATTGTCTTCTTGATTCTGTATATCGATGATATACTACTTATTGAAAATAATATCTCAATGTTACAATCGGTCAAGACTTGGCTATCAAATAAGTTTTTCATGAAAGATTTGGATGAAGCATCCTATATACTGGATATAAAGAACTATAAAGATAGATCTAAGAGGATGCTAGGTTTGTCCCAGTCTCAGTACATAGATCTTATGTTGAAGAGGTTCAATATGGAGGTAAGTAAAATAAGTTACTTGCTTGTGAGTCATAGTATACATCCCTTCAAGAAAATGTATCCTAAGACACCTAAGGAAAGGAAGAGAATGAGTGAAATTCTTTATACTTCGACTGTAGGATCGATCATATACATCATGCTATGTACCAAGTTTGATATAGCTTATGCTTTGGGCATAGCTAGCAGGTTTCAGGTTGATCCAAGGAAAGATTATTGAAAAACTGTAAAAAATATTCTTAAGTACTTGAGAAGGACTAAAAATATTTTTATTATATTTGAAAGATCAGAGTTAGAACTAGAAGAATATACAGATTTTAGTTTTCAATTTGATCTAGATACTAGCAAGTCTATATCAAGGTATGTGTTTATCCTGAATGATAGAGTAGTAAATTGAAAGAGTTCGAAACAACAGACTGTAGCAACTCGACCATATAGGTAGAATACATTATTGTTAGTGAAATCACCAAAAAAGCTATTTAGATGAAGAAGTTTATCACTGAATTGAGTGTTTCTTGAGATAGAACAGCCAGTACCAGTTTATTATGATAATACTGGCACCGTTGCTCAAGCCAAAGAATTTAGGTCTCATCATAAGTCCAAGCACATCCTCAGATGCTTCCATCTCATTCAAAAAATTATTAAAAGATAAGATATTATAATAGAATGAGTTGATACTAAGAACAATATAGCAGATCTATTCACTAAGGTCATACCATAGCAGCTATTTGATTGCCATCTCGATTGTATGGGATTGAGATACAAAAATGATTAACTTTAGTGAAAGTGGTAGATTGAAAGAATAGTATCCTATAAGCTAATTGCATGAATAATACGATGAGATTTTTCTTCATAAACTTTTAACTCATATAATGATATTATTTATTTATAAAATAATAAATATTGATTCATCATTATAGCTGCATCTTATTATGTTTAAGATTATGATGAATCTCATAGATTGGGACAATGATTTTAGGGCCATGAAGAGTTCATGCCTGTGAAATCTAAAACCCTAAAATCTTAATCTAAAATATTTTTGATCATAGGAACATTGAGTCAGAGATCAATATTTTGATTACACCGACACATTCTATGTATACTCGATAGAGAGGATGGTTGATTTCATAAGTCACTTATGTGGGATATTAATACAAGAATGTAGGTGCTCATTAGGGAATGAGTTCACTGAATTGACTCATCGATAGAGAATATCTTATGGAGCTTTACTTGTATGTCAAAAGATGATTCTCTAAGTGAGAGTTGTGCAAGTGATCCTTAGATCTGAGATCACGATAAAATTTTATGCACATGAATCCATATTTTGATTCATATCTAGGCATGACATAAAGATATGTATGAGATGTTCTGGATTGATGGAGTGTGTATGGAGATTGTGAGTTGGTCAACAAGAAATTGATCACTCCTAGTAAGAAGAGATATCATCCTATACATTTTTACCTCTAGATGACTTAGGAAGTCTTTGGCCAAAGTAAGTTAAAGATTAGAAAAAATTTTTAAGCTTCATCATTGGAGTTATCACTGATTGATGGAGAATTAATATGAATATATATATTTGAGTTTGATATGATTCCAAACTCATGAATATATTCAGGATGCGGGATGATCGAGTGATTGAATTGCATGATAACTTATCACTAAAGGATATATTTGATATTTTTATTAAATTTTATATCTTCTAGATAATCATGATATATTGCTAGACATCAATCTTGACTTGTAAGTTTGATTGAATTAAAGTGCTTAATTTGATCACCAATTAGAAAGAATTATAATTACTAAATTCAAATTGATACGGTTTGGACCTTAATTGATTAGAAATATTCTAATCAAATTAGATCAATTTGCATCCGAATCTATTACTGGCTAGATGTGAAATCAATGGGCCACACACATAAGAAAATGGACCAAAAACTCATTTGATATGGTTGATTAGAATTATAGATCCAATCAGATTGTCGGTAAGCATGCTAGCACATATGGCAAATCCTAGCTCCTTGAGTGATCAGATATAGATCAAACCTTGCTATTTGGCTAAACTAGTTTGGTGAGGACTTGGATTAAGTCAAGCTACTTGGAGGCTGCCCAGATGGGGGTGCCTAAGCCTGATCCATGCCGTTTGGATAGAGTTCCAAATAGGTTGGGACTCTTTGGCACTGATTTGAAGAGGGGCGCATGTGCACTCTGAATATTGGCATGCAGAAGGATCAAAGTTCTTTTGCTTTGGGTCTCTGACTCACCTAACATCATGATCAGCCCTCTATCATCCTTAGCACTAATTTTGAAGTGCAAGATGGCTTTTGAATGGGCATGGGATGCCCTATTTTCCTTGGCATGTAGGTGATCTGCAGATCACGCAAACAGATGCCTGATGAGTCCTTTTGCTTTGGATAGAAGGAGGTGCCTTTTATCTACTAATCTGACTTTTTGAATTCAAATTTGAATGCCCTTGCCACATGGTGAATTCAAGGCTTATCTGAATTCAGATGGGATGCCAATTGCAACCTTTCTCTTGGCATGCATGTGGGAGAGATTGAAACAATGTATCAAAGTCTGATGAGTCCTTCTGCTTGAAGAGTCTCAGATCTAATATGTTATTCTGATATGACATTTGAAATGGGGTGTGGCTTCTCATCTGGCACCCCCTCTCATCCTACATAAAGGGGGCAGCAGATGGATTAAGGCATTCAATTCAGATAAGCCTTATCCACTAGCTCTCTCCCTCTCTTACAAATACAAATTTATACAAATTGTACTTAAAATGCTTAAGTATAATTCATAAAAATATGAATATGAGAGAATAATTGGAGGATTTCTCATGATTTCCTAGAGGCAACAATCTAAAAGGAGGGATGAATTAGTTTTTTTAAAAAATAAGTTTAAGTACTTGTGCCCAAACAATTATAAAAGTATTTGCATAGTGCTTAGTAGTAATTAAATATGTAGCAAAAAAATAAAAGTAAATTCAAACATACAACCACAAACATAAGAAATTTATAGTGGTTTGCTGCCCAACTTAGCATCTACGTCCACTCCCAAAGTCTCCCTCCTTGAAAATTCAATAATAATCTTCTTGGTTATGGTATGATTATTTTGTTGAGATCACAATCAAATCTAATTAGTTTTTCTAAGCTTACCACCAAAATCATGTACTGATTATTTTTAGAGGTTCACAATCAACCCAATTGATTTTATTTGGATTACCAACCATAACCATACAATCGATTATTTCATACTAGGCTCACAATCAATCTTGATTGATTTTTCTAGATATACCAATCAAAATCTTACACCGTCCAACTTTGGACCTGGACCAACCCCATGTTAGATATATGTTCTAAAAGCCAATCAGGCCAATACATATATTTATTCTAGGATATAATTTTATATTTGATATTTTTGTTATCTATGAAATTTAATTTTAATTTTTTTTCATGTTGTATATATGTCCATGAATCATTCAAAAAATTAATAAAAAGATAATACATATTCTCAAGAGTTGAGAATTTGATATATGTGTTATTGATGATTGATTCCTAAATACTTTCGATTAATGGATCATCATGGTGATGGCAATTGATCTAAAAAGATTAGTGCATGAATCATTTTCTTTTTAAAAGATAGATGAGTCTTAAGTCTACAATATGGAGATAATAAAGTGAAAGTACAGGTGGTTGTTAGAAAATAAGAGTATCAAATATGAGCAATATAAAAAATTACTTAGATATGTACTCACTCAGTAGTAACTTACTTGATACTGCAATAGTGTGACTAATCTTCTAACCTGCAATGCCTTAGTTATTGATAATGGAGTTGCATAGTTTGACTGTATATATATTTGATCTCTTACCATATGGATCCTTGCAGTGCATGTTGGTTATAGTATAATCATTATAGGAATAGAACGTGCACTTATAGAGAATCTATTATCCTTGGTAGATAAAGAAAATAATTCTATGTGATTTATGAGACTAAGTTTAGAAGATCTTGGCTAGGGCAATGTAAATAATGAAAAAAGATTTCTAATATTTTTACATCAGAAACTTGAGTTGAATAATTTTGACATATGACAGATGATAGGATTTGATGAAAAATTTCATAACATTCATCTTATCGAGACTCATGATAGAAGGACTGTATCACACACTAACTATATCTAGATGTTCATCCATTTCATTCAACTAGAATATCACTACATACTATTAGATATCACCAGTGGATTATGAGACTCATAAGAATTATCTTGATGGTCAATAATTCTCATTGGATGAGTTGAAATTATTTCAATCTATTGAAAAGGGTTCTAATGATATTGATGATAGAAATCATAATATTTTTTACAATCAAATAGAATAGAATCTATGGGTCACATACATAAGTGGTTGTGTTTGATCAAATGACTGGATTTAATTTGATATATCAAAAGTTGACAAGTCAAAGGTTTGACAATGTCAAAGAGTTGATAGAATTAAATTCAAAGGCAATAGAACTCCTAACTAATTTTGAATGGTGAAAGATTGATCCATCAAAGTTTATCCATCAAGATGATTGAGGTGCAAGACTCCTCCTAAAAGTTGGTGCCACCCACCTTTCCTCACGCCAAAATGCTTTCCACGCAACATGGATTTTGGATGCCTAAGGCTAGCAAGAGTCCTCCATCAAGGAGTTGGATGCCTAAAGAGTTTGGACACTTGGGGACTCTGTAGAGATTTGACACATCAAAGAGTTGATGCATTGAAGTGAGGATACCAAAGAGTTGGTGCATCCAACAAACTCTTATGCCAAAAGGAGTCCATGCCCCTTAGGAAACTCTTCCCATGCCCCTTGAGAAGAGGATGTGCAAAAAGTTTTGAGAGGGTTTTCTTACTACATGAAATAGTTCACACTTCCATGAGTTTGATGCCCAAAAGAGTTTGGGCACCATAAAACTCTCTTACGTAAGATGCCTCCTATTGTTTTAATGCCCCAAGTGTTTATTAGCTAAACCCTTAATGCCTCGTGGTGTGCATGCTTTTGTCACACCCAAAAACCCTCATGCACCAAGAGTTGGATGCCTTAAGGAAAAGAGAGATAACACCCAAAAGTTTTGGCGCCTCTCTCCTTCACGTGAAAGAGTTCCCATGACTTGAGGCTTCACGCATCATGCTCTCATGCCTCTCTTGAATCAAGTCTCATGCCCCATCTTGCATCCAAGATTGTTGGACACCCCATCCCATATCCAAATAGTTGGATGCCTCATCTAATCAATGTGGAAGGAGTTCCACACTGTTACTCCTTGAATTGATTTTGATGATTACAAAGTATTTGAGGAGATTACTAATGATCTTGGCTTGAAAAAAGACTTATTGCATTTCAGGGGTAAAATCATAATTTTATCAAGACCTGATTTAGAAGCCTCAAGAGCAAGAACTGAAGACGTACAATCTATTGAAGAAAATTTCAACATTTTTGGAAGTGTATTTTGTAAGAAAATCAAGTTTTTATTTTTGAGTCGACCCCATGAGTCGACTCATGGCTTAAAGGGCTGAACGGCATGCTAAAATTTTGGCCGGCACTCTCTGTGAGTCGACCCTATGGGTCGATCCCTTGGCATGAGTCGACCCTATGAGTTGACCTCTGCTGCTTCGCAGGCCAAAATTGTAGAACAGTCATTTTCTGTTCTGTTCCATAGAGGTCGACCCTATGAGTCGACCCATGAGCATGAGTCGACCCTATGAGTCGATCCCTGTGACGAAAAAATTTCACAATGGCTAGTTTTTAACCCATTTTAATTATATTTAATGCTCATTTAATGTGCTCTAACGGCTCTATTTCAGCCCAGATTACTCTCCACCTTATTTTAAGTTATATAAAGGGACTTAAAGGAGGGAATCAAAAAATAAGAAAAATAGAAAAAAAATTTTGAAAAAGTTTCTTCAAGCATTCTTTTCAACCCTAAGCAAGAAGCCACTTAAAGCATTCAAGAAGCTTTTAATTCAAGTTCATCAACTCCTCAAGTGCTCATTCAAGTCTCCAACTATCTTGAGAAAATCAGAAAGAGCTTCCTTCAAATTGTGTAAAGTGTATTTAATGTCTTATTCGCTCATTAAAGGAGCTTCTTTTGTATTTCTGTGTTGTTAACTGTAATACTCTTTTTGAGTCATTATTTTTTATTTTGGAAGGATTCCAAAATGTGAAAAGGTTGATCCGAACCTTGAATCGAATTGTATTGGATTGGCTTGTACCCGAGAAGCAAGTGGTCTAGCTTGGGATAGCTAGAGTCGGAGGTTCCGACGAGTGTATTCAGGTTGAATACAATTTAGTAGATTGGAATTTCCAAGTAGGAGCTTGGGGAGTGGATGTAGGTGCAAGGTTGGCATCGAACCACTATAAATCCTCTTGTTTGTGTTGTGCTTAATTGTCCTCCTTCTAAACTTCTTTATTCTCTTGCATTCTTGCATCCAACCATTACCCGTGCATCAATTACACTCTCCTTACTTATCTTGCTGTTGTTAAATATTCTTCATAAGTTATAAGTTAAGTTTAAATTTTTAGAAACCCAATTCACCCCCCCTCTTGGGTTACATAGCTGGGCAACAAGTGGTATCAGAGCCCGATGCTCTAGCTCTACTTTGATCTAACCAATCAAAGAGCTAAAGATCTATGGCAACTTAAGTTGGCACTTCTCTAGCCGAGGGGTAGTCCACTAACCGACCTTCACTTTTCAATGGATCAAACTATACCTATTGAAAAGCTCGGATGAAAATCTTCATTCAAGCACTTGACTATGATATATGGAGTATTATAGTAAATGGACCACACACACCCACTAAAATTATTGACGGTATGGAATCAACCAAATCTGAAAAAAAATGGGATGAGGTTGATAAGAAAATGGGTCAACTAAATGCTAAAGCCATGAATATCTTGTATTGTGCCCTAGATGCAAATGAATTCAATCGTATTTCAACTTGCATGTCTGCTAAAAAAATATAGGATAGATTAGAAGTAACTCATGAAGGAACTAATCAAGTGAAAGAATCTAAAATTAACATGCTCGTGCATAAATATGAACTTTTTAAAATGGAGCATGATGATTCTATAACTGAAATGTTTACTCGCTTTACTGATATTATAAATGATTTAAAAAGTCTTGATAAGTCTTATTCTAACAGTGACCTCGTAAGGAAGATTCTTAGATCCTTATCAAGAACTTGGAAAGCTAAAGTGACCGCTATCCAAGAAGCCAAGGATATGAACATCCTACCTTTGGAAGAGCTTCTAGGATCACTGATGACACATGAGCTGAGCATGAAACAACATCAAGAAGAAGAAGTCAAAAAGAAGAGGACAATCGCCCTCAAATCTACGGCTCAACTTGATGAAGAAACTAATGATACGAAAAATGAAGAGCAGGATAAAGAAATGGCTCTCATTACTAGAAGGTTTAAGAAATTTTTGAAGAAAAAGAAACAAAGAATGAAGAAGAGGCCACCCACAAAAGGGACATATAGCAAAGAAAAGGATAAAGACCAACCCCTTATTTGCTACGAATGCAAAAAATCGGGATATTTTAAATCTGAATACCCATAACTGAAGAAGGATCCCAAAAAGTACAAGAAGAAGGCCATGATGGCTACCTGGAGTGGAAGTGATGAGTCAAGCTCCGAAGAAGAAGACTCAAATAAACAAGCCAACTTGTGCCTTATGGCACATGAAAATGAGATAAATTCTGATACTCCTATTGACTTTACTTTTGAAGAACTTCATGATGTTTTTTATGATTTAATTGACGAACTAAAGAAGCTAGGGATAAAGAACAAAGAGTTAAAATCAAAGAATCAATTTTTACTAAAACAAAATGAGAACATTTCAAATGAAAAATCTACCCTGCTTCAAGAAAATTTGAACTTAAAGAATGAAATTGCCAAGCTAAAATCAATAGTTAAAAAAATCACCTTAAGTTCTAATAAACTGAATATGATTCTTGAAAATCAAAAGGTTGTTTATGATAAGGCTGGTCTTGGTTACAACCCCTTAAAGAAATAAAAGTTTCTAAAAAATATCTATGTAAACTCTTCAAACAATAAGTTCTCAAACATTACTTGCTTCAAATATGGTAAAATAGGTCACAAGTCATACACTTGTCTCTCTAACAAATTCTTAAATTCTAATGCAAAGAAAATATGGGTTCCAAAAGGAACCATTGTGACTAACCAAAAAGGACCCAAGAAAGCTTGGGTACCTAAAGTAAAAACTTGATTTTTGCTTGCAAGTGTGTCTAGCATCCCAAGGAGCAAACCGAAAATGATATCTTGACAGCGGATGCTCGAGACACATGACTGGTGATGAATCCCAATTCATCACACTTGATGCTAAAAATGGAGGGATGGTCACCTTTGGAGATAATGACAAAGGAAAGATCATCGGTATAGGTAACATTGGTATTACTCCCTTCAAGTATATTAAAATATTTTATTAGTAGATGGTTTAAAACATAATTTATTAAGCATCAGTCAATTTTGTGATAAAGGATACAAAGTTATTTTTGAATCTTCTGTTTGCATTGTAACTAGTCCTGTTAATGAAGGCATTAAATTTGTTGGGCATAGACATGGTAATGTTTATATGGTAGATTTGAATGATCTATCCAAAATAAACATGCAATACCTAGTATCCTTGAATGCCAAGATTAATGAGACTAGTTGGCTTTGGCATCGTAGGCTTGCACATATTAGCATGCATTCACTTTCAAAACTCATTAAGAAAGAATTAGTTATTGGTTTACCCAAATTGAACTTTGAAAAGGATAGAATTTGTGATGCATGCCAACTAGGTAAACAAACAAGAGTTTCATTTAAATCTAAAAATATTGTTTCAACTACTAGGCCATTAGAATTATTGCATATGGATTTATTTGGACCTACTAGAACTACTAGTCTAGGAGAAAAACGATATGGTTTTGTAATTATTGATGACTTCTTTCGTTTTACATGGGTTTTCTTTTTGACACACAAGGATGAAACTTTTCAAGTTTTCTCTAAATTTTATCGAAAAGTCACAAATGAGAAAAGTTTTTCAATTCAAAATATTCGAAGTGATCATGGAACCAAAATTAAAAATCAAGATTTTGAAAAGTTTTGTAATAAAAAAGGAATAGGACACAACTTTTTGGCACCCAGGACACCCCAACAAAATGGAGTAGTAGAAAGAAAAAATAAAATCCTTGAAGAAATGGTCCATACCATGCTATGTGAAAGCAACCTTCCAAGATACTTTTGGACGGAAGCTATTAACACAGCATGTTACATATTGAATCGTGCTTTAATTAGACAAATTTTAAATAAAACTTCCTATGAGCTTTGGAAAGGTAGAAAATCAAACATTGAATATTTTCATATTTTTGGTTGTCGATGTTTTGTATTAAACAATGGTAAAGAAAGACTGAAAAAATTTGATGCAAAATTCGATGAAGCAATTTTTCTTGGTTACTCCTCTTCTAGCAAAGCCTTTAGAGTTTTCAACAAAAGAACCTTAGTAGTAGAGAAGTCAATACATGTTGTCTTTGATGAAACTAACGATCTTCTTTCAAGGAAGAATGAAGGTTTTGATGATGCAGATCCTCTTGTAGAAGGAATAAAGGAGATCAATCTAAAAGATTCAACAATTAAGATGATGAAGAACTTGAAGACAAACAAAATGAGGAAGGTGAAAAATGATAAGAACAACCTCAAGGTACAAATAATCTACCCAAGGAATGGAGGTATGATCACAATCACCCCAAGGAACTAATCATTGATGATCCTACACATGGTGTAAGAACTCGTTCCTCACTTAAAGATGCACTCAATCATTTTACTTTTGTCTCTCATCTTGAACCTAAAATTATAGATGAAGCTGAAAAAGATTATAATTGGATTAATGCAATGCAAGAAGAACTTAATCAATTTGAAAGAAATAATGTATGGACCTTAGTATCAAGACCTAAAAACTACTCAATAATTGGCACAAAATGGGTATATAGGAATAAATTGGATGAACATGGAAATGTGATAAGAAATAAAGCAAGATTAGTTGCAAAAGGTTATAATCAAGAAGAAGAAATTGATTTTGATGAGACTTTTGCACCTGTTGCTAGATTAGAGGCAATTAGACTTCTACTTGCTTATGCTTGCTTTATGAAATTTAAATTATTCCAAATGGATGTCAAAAGTACCTTTTTGAATGGATATATGGCTGAAGAAGTTTATGTACAACAACTCCCAGGTTTTGAAAATTATGCTTTTCCTAATCACGTTTTTAAATTAAATAAAGCTCTATATGGTTTGAAACAAGCACCCAGGGCTTGGTATGAAAGGCTAAGTAAATTTCTACTTAATAATAATTTTTTAAGAAAAAATGTAGACACAACTCTTTTCATTAAAAGAAATCAAGATGATATATTAGTTATATAAATATATATTGATGATATTATTTTTGGGTCTACTAATGAAATTCTTTGTCAAGATTTTGCAAAGCTCATGTAGGAAGAGTTCGAGATGAGCATGATGGAAGAACTCACATTCTATCTCGGACTCCAAATCAAACAAACGAAGGAAGAAATTTTCATCATCCAAATTAAGTACACAAGAGAATTACTCAAAAGATTTGGAATGGAGAACTCTAAAGCAATTGGCACACCCATGAGCCCATCATGTAAGCTTGACAAGGGCGAAAAAGGTAAAAGTGTAGACTTAAAATTTTATAGAGGCATGATTGGTTCTCTATTATATTTAACTGCTAGTAGACCTGATATGTTGTGATCCAGGTGGTGTGCCCAAGGCCCAGGGGACCAAGGCTAAGGCCAAGGTCCATCATTCATGAGGGCTTCATGGAGGCTCTAGGGCTAGTTGGGCTCTAGGTTGAAAGGCTGTGGGCCTTTCGAGTTCTTGAGGTCTAGGTTATGTGGGCCTCAAGGAACCAACTCTTTATGAGCTAGGTCTGAGCTCAGGATAGGTGAGATTAGGTCGAGTCATGGGTGTACATGGGCTTGGGTTAACCTAATCTCCCATAGAGTTGGTCAAGGGAGTTTTGGGTTTGGGTCACTTGACCTTGTGTTTATATATACATGCACTGTATAGGTTTGATTAAGCCAAGAAATATGAAAACTCTTTCTCCCAAGTCTCTCCCTCTCTCTCCAGCTATTCTCCATACCCCAGGAGCAAGAAACCCTAGGGTTTCTTGCCGGCAGATCCATAGAAGGCAAGAAAAGCAGGGGAGGCGCTAGGGTTTTGAGCCCCTCCCCCTTTGTGCCGCCAACCATATTGCCTCTCCCTCTCTTATAGCTGCCCAAACATCAGGTCCAGGATTTGAAATCTCTTGCTACAAGGTTGGTACAAGTTTCTCTCAGATCTGGAGTTGATCTGAGGTCGTTTGAGGCACGGGTGAGATCTCCATCAACAGATCTACAGGAAAGGCTGCAGCAGGATAGATCTGCAAGATCTGGTTCTATCTACCTTTTTCCCTATCTAGAATGCCCTGATTTGAGATCTATAAATTAGAAGACCTAGGTCCAGGCCTGATCTAGTTGGGTACTAGATCTTGGATTTTTTAGAGGTGATCTTAGAGGCATTCTTCATCTGGAATGAAAGGCTGACGAAGAAGACAGCAACCAGACTGATTTTATCAAGGGCCTTCGATCGAGTCCAGAAGTCTCCAGATTTGTTCGTTACTGGTTCCGCTACACCCAAAGTCCGTGGGAGGAGCTGAGATCATGCTCCAACAGTTGGTATCAGAGTCACGATGGTGAGGAAGCGGTTCCAAGCATGAGAAGTTGAAGATCCCAAGTGCTGAAAATTTTCAGCAAGGTACCATCAAGGTATATTCTACACTTCTTGACTTTATATTGCTTGTTTGGCTTGGATCCAGTCATGGGCAGCAATATGAAGGTCGATTTCGAGAAGTTTGACGGCAAGAAAAAAGTTGACCAGAGATCGGGCTCTCCAAGAGGGTTTGGCAGTAGGGGAGAGGACAGGTAGAGACAGAGGCAGAAGCAAGTCCAGGGGGCGGTCCAAGTCCAGGAAGGGAAAGAAAGAGATGAAATGCTTCAAGTGCAATGAGTTCGGGCACTTCAAGCGAGAATATCCACTATGGAAGAGCAAGAAGAAAGAAAGAAGTGGCTCAGAATCAGTGAGTGTAGTTGCTGGGCAGCAGGTGGAGGATGATCTACTTGTGGTATCAGATGGTCACAGACATTACACAGAGGAGTAGACACTAGACTCTGCGTGCTCACATCACTACACACCACACAGGTCTTGGTTTGCGACATACACTAAGACAGATGAGGGATTAGTGACTCTAGGCGACAATCATCCTTGCAAGGTGGCTGGGATAGGGACAGTCAGAGTGAGGATGTTTGATGGGATTGTGAGGACATTGACAAATATAAAGCATGTCCCAGAGCTGGAAAAGAATCTAGTGTCTCTAGGCTACTTGGAGTGCAGTGGATACAGCTTCAGCAGTAGGGCTAGAAGCAGAGTATTAAACATCTCCAATGAAGCTATGGTGGTGATGAGAGGCAGGAGGTTGGACAATAACCTCTATCGCATGGAGGGATCTGTGGTGACCGGAGAGTCTGATGCAACAGCTGCAGCACAGGACTAGCAGGGGGCTTACAGGATGTGGCACTACCGCCTAGGTCACATGGGTGACAAAGGGCTGAGGGAGTTGAGCAGGAGAGGACTCATCTCTGATCTGGAGGATGGTGCTACAGGGGAGATCTGTGAGCCTTGCTAGATGAGAAAGCAGAGGAGAGTTCAGTTCAACATCAGTACAACCCGCAATGTAGCCCCTCTGGAGTTAGTACACACGGATGTGTGGGGACCAGCCCCAGTTTCAGCTAGGAATGGGGCCAGATACTTCATGACCCTGATTGATGATTTCTCAAGGAAACTCTAGATTTACTTCATGAGAGAGAAGTCAGAGGTCTTCACCAAGTTCAAGATTTGAAGAGCTGAGGTAGAGAAGGAACAGGGGAGGAGCGTAAAGTGTCTGAGGTCAGACAATGGTGGGGAGTACACCAGCAGAGAGTTCCAGGACTACTGTGAGGAGTGTGGGATCAGGAGACACTTCTCAGTTAAGGGGACTCCACAGCAAAATGGGATGGCCGAGAGGATGAACAGAACATTTGTGGAAAAGGCACGAAGCATGAGGCTACAGGCAGGACTTTCAAAGGCGTTCTAGGTTGACACAGTTGACGCAGCGGGTTACTTAGTCAATTGGTCACCTCACACCAGGTTGGATGGCAAGCTTCCAGAGGAGGTGTGGTCTGGGAGGACAGTTGGATTGGACCATCTACGGATATTTGGGTGCACGGCCTATGTGCACATTGGAGCTGGTGAGCGGAGCAAGCTAGATGTCAGATCACGCAAGACGGTGTTTCTAGGCTATCCGCGAGGAGTTAAGGGATATAGGCTGTGGGATCCCTTGAAAAAGAAGGTCATCTTTAGTCGGGATGTGACTTTTGATGAGGAGTCAGTCCTACGGAGGTGAGCAGGTATGGAGGAGCAGCAGGAGTAAGAGGAGGTCCAGTAGGGCGCTGCTGGATAGCTTACCTCTTTGATTTTGCCTCTTATAGGTACTACTGGAGGATCTGACATTCAGGTGGAGCACCTACCTAAGGTGTCTCCATAGGTGGAGAGGACTCGGACAGATGATCGAGGCGAAGAGGTCCAGCAGGAGCGAGCTGGACCGAAGACTGATATCGGTATTGCCCTACACAAGCTCAAGAGGACCATCAGGCAATCGGATCGATATGGCTTCGAGGAGATGCTATCATATGCCCTGGTGACAGCGAATGGAGACCCATATACGTATCAGGAGGCTATTGAAAGCCAGGACAGAGAGCGGTGGATCCAGACAATGTTCGAGGAGATGCAGTCTTTCCACCAGAACCAAACGTGGCGATTGGTGTAGTTGCCACAGGGGAAGAGGCCCATTGGCTGCAAATGGGTCTACAGTCGCAAGGAAGGGCCTTTAAAGTAGGGAGGTATCAGATTTAAGGTGAGGTTAGTAGCCAAGGGATACTCCTAGAAGGAAGGCATCGACTTCAGCGAGATCTTCTCTCCCGTCGTCAGACATACTTCCATTAGAGTGTTGCTGAGCATTGTAGCAGCTCAGGATTTAGAGCTGGAGCAGATGGATGTCAAGACGGCGTTCCTCCATGGGCATTTGGAGGAGAGGATTTACATGGAGCAGCCATCTGATTTCAGGGATCTAGGATCAGAGGAAAAGGTTTGTTTGTTGCAGAAGTCGCTGTACGGGCTGAAGCAGTCGCCGAGGTAATGGTACAAGCAGTTCGACTCCTATGTGCGCAGCATTGAACTTTTCAGGTGCGAGTTTGATCCCTATGTTTATGTTCAGTCTCTTGAGGATGGTTCTAGGGTGTTCCTACTCTTGTATGTGGATGACATGCTTATAGCATGCAAGAGTAAGAAGGTTGTGCAGGATCTGAAGGCATCCTTATCTCGGGAGTTTGAGATGAAGGATTTGGGCCCTGCAAGGAAGATCCTAGGCATGGAGATTTTCAAAGACCGAGCCCGGAGGGTGCTGCATCCATCTCAAGGGGGCTACATACAGAAGGTCTTAGAGAGGTTCAGGATGAAGGGAGCAAAGCTGGCGGAGCTGCCACTTATCGGTCACTTCAGACTCTCGAAGACCATGGCGCCACAGACTGAGGTGGAGGCTCAGGAGATGGAGATGGTTTCTTATGCTTCAGGAGTTGGGAGCTTGATGTATGCAATGGTCTGTTGTAGGCCAGACATAGCTCATGCAGTGAGTCAGGTTAGCAGGTTCATGGTGCAACCTGGCAGAGAGCACTGGAGAGCTCTGAAGTGGATATTCAGATATCTGACGGGTTTAGTTGGAGTTAGCATCTGCTACAGACAGCGAGGAGGTGCAGTGGGATACTCTGACATGTCCAGGGAGGCTCAGGGGCTGATTGGCGATTATGTAGATGCAGACTTCGATGGAGATGTGGATACCCGGAGGTCTACGTCAGGCTTCATCTTTAGCCTGTATGGAGGTCCTATTTCTTGGAGATCGAGTCTGCAGCCTATCACGGCCCTATCCACTATAGAGGCGGAGTACATCGGGCTGACAGAAGCAGCTAAGGAGGCAATTTGGCTGAAGGGTTTGTTGACGGAGATAGGCCTTACTCAGGAGGCCATTATAGTGCACTGTGACAGCTAGAGTGCACTTCTATTAGTACAGAACTCAGTCTATCATGCAAGGACAAAGCACATTGACATTCGATATCATCAGATCTGGGAGCTTGTGGAGGATGGTGAGGTGGAGCTGGTAAAGGTACACACCAAGGAGAACCCAGCTGATGCACTTACGAAGGTACTTCCATGGGACAGCTTTCAGAGATATGTTGAGCTGATTCAGCTGATGGACAGAGTGAAGCTGGTTGAGGCCTTGGGACACCAACGTGGAGATTGTTGTGATCCAGGTGGTGTGCCCAAGGTCCAGGAGACCAAGGCTAAGGCTAAGGTCCATCATTCATGAGGGCTTCATGGAGGCCCTAGGGCTAGTTGGGTCCTAGGTTGAAAGGCTGTGGGCCTTTCGGGTTCTTGAGGTCTAGGTTATGTGGACCTCAAGGGATCAACTCTTTATGGGTCAGGTCTGGGTCCAAGATAGGTGAGATTAGGTCGAGTCATGGGTGTACATGGACTTGGGTTAACCTAATCTCCCATAGAGTTGGTCAAGGGAGTTTTGGGTTTGGGTCACTTGACCCTGTGTTTATATATACATGCACTGTATAGGTTTGATTAAGCCAAAGAATACGAAAACTCTTTCTCCCAAGTCTCTCTCTCTCTTCTTCCTCTCTCTCCAGCTATTCTTCATGCCTCAAGAGCAAGAAACCCTAGGGTTTCTTGCCGCCAGGTCCATAGAAGGCAAGAAAAGCAGGGGAGGCGCTAGGGTTTTGAACTCCTCCCCCTTTGTGCCGCCAACCATATTACCTCTCCCTCTCTTGCAACCATCCAAACATCAGGTCCAAGATTTGAAATTTCTTGCTATGAGGTTGGTACAAGTTCCTCTCAGATCTGGAGTTGATCTGAGGTCGTTTGAGGCACGGGTGAGATCTCCATCAATAGATCTACAGGAAAGGCTGCAGCAAGACAGATCTACAAGGTCTGGTTCTATCTACCTTCTTTCCTATCTAGAATACTCCAATTTAAGATCTACAAATTGGAAGACCTCTGTCCAGGCCTGATCTAGTTGGATACCAGATCTTGGATTTTTTAGAGGTGATCTTAGAGGCATTCTTCATCTGGAATGAAAGGCTAACAAAGAAGATAGCAACCAGACTGATTTCGTCAAGGGCCTTCGATCGAGTCCAGAAGTCTTCAGATTTATTCATTGCTGGTTCCACTGCACCCAAGGTCCGTGGAAGGAGCCGGGATCGTGCTCCAACATGATATTATGTTTAGTGTTTGCCTATGTGCTCGTTTTCAATCAAATCCAAAAGAATCACACTTGAATGCAGTTAAAAGAATCCTTAGATATTTAAATGGTACACAAACTCTAGGATTATGGTATTCTAAGAACTCATTAATTGACTTAATAGGATATTCAGATGTCGATTTTACTGGATGTAAATTAGATAGAAAAAGTACTAGTGGAACTTGCCAATTTCTTGGAGTTGACCTAATCTCTTGGTTTAGCAAGAAACAAAATTCGGTAGCTCTGTCTACAGCCGAGGCTGAATATATTGCAGCTGAAAGTTGTTGTGCTCAAATCTTGTGGATTAAGCAACAACTCGAAGATTTTGGTATCAAACTTAATGAAACTCCCATAAGATGTGATAACACTAGTACTATAAATCTCACTAAAAATCCAATTCAACATTGTAGGTCAAAACATATTGAAATCAGACATCATTTCATAAGAAAATATGTCCAAAATAAAGACATAATTCTTGACTATGTTTGCACTAAAAAATAATTAGCTGACATCTTTACCAAGGCCTTAAGTGAAGATAGATTTTATGAAATTAGGAGAGAACTAGGAATCCTTGATCTATCTGCTTAAGTGTCTCTCTGATTCCAAGATATCAATGCCAAAAATTCTTTTAGCTTAATTCTCATCTTTTCTTTTGAGCTTAAAAGTCCAAAATAAACATTCTCATGATCAATTTTTGGGTAAACATTCTTCTCCTAATATTTCAAATTTTTTCAAAACTGTTTCATCATTTTTCTAAATTTCTCTGTGCCATGAGTCGACCCCCAGGGTCGACCCTAAGGTAAACTTGTAATATTGACTAAATCCTTTGGGCACTTTCTTTTTGTTGGAAAACCTCCCTTGAGCCGATCCAACTCTTCATCTTCTTCCTTCCACTAAGCCAAAAGACTCCCTCTCTCCTTCCTCAAACCCAAGTTTTTTTCTTAAAACTCTTCTCCCACCATCTCTCACCTTCTAAATCACCCTCTTGGAACCAAGCTCCTCCCTTTTCTCCTTCTCCATTTGGAGTGAGTCGAGCTTACCCTAGACTCTACCCGTCTTCTCCAAATCAGCACTCCTCTTCTCCAAAATCCTTATCCTTCTCCTAAAAACCCTTTATCTCTTTCCACATTTGCTCTCCTAAGTTTCTTGCTAGCTTTGCTTGTGCAAATGGCTCCGAAGATGAAGCTTCCACAGAGGAAGAAATCAGTTCGTGGGTTGGAAGAAAGTGTGCGGTGAAAGAGACAAGCAACCGAGACCACTTCTGCTTCAATCCCTGCTCTTGCATTTGCTCCAGCTACAACTCGGTCTCCAATCAGCCCCAGTAAGGTACTCCTTTCCGATAGGAAGGTAGAGACTGACAAAAATATTAATTTCAGATTTTTTGAAAAGAAAGGATTCTCTATCGGATCAAAAATTAAGGACCAAGATTGGGAATTCTACTGCTCCCTAAAAGAAAATATCTATGTGGATCTTGTTAGAGAATTTTATCTGAATTTGGGATACAGCAATGAAACAGTAAAATCCACAGTAAAGGGTATAGAAATTAGCTTAGATCCTATGCTCTTGGGGAAAATTCTTCATTTACCCTGTAAGGGATACACAAACATGGAACTCCCAGTTAAGGAGGAGGGAATAAATGCTATTCTAGGAAGAACCTTCACTGGAAGCCTAAACAAATTAGAGGCTAAGATTCTTTCCATTGAGATGAGGCTGCTACACCAAATGGTAACTAAGTTATTTTTTCCTAGAAGTGGTAGACATGATCTCCTCTCTGATCGGAACATCTGCATTATGTATCATATTATTACTCAAACCCCCCTAAACCTCCCAGCATTGATGATTGAGGCTATGAGAGAGACCTTGAATAGGTCCAAGGTACATTTGCCTTTCGGTATGGCTCTCACTTTAGTATTTAGGAGGTTTGGAGTTAGCTTTAAGGGGGAGGCAGTAGCTAGGCTATCTCACTCCGACACTATCAACCACCATACTCTGCACCGCATGGGATTTTCCAAGACTGATGGTGGTTGGATAAAGGGTGTGGAAGAGAGAGCTGAGGACAAAGTAGAGGAGGAAGGACCATCATCACCTCTCCGTGATCACAGGACTGTATCTCCAGATATTCAGTTTGTTTCTGACCATGAGGCTGGGCCGTCAGAGTCTGCGAGGAGGCACACTTCAGTTCAGTAGTCGGATAGCAGAGCACATCCTTCAGAGATTAGATTGGCTGATGATCAGATAGAGATGATATCTCAGCGTGTAGCCTCCATACTCTCACGTCAGTTGGGTACTTCAGCTTTTGCTCAGGGATCGACATCTCACGATGTATCTGATCAGACACTGATCCCCACATCTCCACTATATTCTAGATGATTTCTGATCAGTCAGTACGCATCGAGCAACTTGAGGGTTGTATAGTGAGACTGACTGGTAGAGTATTTGATTTGTAGAGGCAAGTGCTAGCTCTAGCCCATCCACAGCCACATGAGGACATCACTGAGGTCTCAAACCATCTGCAGAGGCAGCCAGACTGTGAGGAGTCTTAGAGAGTGGTTTTGACTTTCTGAGGAGAGAGATCAGGGGCTCTAATGAGTATGCTTCTACTCAGTTCACTGCACTGCTACAATCTATTTCGAGAGCTTTGAACCTTCTGGACACCATCAGACTCTCTCTTGTAGCTCAATCTTTTGCTTCTCAGCCTTCAGGATCTTCTCACCCGTCCACTCGTGCTGGCACCTCTACCCGTGGCAGAGGTAGATGCGGTCGAGGTCGAGCTCGTGGGTATGATCCTTCATCTCCTCACCCCATCTCTGATTCATCAGACTCCGATCCATCTAGTCATGATATCTATTAGATCCAGTGTAGTCTATCTTTTCTTTAGTTTTTATCTAGGATCTATCTTGTAGGCCATGTAATGCAATGTTGACTGATTGACTCTTGGATAGTTTCTATCCATATCTTTTGTACTCTAAGTCAACACTTATGTATTGAAATATCTTTGTACTCACTCATCCTTTGGATATATATATATACTTTAACTTTCAATGAATATCTCTGATCAAATGGAGTTACTTTTAAATTCTGAAATACTTGAATAGCAATATCTTTTCAATGAGCAAATTGATATATTTTTTTTACGATTGCTATATTGAGGGAGAGTAAAACAATAAGCAATAAAGAAAGAAGCTAAAAATATAAAATTGATCCAATCAAAAGGAAGAAATAGAGAAAATATATTCAAGAAAAGGGGAATGTAAAGAATCTCAATTGATGCTGTCAAAAAGGGGGAGTAGAGCATCGAGATTGAGGTTGAGCAATAAGAGCAATAAAGATTGAACATTAAGTAAATTGTTATGTCACATTTTTTTTTCTTTCTTTTTTCAAGCAAATGAACTTATAAACAAATTTTAAATTTTTAGTAAATTTTAAATTTATCTTCAAACTGCTTATGATGCATTTCGTTTCAATACTTGGCTATAATATCTAAGTGATGCATCTTCATAAATTTAAAATTTATGTTCAATGCTTTCTATATGCTTTTGCTCAAATATTTTATCATCATAAAAAAGGGAGAGATTGTTGCTCCTTAAATTAATTTTGATGATTACAAAGTATTTGAGGAGATTACTAATGATCTTGGCTTGGAAAAAGACTTATTGCATTTCAGGGGCAAAATCATAATTTTGTCAAGACCAGATTCAGAAGCCTCAAGAGCAAGAACTGAAGACGTACAATCTATTGGAGAAAATTTTAACATTTTTGAAAGTATATTTTGTAAGAAAATCAAGTTTTTATTTTTGAGTCGACCCCATGAGTCGACTCATGGCTTAAAGAGCTGAACGGCATGCTAAAATTTTGGCCGGCACTCTCTCTGAGTCGACCCCATAGGTCGACCCCTTGGCATGAGTCGACCTTATGAGTCGACCTCTGCTACTTCGTAGGCCAAAATTATAAAACAATCATTTTCTGTTCTGTTCCACAGAGGTCGACCCTATGAGTCGACCCTATAAGTCGACCTCTGTGACGGAAAAGTTTCGCAACGGCTAGTTTTTAACCCATTTCAATGAAATTAAATACTCATTTAATGTGCTCTAACGGCTCTATTTCAGTCCAGATTACTTTCCATCATTATTTGAAGTTATATAAAGGGACTTAAAGGAGGAAATCAAAAAATAAGAAGAATAGAAGAAAAATTTTGAAAAAGCTTCTTCAAGCATTCTTTTCAATCCTAAGCAAGAGGCCATTTAAAGCATTCAAGAAGCTTTTAATTCAAGTTCACCAACTCCTCAAGTACTCATTCAAGTCTCCAACTGTTGGGAAATGTGTCCCAAAAAGCCAATCGTTAAGCTGTTGACGGTTGAGCAACCAAGTATTGTAATTGATTTGTTAATAAATAAAATATATTTGGCATCTTCATCATAAGCTTTCATCTTCTAATGAACTTCGTTGTTATGATGAAGTCCTTAGGACTATTTAAGTTTGATAAAGAGAGGATTTATCGATTAGTCCTTAAAACAGTTCACGACCAAATGATAGGCTGTTAATAAGGACGACAGCTTCTATCGAGCATAGGTCGCTGTAGGCCATATGGATTGGTTGTCCTCTTAACCAAAGAGTGTGGAGACACTGGTATGGCATACAGGTGAGATGTAAGGGTACATCATCATTGAACGTGACCAACTCCAGAGCATTCTGCTGTCGAGAATGTCTCTGATGGGATATAGGTATAAATGTCCCTTAGACTTGAGATCGCCTCATTGACTTGCAAGCAACTCACTGTGCTTTGGTACTGGACTAACTGAATTTCTAATTCAGGGACGGAAGGCTTCTAAGCACAGTCAAGTACTTGCGAAGTCAGAGTGTGATCGAGATGGGATTGACCACTCCAAGAGTTGGAGAAGAATGAGTCGCTGTATTTCAATTTAGCAAAACCTTGGCTAGGGTAATCCATTAGATGGATTTGATATTTTGAAATACAATGTGGACAACCTGATTAGAGTTGACAGTTGAACTCTGGGATGTCCTATGATCATTTTGGTCAAGGAGATGAATTATATGAAAACTATATCCGCATGGGTTCTAAGGATGTTGTTCTACACATTCGACCTATCCGGACGTTGGGTACCATTGCTAGATGGTCACTTCGATTGGTATAGAAATTTGTTTCTATGCTACCGGCTTAGGTTCGGACCTATGAGGTCACACACATTAGAGTTCATGATCCGATCGGATGGTTGATCAACGATTAAGAATCATTATAGGGTTAAATAATCAATACGATTGACATTTAACCCAGTGCAAGTGTTGCAGGAGGATCGATTAACAATTTGATTGCTAATTAGCTTAATTTGATTAAGCCAATGGACTGAGATTAAGTCTAATTAAATATGATTTAATTAGATTTGGTTTGGGCTTGATTGGATCAAGTCCAATTGGTTTATTGGATAAGCCAAGTGCAAGAAAAAACTAGTCCTAGTTCAACTAGGACTTGGGTCAATCTAATTTCTAATTTGATTAGAAAATTAAATCAGATTTAAATCTAATTTAATCTGATTAAATTAGGTTATTAATTAGGTTAAGACCTATTTTAATTGGGTTGATCTAATTTTGATTTGATTTGGTTTGGAAAACCAAATTAAAACAAGTTATGAGACAGAATCCTAGTAGGACTAGGATTCCACCTTGCGCCACATAAACCTTCTCCACGCCCTCTCTCTTATTCAACGCCAATCTCCACTTATTTTGTGTGACAAAAGCCCTCTCCCAGATCTCTCCCACGTTCAC
The DNA here is from genome assembly GCF_000442705.2 of Elaeis guineensis. Taxonomy (NCBI): domain Eukaryota; kingdom Viridiplantae; phylum Streptophyta; class Magnoliopsida; order Arecales; family Arecaceae; genus Elaeis; species Elaeis guineensis. Next base: position 27,750,802 of record NC_026000.2, on the reverse strand, counting down.
AAAAGGTCTCCTCTCTTCTTTCTTACATGGAAGGTGATTTGGATCAAATCTAAAAGGAATAAGTTTGGATTTCGAATTCTATGAGATAGAGTTTTAGAAATCCAAAACTCTTTCAATTTTGCACCGAATTTATCCAAATTTTTTTTGAAATTTTCATGGATTTTAGGGTTTACATTGTACACCCTTTTCTGGTGATCCATGCAGGAAAATATGGAGGAGGTGCTCAAGAGTTGGGCGTCCCTTAACTTGCCATGTTTGGATAAGCCTTGACTAGGTGTTTGACCTAGACAAGGACTCTATCATATCTCTCTATATAAGATGAGTTTCTTCATGAAATTTTAAGAAGGAGATAGAGATTTGAGAGACATTTGTGCCATCCAAAAATCAGAAAGAAATTCCTTTGGGTCGTGGAGATATAAAAGATGCAAGTTTGGGTGTCTAGAGAGAAAAATGTGAAGAAGAAGAGGGTCTTCTTCTAGAATTTTTATTTTCATATCTTTCCTCCTTCCATCTTGAGTTTCCTAAGAGTGTCTCAGATCTGAAACTCCTCCTTCTACTTTTTATCTTTGGAAGAGTCCAAATTAAGAAGAAGGAGACACTTGATCAACCATCAAAGAAGGATCAGCGCAGTACTAGCATACTGTGCTGATTTCCTGAAGCAGGACTTCTGATCGAGATTCATGGGCTTGTGTGGATGACTCCTAGAGGCCGGATGCGTGTGCAGCTTGCAACATCATCCTCAAGCCCAGATCAGCAAGGTTAGAACGTCTAACTTGCAAGGTAATAGATCTGATCTATTGTTTAATATATACATTAGATGTAGCTAGTATAGAAACATGTTGATATGATCAACATGTAGTTCATACTATATTTAAATATATTTTAATTTCTGATTTAATGCCATATAATAATCATGTAATAGGATCTTAGATCTAGAGATTTTTTGATCTTAGAAAATAAATTTTGATTTATTTTAGTCTTTCGCTGTATGATCTTGAAAAAGTTTCAAGATCTAACCCTCTTTTTCAAGATCTAACCCTGAAACCCTAGATCTGGTTCCTACAATTGGTATCAGAGCCTAGGTTCTTTATTACATGATTATTTATACATGCTTAGATTATTTTTTAGATTAGATCTAATTTATAATCTGATTATTAAATCTGAAATTAAAATTTTAGATCAATCACAAACTGCAAGGTTGTCCTGCTGTAAGGTTTACCCCTTATAGTGCAAAGGTTGTCCTAGTTTGTGTAGATCTATCTTTAATCATAAATTTGTTAGATATGATCTAGATTAAATTTATGATTTATTAGATTTAAAAGATGTTTAAATCTGAAATAAAATCTCTTTGTTAATAATTTTTATGCAAAAAAATTATTTAAAGTTGAAATTGTTTCAATTACATGAACCTGTTTAGATTAGATCTAAAGTAGTTTCATGTTTATTTGACTTGCATCTTGATTATGAATCAAACATGCAATATGATTGGTAGAATCATATTGTAAAATTATTTTACAAATATGAAAATTATTTTTTGAAAAGCCGAACCCAACCCTCAGCCCAAAACTTAATTAAGAATTAAGAAGTTGTTTGATTAGGTTCTAGGATTGTGAATTGAAGAACCTAAGACACAAATCATAACACATTGGGTTAATGGGTTAGTGGGAATTAGGTCCATTAATTGGGTTAGACCTATGGTTAGATTAAAGATGGACTTAATTAGAGAATTGACTAAATCTAATCAATTGTTGTCTTAGATTAGGTCAAGGATTCTCTAGATCAATTACAATAGTTGTAGTTGGTCAAGTCCATGTCTTTAACGAGAACCAAATGGACTTGATTTTTGGCTAAGCGGTCTAGCACGAACTGTTAGGTTGATCTAATCGAAACTAATTAAACCAGTTGGTGTCTAAGGTAAACCAGATCGGTGGTTTTTAATTGGGAGCCCGCTTACCTGGCCATTTCTGATGGTGTCTAAGGCAAGCTTTAGCAGACCCTCCCACTGATCGAACTTACCTGGCCTCTTGGTGAAATTATGTTTTAATCGGATCACTTGACTATTCGAGCTGACCCATGTCAGCTAGGTAAATCAATGTGACTGATTTAGGTGCTCCTAGACCAGCCCTTTTAATGGTCTCCCTTAAGCTGACTTGGTGAAGCCAGTGGGAGGATCATGATAAGCTGGTTCATCTGACTTCATCCTCTATATTATTTAAATCCTCTAAAATTATTAGGTCCTTAAAATGATAAAGTTATGGAGATAACTGAGTCATAGCCTCCCATTAAGGTGTTTGATAATGAGTCCATGAACTCAATAATCATTGCAGACCCAAAGGCCTGGTGCTTGTTGACTAATAGAATTATCACTCATCATATGATGACTTGGAAGTATCTCTCTAATGGTGGTTAGGTGAGCCAACCAAAGTTGGGCTTAATCATTCGTTGGTTAGATACTCCAAGTATGATCATGTTAATGGTTGGACCTAACTGGATCCTTACAGTGGAGGCCAAATCCTACTGATTAGGTTTCTGGGGCAAAATTAAAATTACTAGAAATTATTTAGAAAAATAATTGGTTATGAACCTACCCTTAGATGTACATGGGTTGGCCAACCAAAGTTGGGCTTGTGTGCAATCTAAGTGGATTCTAGTACCCGCTAAGGAATTAGGGTAATTCCTCGAATTGAAGGTAGAGGCTACCAATTCGAATAAAATAGTGGGAGAAACCTTTTGATTAAAGTCCAAATCTTTAGGTTTAATGAATCAATTACTAATTAGGTTATGGTTCTTCTTTGTGCAAATATGGCCACTTTCCTATCGCCCCGATCATTGTTGGACAATGATAAGTTGGTGGGACCCAACTTCGGTAGCTGGTACCGAAAGTTGAAGATAGTCCTGGAGCATGAACGGATCCTATATGTGATAATGGATCCTGCACCTGAGGAGCCAGCTGTCAATGCACGTGGAACAATCAGAGACACTTACCAGAAGTGGCTCAGTGATCGGACCATGGTGCACTGTATCATGCTGGCTATCATGAGCGACGAGTTCAGTCGCAGATTCGAGATGGCTCAGCTAAAGGACATGCTTCAAGTGTTGGAGGATACCTTTGGCACACCCGATGACGTAGAGAGGCACAAGACTAGTTGTGCCATCTTCAACGCCAAAATACGGGATGGAGTCTCTATCACTGATCATGTATTGTACATGATCGAGTTGATGGAACGATTGAGCAAGCTCGGCTTTCCCTTGCATGAGCAGCTTGGGAAAGATGCAAACTCGCTGCCCAAGTCTTGTCTCCCATTCCTCACTCATTATAGAATGACAAAGCCTGAAGTAAACTACCATGGGTTAATGGGGTTGCTTCAGAACTTTGAGAAGGATCACCAACTCCTCAAGGAGTCGGTGAACTCAGTGAACTCAGTGGGAGGTTCATCTTCTGGTTCTCGACCCTTTGAGAAAGGAAGAAGAACAAGAAGAAGAAAGTCAAGAAGGTGCAAGTTCAGGCTGGGACATCTGTGCAGAGCCAGACCAAAAAGATCAAGCCTGATAAGAGTCTATTCTACTGGCAAGCACCCTAGATTAGATAGTGTGTCAAATATCTACTTATGGCATTGGAGGCTAGATCATATAAATAAGAACAGAATAAACAGGTTGACTCAAGAGGGAATCCTCAAAGTCAGTGATTGTGAATCACTTCCAACCTGTGAGTTCTGTCTTCTTGGTAAAATGACCAAGTCACCTTTTACTGGAAAAGGTGAGAGAGCTACTGAGCTCTTGGGCCTAGTACATACTGATGTATGTGGGCCCTTGAGCACCAGTGCTAGAGGTGGATATTTCTACTTCATAGCTTTCACGGATGACCTATACCTATATGGATATGTCTATCTGATGAAACATAAGTCGGATTCATTTGAAATGTTCAAATGATTCTGAAGTGAAGTAGAAAAATAAACTGGGAAGAGTATTAAAACTCTTTGATCTGATCGAGGAGGAGAATACCTTTCTAGTGAATTTCTCACATATCTAGGAGAGAATGGGATTCTCTCCCAATGGACTCCTCCAGGAACACCACAGCATAATGGTGTGTCTGAAAGGAGGAATCGGACTCTGTTAGACATGGTCCGATCCATGATGGGTTTTGCTAGCTTGCCGATATCTTTCTGGGGATATGCACTCGAATCGGCTTGTTATCTGTTAAATAGGATTTCAAGTAAGTCTGTAATTAAGACTCCATATGAGATATGGATAGGGCGTAAGCCAGTACTTTCACACCTTAGGGTCTGGGGGTGCCCGGCCTATGTCAAACGATTAGTCACAGACAAACTTGGACCTAGGTCTAACAAATGCTCATTCATAGGGTACCCCAAAGAGATAAAAGGATATTTTTTCTACCATGCTGATGTTCAAAAGGTGTTCGTCAGCCTTAAGGTAATCTTTTTAGAAAAGGAGTTCCTTGGTGAAGGAACCGTTGCCTCTAAGGTTGAACTTGATGAAGTTCAACAGGTAGAAGGACCGACACCAATAGCTGAACCTGAGTCGGATATGATTAGATCAGATCCGGAGCCCAATATACCTGCACCATTAAGGTGATCCGGTAGAGTACCGCGTCAGCCAGACAGATACTACGGTTTCTTGATCCGGGATGGTGATCCCATTGAACTTGATGAGAATAATAAGGATCCGATCACCTATATGGATGCTATGCAGAGACCTGATTTCGAGAAATGGCTTGAAGCCATGAAATCCGAAATGGAGTCCATGAAGGTCAACGATGTATGGACATTGGTTGACCCACCTGAAGGGGTTAAACCTATTGGGTGTAAATGGATCTTCAAAAGGAAGAGGGGCGCAGACGGAAAGGTGGAGACCTATAAAGTCCGTCTGGTTGCCAAGGGGTATCGTCAACGTTATGGTATTGACATGACGAGACATTTTCCCCTGTGACAATGCTCAAATCTATTCGGATAATGCTTGCAATAGCTGCCCATCTGGATTATGAGATCTGGCAGATGGATGTAAAGACAGCTTTCCTGAATGGAGAGCTGACTGAAGAGGTGTATATGATACAACCTGAAGGGTTTACATCCACAGATGAGTCCAAGGTGTGCAAGCTTCAGAGATCCATTTATGGACTGAAGCAAACTTCTCGGAGTTGGAACATGCGTTTTGATAAGTGATCAAAACGTATGGCTTCATTAAGAATGGAGAAGAGCCCTGCATCTATAAATGGGCAAATGGTCCAGTTGTGGTATTCTTTGTCTTGTACGTGGATGACATTCTCTTAATCGGGAATGACATCCCCGCACTACAGGGAATAAAAGTTTGGTTGTCATCACAGTTCTCCATGAAGGACTTGGGTGAAGCATCCTACATCCTAGGGATGAAGATCTATAGGGATAGATCTAAAAAGATGCTTGGGTTATCCCAGTCCATGTACATAGACACTGTGCTGAAGAGGTTCAGCATGGAGAATTTCAAGAAGGGCTATCTACCGGTAGGCCATGGAATATCTCTCTCTAAGAAGGATTGTCCGACAACTCCTGAAGAGAGAGAGCGTATGAGTAGAGTCCCATATGCTTCAGTCGTGGGATCTATCATGTACGCCATGACATGTACAAGACCAGATGTGGCATACTCACTAGGAGTAGTGAGTAGATACCAATCTGATCCTGGAGAAAACCACTGGAAAGTGGTTAAAGCCATCCTTAAGTATTTGAGAAATACTAAGGACCAATGGTTGGTTTATGGTGAGTCAGATCTGAAACTTGTGGGGTTCACAGACTCCAGCTTCCAATCTGACCATGATGATAGCAGGAGCATGTCGGGTTATATCTTTACTCTGAATGGTGGAGCCATCTGCTGGAAGAGTTTCAAGCAGCATACTGTGGCAGACTCTGTTTGTGAAGCGGAGTATATCGCAGCATCAGATGCCGCGAAGGAAGCTGTGTGGCTGAGAAAATTCATCAACGAGCTCGGAGTAGCACCCTCCCTCGATGGTCCAGTCCTGCTCTACTGTGACAGCACTGGTGCCATAGCTCAGGTGAAGGAACCCAAAGCACATCAGCGGACGAAGCACATCTTGCGCCGCTTCCACCTGATCTGGGAGATCGTGGATTGTGGTGATGTCGACCTTCAGAAGATCGACGAAAAAAAGAACCTAGCCGACCCCTTCACTAAAGCCCTGGCAATAAAGGAGTTCGACAACCACAAGTCGAAGATGGGTATTAGATACTGTGCCGAGTGGCTTTAGGACAAGTGGGAGTTGTTGGGAAATGTGTCCCAAAAAGCCAATCGTTAAGCTGTTGACGGTTGAGCAACCAAGTATTGTAATTGATTTGTTAATAAATAAAATATATTTGGCATCTTTATCATAAGCTTTCATCTTCTAATGAACTCCGTTGTTATGATGAAGTCCTTAGGACTATTTAAGTTCGATAAAGAGAGGATTTATCGATTAGTCCTTAAAACAGTTCACGACCAAATGATAGGCTGTTAATAAGGACGACAGCTTCTATCGAGCATAGGTCGTTGTAGGCCATATGGGTTGGTTGTCCTCTTAACCAAAGAGTGTGGAGACACTGGTATGGCATACAGGTGAGATGTAAGGGTACATCATCATTGAACGTGACCAACTCCAGAGCATTCTGCTGTCGAGAATGTCTCTGATGGGATATAGGTATAAATGTCCCTTAGACTTGAGATCGCCTCATTGACTTGCAAGCAACTCACTGTGCTTTGGTACTGGACTAACTGAATTTCTAATTCAGGGACGGAAGGCTTCTGGGCACAGTCAAGTACTTGCGAAGTCAGAGTGTGATCGAGATGGGATTGACCACTCCAAGAGTTGGAGAAGAATGAGTCGCTGTATTTCAATTTAGCAAAACCTTGGCCAGGGTAATCCATTAGATGGATTTGATATTTTGAAATACAATGTGGACAACCTGATTAGAGTTGACAGTTGAACTCTGGGATGTCCTATGATCATTTTGGTCAAGGAGATGAATTATATGAAAACTATATCCGCATGGGTTCTAAGGATGTTGTTCTACACATTCGACCTATCCGGACGTCGGGTACCATTGCTAGATGGTCACTTCGATTGGTATAGGAATTTATTTCTATGCTACCGACTTAGGTTCGGACCTATGAGGTCACACACATTAGAGTTCATGATCCGATCGGATGGTTGATCAACGATTAAGAATCATTATAGGGTTAAATAATCAATACGATTGACATTTAACCCAGTGCAAGTGTTGCAGGAGGATCGATTAGCAATTTGATTGCTAATTGGCTTAATTTGATTAAGCCAATGGGCTGAGATTAAGTCTAATTAAATATGATTTAATTAGATTTGGTTTGGGCTTGATTGGATCAAGTCCAACTGGTTTATTGGATAAGCCAAGTGCAAGAAAAAACTAGTCCTAGTTCAACTAGGACTTGGGTCAATCTAATTTCTAATTTGATTAGAAAATTAAATCAGATTTAAATCTAATTTAATCTGATTAAATTAGGTTCTTAATTAGGTTAAGACCTATTTTAATTGGGTTGATCTAATTTTGATTTGATTTGGTTTGGAAAACCAAATTAAAACAAGTTATGAGATAGAATCCTAGTAGGACTAGGATTCCACCTTGCGCCACATAAACCTTCTCCACGCCCTCTCTCTTATTCAACGCCAATCTCCACTTATTTTGTGTGACAAAAGCCCTCTCCCAGATCTCTCCCACGTTCACAAAAGGTCTCCTCTCTTCTTTCTTACATGGAAGGTGATTTGGATCAAATCTAAAAGGAATAAGTTTGGATTTCGAATTCTATGAGATAGAGTTTTAGAAATCCAAAACTCTTTCAATTTTGCACCGAATTTATCCAAATTTTTTTTAAAATTTTTATGGCTTTTAGGGTTTACATTGTACACCCTTTTCTGGTGATCCATGCATGAAAATATGGAGGAGGTGCTCAAGAGTTGGGCGTCCCTTAACTTGCCATGTTTGGATAAGCCTTGACTAAGTGTTTGACCTAGACAAGGACTCTATCATATCTCTCTATATAAGATGAGTTTCTTCGTAAAATTTTAAGGCAGAGATAGAGATTTAAGAGACCTTTGTGCCATCCAAAAATTAGAGAGAAATTCCTTTGGGTCGTGGAGATATAAAAGATGCAAGTTTGGGTGTCTAGAGAGAAAAACGTGAAGAAGAAGAGGGTCTTCTTCTAGGGTTTTTATTTTCATATCTTTCCTCCTTCCATCTTGAGTTTCCTGAGAGTGTCTCAGATCTGAAACTCCTCCTTCTACTTTTCATCTTTGGAAGAGTCCAAATCAAGAAGAAGGAGGCACTTGATCAACCATCAAAGAAGGATCAGCGCAGTACTAGCATACTGTGCTGATTTCCTGAAGCAGGACTTCTGATCGAGATTCGTGGGCTCGTGTGGACGACTCCTAGAGGCCGGATGCGTGTGCAGCTTGCAACATCATCCTCAAGCCTAGATCAGCAAGGTTAGAACGTCTAACTTGCAAGGTAATAGATCTGATCTATTGTTTAATATATACATTAGATGTAGCTAGTATAGAAACATGTTGATATGATCAACATATAGTTCATACTATATTTAAATATATTTTAATTTCTGATTTAATGCCATGTAATAATCATGTAATAGGATCTTAGATCTAGAGATTTTTTGATCTTAGAAAATAAATTTTGATTTATTTTAGTCTTCCGCTGTATGATCTTGAAAAAGTTTCAAGATCTAACCCTCTTTTTCAAGATCTAACCCTGAAACCCTAGATCTGGTTCCTACACCAACTACCTTGAGAAAATCAGAAAGAGCTTCTTTCAAATTGTGTAAAGTGTATTTAATGCCTTATTCGCTCATTAAAGGAGCTTCTTTTGTATTTCTGTGCTGTTAACTGTAATACTCTTTTTGAGTCATTATTTTTTATTTTGGAAGGGTTCCAAAATGTGGGAAGGTTGATCCGAACCTTGAATCGGATTGTATTGGGTTGGCTTGTACCCGAAAAATAAGTGGTCTAGCTTGGGATAGCTAGAGTCGGAGGTTCCGATGAGTGTATTCAGGTTGAATACAATTTAGTGGATTGAAATTCTCAAGTAGGAGCTTGGAGAGTGGATGTAAGTGCAAGGTTGACACCGAACTACTATAAATCCTCTTGTTTGTGTTGTGCTTAATTGTCCTCTTTCTAAACTTCTTTATTCTCTTGCATTATTGCATCCAACCATTACCTGTGCATCAATTACACTCTTCTTACTTATCTTGCTATTGTTAAATATTCTTCATAAGTTGTAAGTTAAGTTTAAATTTTTAAAAATCCAATTCACCCCCCCCCCCCCCTCTTGGGTTACATAGCTAGGCAACACACACCCAAAGAGGGACACAAGTCAAAAGAAAAGAGAGCAAAAAGGGAATTACTGGATTTTCTTGATAAGGAAATCAAGAAAGGATGAAGAAAGGTTCGTAGTCCATTTCTATACAAAGCGTGATCTATGAAGATGAAAGGCTGAAATATTTGAGAAGGATTTTTTGTAATTAAGAAAGAA
>NC_026000.2:27666245-27736245 GCF_000442705.2 Elaeis guineensis | reverse complement strand
TAAAGCTGGAGTCTAGCCTTCTATTTCTCTTTTCCAATCCTTCTATATTGTGAAGAGGTATACCGATAATTGATGGTATGTTTCTCCTTCGAGAGAGGTCTCTACTTTGATAAAAGGAGCTCCTTCTTTAGTGCATGATTAGAAGATCAGTTCTTTTTTATTTTGGGTCCTTCTGTAGAAGAGTAAAATTTTTCACACTGGGGTCGATCGAGAAATTCTGTCTTCTAGATCTCGATGCTTGAAGATGAAGACTTAGAACGCTCCACAACCTTATGGAGATATAGAATTCCTTCGTTAAAGGAGTCATTATCGGAGCAAGCTCTCTTCAATGCTGGCATCAGTCCGACCGACCCCAGAGATGAGAATTTCTTTAATCTTTTCAATGCTCATTCTTTCAATTTTTACAGATGCTGACTTTTCTATTATAGAAATGAAGCCTAAAGAAGTGAAGAGACTATTGAGAGGTTCGTCGAAGAGGAAGGCACCCTCTTCATCCAGTAATACTTAGAAAAAATTCAAGGCTTCAAGCAAAAATGGCCAGAAAGTGGCCCTTCTGACTCCAGCTTAGGAGAGGGCCAATTTGATTTCTCTCCTTCAAACTCAACCTCCGAAGCCAGTTGCGCTCCCTGCCCCTCAGATTGATTCAACCCAGGTGGAGTCAGACTCAGTCGGAGGGTCAATAGATTCATGGATAGGATTTGGTTCATCATTCATCAGGGGTGTCTTCGATAATTGAAAGACCGTCCATGGTGCCTTTTAGAATATGCTTTTTGATGCTGGTTTGGAAGAGGTCGAACGAGAGAGATGCATGAAGCAGAAGAAGCGAATGGTCTCCACCATAGTGGGGGTAAGTTCGCCCTTACTTCTTCTCCTTTCTTTTTCTTTTCTCTCTATTCTTTTTTTGACGTCTTACTCTGTTGGTATAGGCAGGGCACTACATTGCTGCCCTCATAAATAGGATAGATGATGCTAAAGGGGAACTAGCTGAAGTCCATAAAAAGTGTGAGTCGGTTGAAACTTCTGAGGCCGAAGCCAAGTTGAGGGTGGAGGCCACTGAAGCCAAGATCATTTGCCTTAAGAAGGCGCTAAAAGAAGTCGAAGCTGATTTGACTTCAGAGAAAGAAAGGAGACTGAAGGTGCCAACCAAAGCCATCGATATTAAGAAGAAGGCCAAGGATCAGGCAGACAAAGTCGAATGCATGGCTGTGGAAGTCTTCCATGCATTTGATGAGTTTTCAAAGGAGAAATATGTCTTCGGTTAGGAGGCCTTCAATATTGATTTAGACATCTATCATCGAAAGGTGGCTGTGCACTTCTTGGGCTTAGACTTGAGCTTTCTGGACCAGATAGGAGAGGAAGAAGGAGGAGCTGAGGGAGGTGTTGCAGAGGAGAGAGCTCCAACTACTAAGACTACTAAAGGGAGCTTTGAAGCTGCTCCACCCCTAGAGGTCATGCCAGCATCCGTTTCTGTTGAAGCCGCGCCAATTTTGCCACCGTGAGTGGAGTCAGAGTAGCCAGCTTCAATTATTTCAAGCTCCTCTATCGATCCTCATGTCGAGGTCGGGAATAACTAAACTCTTGTATCTTTTCTTTTTTTTTTTCTTGTCAATGAAAAGGAAGATTTTGAAATCAATGAAAAAGTAATTTTTATCCGTATTCTTCGATTCATGTCTGCTTGTGATGCTTTTCTCAGTTGGTTTGATATGATTGTTGCAACCACATGTTTACCTAGTATCATGCTAAGCATCTACCAACAGTTTTATCTTTGAGGATTCGGATTAAGAATCTTGAAGAAGATTTAGGTCGGACTTAATAGGACGTCGCTGAAATTAAAAAGAAACTCCAAAAGTTGAAAAAGAGTAATGAAGAGGCTTCGATAGAGATAGGATATTTGAGAAAGTGCTTGAAGCAGATGAATAGGAAATACTTCTCCAAGAAGTGCAGGCTAACTGAAGAGTGCAATAGATTCGCGAAGTCTGCTAGAGATGCTAACTGAAGGATGGGTGCGACAAAAGTTCTTTTCAATGAATGATTGCACAGGGCCAAGATGAAATTTAAAGCTGAAGTATCATATTACATCAGATAAAGTTGGTGATGAAGCTAAAGAACAGATTAGCCAACTTTCAAGTAAACTTCATTCGACTGAAGGTATAATTAGGAAACTTCATCGAGCGATGGATGCAAAGAGGTCAGCAGTCGATGACATTCGGCGTGAACTTATTTCAGCTCGAAGGATAATTACTAATCTTTCAGAAACTCTGAGTAAAGATAGATTTGCAATGATTGAACTCCAAGTCCAACTTGCGGAGAGCATGATAGCGGCTTAACATGCTAAGGCGATTGTTAGGCTATTAGAGAATCAGCTCGCTTCGACTCTGCGTGATGTGACTATTGCAGTCGGTGATGATTAGCCCAGTCAATCAATGTTAGCTTTAAGGAATGCAGAAGTTTAGTTAGGCGATTTTTTTCCAAAGTGGATTTTCATTTCCCTACTCCAATGGGTTTAGTAGCTGAAGAAACAGCAGGCATCACAGCTGGAGGGATATCAGATGCTGAAGCTTCACCAGTCGAAGGTAAATCTTCTAAGTAATCGATATATCTTTCTCTTTTTTCTCTCTTTTTTGTAGGCATCCATCTCGAAACTTTTGTAAGAAGTTCATTAATAAAAATAAAGTTTAAAACTTCTATTTTACCTGTGTTTGCTATCTTGTGGATTGTGCTATGGTTTGGATTTAATTTGCATATGATCCTCAAATTAAGGAAGCTTATGGAGATGCCCATAAAATGACCATCTCTTTGGGTTTGACCCGGCATGTTGCTGAAGTTGGTGGCTTGAGGATCCTTATAGACTAGCCCTTCAAAGGTCTTTTTAGGTTAGCCTTTATTTGTTGCCAAAGTTAGCGGGCTGAGGGTCGTTGTAGGTTAGCTTTCCGAAGGTCCTTTTAGGTTAGCCTTCATTTGTTGTCAAAGTTAGCAGGCTGAGGGTCCTTGTAGGTTAGCCCTTCGAAAGTTCTTTTAGGTTACCCTTCACTTCTTGATCAGCTGGGGTCTTCATGGGCGTTGGCTTTACTGAAAAGTAAGCACGGCCTTTGGGGGTCCTTATAGATTAGCCTCCATTTTTTGAACTGGTGAGGTCCTCTATCCACGTAAGTTGGATCAGTGAGCATTGGGGGTCTGGGTAGGTTAGCCCCCACCTCCCACATGACTAAGGTCTTTATAGGTGTTGACTTGCTAGAGAGCGAGTATGACCTTTAAGGGTCCTTATAGGTTAGCCCCTGCTGCTTAACTACCGAGGTCTTCGCTGAAGATTGAAGAAAGAGCAGTTGTGCCTGAAATTTCTTTTGAAAAAGTTTAGGGGTCTCAACAATTAGCTTTTCATTGGTCAAAGTTGGTCTACAAGTCCACTTATTGGAAACCCAAGCATCCATCCACGATATGCCTTGGAACTCCATCTGTCATAATGGTAGGTGGAATTCTCCAAGAGAATGAATCGATAGAATTTATTATGGGTTATTCTCTGGTTGCCACGTGGTGAGCTCAAGTAATTTGCGAAGCATCTTGCCGACTATGCTTTGATAATGGGGATGCACAGTAGATGGCGGTGATGATTGGCATTTCGGAGTCAGATGTGTGGCATAATTTGGTTGGTAGTTGGATGGATGCATGTCATTTGAAACCAATATACATAGTCTCCCTTCATGGCAGACAAGACTCAAAAATTTTTGCCTTTTCTTTCATCAACCTGCAACCATGGAGCCTACTTCTCAACAAATCAAAGAAGCAGCAAGAAAGAAGGCTGAATATTTGAAAGGGAAGGTCCCTGCTAAGCGTACGAGGGCCGTGTCGCTAGAGCTTCCAGGCATGAGTCGTGCGCCCCCTCCAATGAGGGTTTCAGGTGAGGGATCCTCCATCGCTACAGGAGTGGCCCGTCTGGGAACTATGGAGGAGGCATTTGCCAAAGTCCGACTTCACTGCATTACAGAGTACAAGGCTTTAGAAGCCTTCAAGGGGGATCTCCTTGATGCTTCTGCTGTCGGTTTCATTTAAAGCTTTGAGAACTACAATGCTCGCATAAAATATCTAATGCCGCAGTTAGATCTGCACTGCCTCCACCCTGGGAATAGTAACGAAGAGGTTGGGATATTTTCTTTGGACGAGGATTAGGCCCTCCTTGTCCTGGATCTTCGTCTTGGTGAGGCTGAAATGCTATTAGCTTGGTGGGGTATTTGTCGAAGTCTAACTTCGCTACATTATGGAGTACAAGGCTCTGAAAGCCTTCAAGGGGGAGCTCCTTGACACTTCTACTATCGACTTCATCCAGGGCTTTAAGAACTGCAAAGTTTGCATAAAATATTTAATGTTGTAGCTAGATCTGCACCACCTCCATCGTAGAAACAGCGATGAAAAGGTCGAGGCATTTTCTTCGAACGAGGATTAGGCCCTTCTTATCCTGGATCTTGATCTTGGTGAGGTTGAAATTCTGTCGATCCTTTGGCGGAAATTCCAGCTTTTCTTCTTTCCTTTCTTCGATGACCATATTCGTAGGGGGCTCACACTCAAATGCTTCATCCGCCCTTGCATATTTCTCAGCATGAGTCAACATGTCGGTGAAGTCATGGAGGTAAGTCTTTTCTAATAAGTAGCGAAGACCATTCTTCAATAATCCATCTTTTAAGATGGCCATTGCGATCGATTGATCTAGATTGCGAACTTCTAAAATGATCGTATTAAAGCGACTGAGGTAGGATTGGATCAAATCTTCCTCTTTCTGCTTCACATTTATCAAAAAGTCTGATCCTTTCTGTTGTCTTCTATTGCTCACGAAATGGCCCATGAGCAATCATCTTGTTTGATCGAAGGAATGGACTGTTCGTGGCTCAGACTAGTATACTAATGCCAAGCTATGCTTTTCAGAGTTGATAGGAAGGTTCGATAGAGGGCGGCATCGGCTGTCTCATGAATGAGCATCAGGGTCTTGAAGCTTTCTAGGTGATCCACGAGATCGGTGATCCTATGATAGCTCTCCAGCTATAACATCTTGAAATTTTTGAGGAGCGGCTCCTGCATAATCTGGTCACTGAATAATGAATTGGTATTGTACCCATCATCATGTGCCGATGCCTGATGGTGGATTGCTTCGATCTGCTCGTTTATTTTTCGACGTTTGCGGTCGATATCTACATCTCGAGTGATATAGTTCTCTAAGTATTATGGGGGACATTGCTGGCTAGGAGTTGAGTTTTGCCTGGAACGAGGACTTGGGGGCTGCCGTCTTCTCTATTCTAGATTATGAGATCGATTGTGGTGAGTCTATCTCCCCCGCTCAAGTTTTTACGAGGGGATCGGCGGTCTCTCCTATGGCGTCGGTATTAGTTGTTGCGTAGGATCCACTGGCTGTGGATCCGCTACTTGTGCAACGTCGGTTGGTTGTGCTGCTGCTGGCATTGCTGATGGTGCTGACATTGCCACCATTGGTGCAGTATGGAGTTGCTGCATCGCCTGAATGGCGGTGGTCAAAGTCTGGACTTATTGAAATAGCAAATGGAACTGCTCCACACCAATGGCTGCTACTTACTATGGAGGTGGCTGAAGAACCTTCGGTGGTGGAGCTTGTTGACTAGTTGCGTTCTCTGTTGGCTAGCAAGTAGCAATAGCTGTAGATCATCGAAATGACACCTTGCATGGGGCCAATGTCTCAATTTGTTGCTCCTTCTCATAGTCGGATCAGGGCTCTTCCTCTAGCATCAATCTATTGCTGCTAAAATCTAGGACTCGGTTGAAAAGACTGGAGCGATGGTGCATCCTCTCAGAAAAAAATCTTGCAAGATAAGTCCTGATCAGATTTGGCTCCGACGGGGACCCTCCGACGCTCAAGTTAGAAATTAAAAAATAAAAAAAAAATGTAGAGAGATTGTGCGCGTGTATACCTTAGGAGGTCCCCTAGAAGTCTTTTTTGTAGGCAAAAGTTGGAAGACTGTTTTATACAGGTTACGTGGTCGATTTAGGTGCGATGTAGCAGGATTTTTGATCGAAATTTTTGAGATTGGATGGTTACACCTATTTTATCAATTCCAAAACTATTGTGAGCATCTTTGAAATTTAAAATAACGATGCGAATTGGGTTGGATCGACTTCTTTTGTTGAGACTTCGGTGTGGTCCGATGAGATGCCAAAGGAAAGAAGTGGCTGGAGTCAACCACGTTCAGTAAGATAAGATCGATGAAGGTTGAAGTATTCTGCAATTGGAGTCGGAGGTCGGCCAATTCAGGTGCCTGATTGTCTATAGGTGCTGGATAGATGTCAGATGTCGGTTGTTATGGAGGATGGGATAGATTTGATACCAAAGCTGGGATGAGGCCGAAGTTAGGAACGACTGATCCCAGCTGTTTTTCTTAGGGGAGTTTCTGAGAGTTAAGGATCGTCAAAGGTCGAAGCTAGGATCGGGAGATCCCAAGTTATACATTGGATGAATTTAGATATTTCTTGTATAGTACAGAAGAAATATATTCCTTCGGGATCACACACTTCCATTCCTGATTGCGCTGTAATATCGACCTTACACATCATATTATCTGTCCTTTTGTTAATCCATATCTTCGACCTAAGTAATAAATTTCCTCCCAACAATATATATATATAAAATAATAATAATAATAATAATAATAATAATAATAATAATAATAATAATAATAATAATAATAATAATAATAATAATAATAATATAGACCGGATAGGATTGAGGTTGCGCTTGGTGCATCCTCAGGAAATCTTGGAAGGTAATATGGATTGCCTTCAAAATAGATTGCCACCATTAAATTACCAGTAATGTTGATTATTGTTTGGCACATACAGGTAATGTTACAGTAAAATTACTGAAAATTTTGATTGACATGTTTGGTATGACAATCAGATTACTGGTAATGTAAAATTAAATTTCTAAAATATCTCCAATAATTTTATCCGATACTCTTCTTTTTCTCTGATGAGAAGTAACGAATATGATGTGGATGTGGTGTAGAAAAGTGGCAGACTAAGGGGTGTAAAAACCGTGGGCATTTGAGGAGTGGGGAGAGGGGGCGCATGTGGAGCCGTGTGAGTGGTGGGGATGGGCATGGAAGAGCCACGGGAGGGTGGTGGAGGACAAGGGCAGAGGAACCGCAGGAAGGCAAAGGGAGATGGAGGAGTCGGGTCTAGGAGCGCACTTGGAGGGAGGTGGAGAGAAGGGTTGGGCAATGAATTTTGTATGATTTTTTTGAAAAATAATTTTATCCAAAATTTTTATTATAATATTATCAATAAAATAATAATTTAAATAGTTATCTCTTTTTAAGATAATAAATATATCAAATACAGTAATTTAAATTATCATACTAAATTACCGTATCAAATGCAACCTGAATCATTCAAATCCCTCGCTTGAAACAGAACCAACCAAATCAAACTCTCGGGGAAAGAAAAAACCGAAGCAAAATCGTCCATACCTTAATGTGAACTAAACCAAAAAGTGAACCGAACTAAAGCGAACCGTGCCAGTGAAATCCAATAAGCTGGTTCGGTTCCCAGGTTCATGCGGACCACGTGCTTTCTGTGCACCTCTACCGTCCTAATTTCCTGAAGCGCCGCTCCCTCTCTCTCTCTCTCTCATTCTCGTTTGCTGCAGCATGATGAAGCTCTCGCGCTTCTGGTTGCCCAGGCAAGTCACCTACCTCTAATCTTTCTCTTGTTTTCGCCCCTCCAATCTCTCCTTTTGCCTTCGTGGGGGCTTTTCGTTTACTTAAAAGTGGTCTTAATCACCCTTCCCCAAAACCCGCCTATTTTCCCATTCCCCTTTCTATTCGATATCTTAATGCTTCGTGTTTGTCGGGATTCTAGTTCTTCGGCATTCTACCGAACGTTTTCTTTTCCCTTCTACCGCATAACTGAAAACATTTTTATTCGTTCCATGGAGAAATACGAGTAAATAAAAGCATGGATTACGCCCTCCTGAGTCGCAATAATATTTTCTTTTCTAATAGATGGAAAAAGCTATAAGGATTTTGAATCGAATTCATGATTGTTTCCAATAGGTTAGGTAAAAAATCCACCGAACATCTGGTACGTGGAATGATGTTGGGCGTTTCCCTCGATCGCTTCATGGTAAGAGGGTTAGAATAGATCCTTCTAGGTGGGGTAACCACATTCGAACTATTTGCATCAGCTGTGCAAATGGATCAAACATTTGAAGTAGGTTCTAGTCCTGGGTTCAGCACTTTACTCAAGGTTAGGTTGTAGATGTTGTTGGGTTATTGAGTTTTTTGTGCATCCGGTCTATCTTGGATAATATGGGAGGGTGAAGGATCTAGATGTGCTCCAATCTTTTTCAAATTTGACATGGTAAATATTAGATGAATTACACTTTTAGCTATTTCTTTAATACTTACTGATTAAAAGACACATGATAGGATTGACAGGAAGAGATAAAAAATATCTAGAACAATGTATTGATATCACATAGCAGATATCTCATGATACATTGGTTTATATTAGCTGAGATTATGATCTGATGTTTCAAGTTTTTTATCATGCTTGTGAGTGCCTGGCATTGACATGCAGCTCTAATAACAATATCTTGGCCATATGGAAAAAACCATAGCCCATGATAATTTGGTTTAAGAAATCTGCTAAAGAGGTGTACATGCACATAAAAGGGCTATTGCATGTATGATGGCAATGGGAAATAACTTATGCTTATTATGCATTTTACTGTTAGGATCTTTAGGGTAGGTAATCCCTCATTACTACCTGTATGTCTCATTTATGACATTTTTGTGGCTCAAAGCAAAAGTTGTCTGAAAACTCCTTTAGATTTTATAGAAATATATGCTATTGCTACATTTATTCTCACTATCATGTTTTTCTTTTGATTGACTAGCAACTGTCAAAAAGTTTGAGATGGAACATTTTCTTGCTGGATTCTGCCTGTTTTCCTTATATTTCTTGCATAGGGGGCGACAAATCGTGAGTGAACTACAGTTTGTTACATCGATTGATTCTTACATGCTCACATTAATTACATGTAACTATAGCTAGGTACTAATTCTTGGTATCAAATATTCAATCAAGTAAAATTAGAAGCAGGATGAAAGTAAATAAATAAATTACTTAGCTTTTAGTGATTTTGGCAGGAGTTGATAGAATTTTCTATTACCATCATGGTCTGGGGAATGTGGATTTTAGTTGATGTGTAGGTTGAATTTTGGTGAGTGCTCTTTTATACTGGTGGGAAAAATTGGTTATGCAAGAAAAGGTAGCATATATGAGGTTTACAAGTAAGTTTTTACTGCTCTTAATAGTTGTTAGTTATCATCAAGTTAAATCCAGTGGATATAAGCTGAATGCAAATTCAAAAATGTTTTTTATTGGCTTCTAAATGGGCATCCACTATTTTGTGAATATGATGTGGAACTCTTTCCCCCCACTTTCCCCCTCCTTTGGAAACCTCATCCTGCTTCTATGAGCATTACCGGAGCATATCAGAACATTCAATATAATTGATGATTGGGATTTGGTCCAGCAAAATAGTACTTGCTCTTGGAGTCTCCGAGGAGAGAATTGAGGAGAAGTATTAGTGATGTAAGAGAGTTTTTATGAGTCCCACAGTCTTTTCTTTCCTTTTACTTGGTTGTATTTGGAAAAGTTTGGGATGTAGTGGAATTTTGAATCAATTAGGAGTCCTCAAAGTCAAAACTTTTTTTCTTCACCTTTTAGATACACCTTTTAGTTTTCCATGATGTCCTTAAACATGGAAAGAGTTTGGTTTTGAAGAGTGAAATGTTGAGGCTTATTAAATGGAGCTGCATACATCTCCACTTTAGGTGTACGAATCGAAACTCATCCATCCATGTGACATTGACTCTTGGTCATTTTCTTCTAGTAGTGTATATTTGTCATTTTTCCCTGTTTTCATGGAAGATTCCTTTATTTTATATGTTTCAAAGACATTGATAGCCATTATGAACAAGAGAACTGAAGTTCTCTATATTTGAAGTTGCATGACTTGTTTAATGCTACTGGAAATTTAATCCTGTTTTATATACTTGTTTGAGAACTGGATAACTGATCATTTAATAACTTACCATTAGTATCAACGAAGATGTATTATGGTGCATGCTATTTGGTTATTTGCTAATGATGGTAGTGTTGATTGATCAGAAGATGAAAAGATTAAATGTTAAATCAGATTTACTGAAGAAAGCATCAGGATAAGGGCTTAAATATCAGCAGAACAAAAGTAGAACTTAAGAAATGCAGTTTTAGTGAAAATATAAATGAATATGAGGTCGCAGTTAAGATCGATTGGCAACTAAGTGACTGATTTTGTTATTTAGAATCTATTATTATGGAATAATAGAGAGATAGATGAATTCATGTCTAATAAAATCAGAGCTGGTTGGCAAATTTGGAGGGGGTTTCCTGGTTAGTGTGTGACCAAACCATACCTTGATGTTTAAGGGAAACATTACAGAATCATAATGAAGTTAATGATATTTTATGTTTAGAATGCTGGCAGTAAAATGGATCCAAGAAATGAATTGAATGTTGTAGAACCAAAAGAGCCGAAATGTGTATGTGGTAAAACTAGAAAGGATGAAGTGAAGAGTGGATATGTTTCATGAACTATAGGAGTTGCATGGATTTAGCATAAAGTGATCAAAGAGACTTGATTGAAATATTGCAGGCATGTAATATGAAGATCTGAGAGGGGAAGACCTGAGGTAACATGGATAAATGCTGCGAAATAAAGGATACAGAGAAGCTCAAAAATAACACCTAAAGTGGCTCTAGAAAGGAATACTTGGCAAATGAGGATTCATAAAGCTGACATCGAATAGCTGGAACAAGATTTATGGTTGCAATCTGGTTTTGAATGTTCTGGAGATGGAAGTATATGACTTCTCACTATCATGCCTGAAATTCCTGATATCTTTGTTTCAGTAGCTTCTTGACAGACACATGGTTTCATCTTAAATCTCTGCTAAATCTTGGGTGCTCAATCACTCTGTAGATGTATTTTCACTTTGGTGATTAAACTTTGTCTTGTCTTTGTATGGATTTAGTGACTATTGGATGTTCCATGCATGTTTTTCTTCAGACCCATTATTTCCCATATAGTTCGGGTTTTAGATTGCTTATTATAACCTTTTGACCATTTGATTGGGTTCAGCAGGAATCAACTGGCTTCAAAATTTCTGCCCGTGAAAAATAGTAATATCAAGGAAACTTCATGGTTCAGCAATTACAGTTCTCGACTTGGTATTTCAACTGCAAGATCAGATTCCATAAAACATGGTATGATGAAATCTGGTTTTGCTCCAACTACCTCTGTTATTCATTGATATTGCTCATATTCTTGTTCCTCTGCAGGGAATTATTCAGGAAAGACATATGCAGATTTCTGTATTTTTAAAGGAAAAGCTTCACTTGCAGTTTCCCCTGTTCTGCCAACATTCAGCAGGCTGGATGTATGGTTTGGGTTTTTTGGGGTCATAAGTTTCGAGATTTATTTTTTTGAGCAAGATTTTCTTGCTTCACACCTTATTTATAATCTATTTTGGGCAGTCTGGGAGTTCTAAAGTTGATAGAAGGGGAGTTGTGATGTTGAAGTTTATGCCTGCTATTGGTCAACGAAAGTATGATTCTGAAAAGAAACAGGTACTGATCTTTTCCTGTAGTGTTTGCACTTGCACTTCTATTTGAATCATTTTCTGCTTGATCCACTGACCTGTTTAATCTTTGAAATCATTTTTTTATTAGATATTAGCCAGAATTTTTTTTTTTTGGGATCCACAGAAATCGATGCTGCAAATTTGGATCTTTTTTTTTTTTTTTTGGGAAAGGTAGGGAGACACACCTGCGCTATAATCACCCATGCACAAATACTTGGAATACATCACTTAAGACTCGAATCAAAACCTTTGGTTAATGATCAGAAGGCTGTGACAGTTGGCACAAGTCCCAGTTCACCTGCATGTTTGGATTTAAACCTTTTGCTTCCTTTTTTTTTTTGGCCACTAGTTTAAATTTTTGAACCACTTCTTTATGCACATTTTCTATGTAATGATGCTTCACATGCTAATTACTGGTTTTTGTAGCTCTTTGCATTATCGGCTACTGAAATTGGGTGCCTGATAAGCCTAGGTCCTGCTGAATCATGTGAATTTTTCCATGATCCTTCGATGAAATCAAGGTTTGCTATTTGACATTCATTAATATGCGCTATCTTCATAGGCCTATTGTTTCCCTTCACCCCCTCTTTTTGATATACAATGTTACAGTCTGGAAGGTCAGGTGCAGAAAACACTATCAGTTTCCCCACTTACCAATGGCGAGGGTTATTTCTTTAATCTGGGTAAGTTCTCTAACTATTTTATTAGTCCTCTTTTCTTTGCTTACTAATAGATCCCATGGTTGAATAAGTAGCATTTGCCATTGCATTGCTTCTTTACTTGGTAGCTTTTCCTTTGTTCTTATGTAGACTGATTGAAGTTTAGGTTTAATACTGTTTTGAGTTGTATGTTTAGGAAATGCAGATCTTTGTAGCAAAAGTTACAAAGAGACCTAGGAATAGTTCTTGGAGCTGCAGAACGTCAATATGCTTAGAGTTGGGCCTAAGTGCAATGACATGTCTTTAAGAATGGGTGGTTAAATTTTAGATGTTCTAGGAAATTATCCTATTTGACATTTCTGACTTGATCTAGAAGATGATATTAGATACAAACACTTGGATGAGTAATCATAGTTTTTTCTGCTTGGTGGTTTCTGGTTCCATAAAAAATGCTTTAAGTTGGTGAATGTAGAAGGGTTTCTTTTAGTTACATTCCTTTTGATAAATGCAAAGGGCATGGGCTTATTTAGCTTTGATTTTTCCCTCCTTGAATATGAGAGACAATTTTATGAGTGGAATAGCTGGTCAAGTTATACTCTCCCTATGAAACCTTTGTTGTTATTTCTTTTTGACTCATCTACTTGAACTTTTAAACACTTTGCTTCTTTCTCATCTGTATTATTCCAGTTTTTCAAGGGCCAGCAGTGTTTATATATATATATATATATATATATAGAGAGAGAGAGAGAGAGAGAGAGAGCGAGCTGCACTTGGCTACACTCAATCTCCACTGAAATCTGGTTTGGTCTAGATTGGACAATGTGGGTCCCATGTTGATGATTTAAGCTATTGGGTGTGATGTATTATCTTTAAACCGTCGACACACTAAAAAATTATGTGATTTGGAGATTCCTAACCTATACATCAAGTGATCAAAATAACACATATAATTTGATATTATTTAGGCTGTCCATTATTTTGACCACTTGATACATAAGTTAAAAGTTTCCAAATCATATAATTAAGATTTTAAATCCTATAAGATGGAGATGTCCTAGTTTTTCGATAGAACGGGAGATCCGGCTGCCCGTTCTGTCCCAGCAACGGTCCCAATAGGTATCCTCTGTCTCTCTTATCTTCTTCTTTTCTTTTTTTTCTTTCTTTCTTTCTTACGTTTTTCTTTCCTTCTTTTCTTTCTATTTCTTTTACACTCCTTTCTTTTCTTTCTTTTTCTTATACTTTCCTTTCTCTCCCCTTTTCCTTTTTCTTCTTCTTTCTCTTTCTTTTCATCCTTCTTTCTTTCCTTTCTTTTTTTTCTCTCTTCCTTTCCTTTCTATCATTTTTCTTCCTTTCTTTCCTTTCATTTTTTCCTTTTCTTCATCTTTTCTTGCTTTTTTTCCTCTTTCTTTCTCTCCCCACATGGATGGGTTTCGGAGTCCCGATCTTGTCCTAGTCTGTTTTCTCATAGGAACGGGATAGGATGGCCGGGATGCCCTCCGTCCTAGCAGGATGTAAAACTTGGCATACGATTTTGGTGTATGAGCAAATTAGAGCTAGTAGATTACATCCAACGGCTCATATTACTGATATGGATTCTCCTCATCCAATATAGACCTAACTAGATTGAAGTGGAGATTCATTTGAGTGTAGCCAAGTCTAGCTCTCTCTCCCCCCTCCCCTCTCTCTCTCTCTGCACACATGCTCACACATATGTAAATACATACATCAATATGTGCATGCAACATACGCACTGTACATGAATGCATGTAAATGACATTATAAATGTAAAATATGCATTTACACAATTAGGTTATCTATGAGTTGCAGATGTTATGTTATCACTCAAATAGGCAAGGAACTTTAAAAGCATTTCAATATTGTACTTCATGAATGATAGTTGGATTCTCAATATTTATGGTCCTTCATGTTTTTAGTGTTTTGAATTTTGATAGAATTACTCAAAATCTGACAGATTAATAGCACAACCCCTCATCCCCCTTTTTTCTATCCCTGTGTAAGTAAGTATGTACTGCCGGCACACATTCATGCATGTGCACAAACAACTGGAATTTAGATCTAATTTTTCTTTTTGCAGTGAAACCCATAAACTTGTAGATCCAAATTTTTTTCTACCTGAATCTGAAATTTGGAATGTTTTGAGATATCAACCTCCGTTACTACTCTTTGCACAACCATTTGTATGAATGATGGTTAGATAATTAAGAAATTTATACTTGTAATGTGTCTGTATTGATGTGCTGAAGTGATGAGATTTCAGGTTGGTTCAAGTTGAGACAGTTGCACATTTTCGATATAGTTAGAGAACTAAACTACATCTTAGGCAATATTATTCAAAAATCCAAATTGTTGTTCTTGGTCTACACATGCTAAACCCTGTAAAAACCAAATATTTGGAGCCGGATGCCATGTAAAGTTGAATGTTCTATTTTGTGTTTTTCAGAGGTGTCCTGCTATATTAAGTCTGTGGGATATTAAAAATCCGTATTTAATCTTTTCTCATTTATTGTTAAGACCAGTTTATCACTAAGTAGAATCAACTTTAGAATTCATAGATTAGATAAGTGTGGTGCTAGAGAAGGGGATGGGAGTCTGCTTCTGTTTTGTCTTCTATTTTAAGGGAAGCTTATGGAAGAGTGGAAATGCGACTTTTAACTGAGGTTTTTACACTAATATATATTGCTGTGTGTTGCTTTTGGTTCACTCTCATCGCATCAATTTTATAACTCATTCATTGTTAAATCAATTATATATTATCTTTCATTAGGTCATAGGTCATAATGTTGGAGTACTTGAAGGCTTGATCAGAATTTGTGCTTTAATTTTATGGGAGCATTATGGTGGAAACCACAAATAATAGTTTAAGATTCTATAAAGTGAACACTGTATAGACTCTATATACTTTGGCAAGAGTAAATTATGCCATTTTTGGAAAGCAAAGGATGAGCAGAAGTGCATCAAACTTCCTGGATGAATCTAAATATCTTTTGCAAACTGCCAATTGTTACAACCACCCAAAATATAATGGTGCAGAAATTCTAGTCTAATATCTTGTTCCAATGGTAACTTTCTCAGGGCATTTTACTTGATTACTTGTGGAATAATGATTTACGTACATTTTCCAGACTAGTTATATTGCATGTTCATAGGCATGTGTATTCGCTGAAAATTATTATCAATGACTTTGTTTGGTTAAAACAAAATTCAACATGCTGAAACCCTCAGGGAAATATGATATTAGAACCTAATCATTGGGAGTAAACTTGTATATGCCTATCCAGCCATGAGTCTATTAAAAAATATTACTTATTCTTGAGAAGTGATTAGTATGCAGTATTTTTAAAGTACTATATAAGCTGCTCATCAAGCACAAGATTTGTAATGAATCAAGTTCATACATTGTACAAGATCCCAATATGATAATTTAGGTGTATCTAGAATATTATGCTCTAATACTGATAATAATGATTGTGATGATGATTTAAACTAAATCATAAACCAACATTAATTATGTACAAATTTCCTAGAAACATCAATATTGTCGCACTTTAAATTGAAGTCTTTTAAAACTGTGATGGTGGATTGATTATCTGAAATCATTAAAGGAGACAAATTTCTGTTGGTCATTGTGGTAGTCTTCAGTTTTTTGTAATCTGGCACCTATTATAAGCAGGCATAACGTTCTGGTGTATATTTTCTGTTTCAATGATAAAATAGCCATAATGTTGTTCTAAAAGGCTCTCTTTCTGTGTGTTCCTCTTTTTTTGTTGTTGACCCCAATGCTGGAAAAAAGAGATGTTTAAACTTCAAAGCAATTATAGATAGTATGGGACTAATTTGAGTTTATGTCAAGCATGGAGAATAAATGGTATGGTATTATTGGAAGTATAATAATCGATAGATTTCAAAAAGGAACTTTGCAGAAGGTTAGGCCTCAGTTAGAATAAATGACCTTGTCATTTGCCCAATTAAAACAAAATTACTCCAAATGAATCCATCCCAAGTCCCAACCAGTTCTGTTGCCGTTATACTGCAGTGCCATTCTCCTAAGCCAACTAATCCCATGGCCACATTCAGTTCAGGCATAAGACAGAGTGGAATAGAGATAGTCCTGCCAAAAGTTATTGCTGTTTGTTTGGCTGCAGTGTCTAGAATAACTTTTGGTTGATATTGCTCATATCCATTTTAAAAGAGGAAACAATCTTAAATGGTGGCTTTATGCCCGAAATAGCTAATGGCACCTCTAACTTTGAATAATTGTGCATGGCATAAGCAAGTTTGACTGGCATAATTATTCCTTGTCAAAATGCCCACTTCTCAGAAGCTGTTAGACATAAGGCTTCTCCAAGCTATATGCCTGCTTTATGGCAACCAACTTCACCTATATGATTTGCTTATTTCTGTCACTAAATCCACCCTAACATGGTTCATCTCTTTCAACTATACACAAACCTATGCTATAATCTAGATCCATAGGTTCCCATGACCATCAAAAGTTAAGGGATTAATCTCCATCTTGAAGGGATGGCTCGGACTGTACAGAGTATTGTTCCAGAATTTGCGGAGCATTGATTGTACCTCATATTTGCTGGTGATGGTGGTGGTGATGATGGCGATGGTTATGTTGGTTGTCATGGAGGTGTAGGTGGAAGTGGTGATGATGGTGGGTGGTGGTGGTGATCAAGATTGAAATGGAGGAGATGATGGTGGTTGAGTGCTGATTGCAGGGAAGGAGGTCGGAATGGTGGAAGTGGGCATGGTGGAGGGGATTGGAGGAAAGGAAGGTGGGTACTAGAAATTTCTGTCAACTGGTATGTGTTTCTTGGGAATACAAGAGTTCTTGCATGTAAGAAGTGTTGGCACTTCTATCGAGCTTTTAGAACTGTGAAAGTCAGGTGTTTCTTTGTCCTTTATTGAGTTTATGTGATTGTTACTCTAGGGATGCTTAAATATTATCAACTATGTTCTGCAAACTGCAAGTATTAAAATTACTCTCCCTGTGCAGCTGTCATGAATTCTGTCCAGAAAACAAATGATCGTTTTTCTGTTCCTGTGACAAAAGCTGAGTTTGCAGTGATGCGTGCAGCTTTTAGTGTAAGTTCTCCAGCAACCAATATCTCATCTTATGGTAGAACTCTATGCAATGTTATTTTCTCCTAATTTTTCTCCCCCCCAACCAAAAAACCATCTTTTATTTGTACCTTGCAGTTAATCACCTTGAATTGATATTTGAAAATCATAGAATAAAAGAAGTGCATGCTAATAGAGTTGCATTAATTCATATAAATGTAATGTAACTTACATGCAGGTATAGTTTCTGACATGTGCACCATGAAACATATATGTCAGTTTTTGTATTAGATGGATCTGCTCATCTATATACACATCTTATTTAGTAATGTACAAATTGCAACTGCATGTTTATGCAGAAAGTGTGTTTGCTTCCTCTTTTTGTTGTGCACTATGACTTGTATGTACAGATGCATTAGTGGGTGGTCTTGCTGTAGGAGCTTTGGCAGCCTGAATGTGATTTGGGTGGTCATATGGTTGTGGAGCAGTTTTGTGGTTTCTGTTTATATTGATAAAAGTGATAGAAAGTTGAACTGATCTTTGTGTACCCATGCTGTGAAAGAGGGTGATGGAATTAAAACAAATTTGGCTTTATGCCTTGATGGACAGCCTTGGACTTGCTTGTGAAATCATGTAATGGTCAATAAGGGGAAGTAACACATGGAATTTATTGATGGACATGTGATAGACTATAATGAAGGTGGTTTGGTAGCACATAAGGGAAAATTATGTAGTAAAGCAGTAAAGCAGAGTTGATGCATGAATGAAGGAATTTAAACAAAGGAGTAGTAGTTAGAGGGTGTTGAGAATTTCAGTACGGTGGGACTGCATATGGAGTGATAAATGTGTCTTTCACTGCTTTACACTTGACATAGATGAACTGATTGTTGTATTTAAGAGGAAGTTCCATCATGTACACTATTTGCTATGATAAAATGTTAATTGATGATATAGGAATTGATTCAAATGTTGACTTGGAAAGGATTGAAGCTCTCCGGGATGAGTCTTAAAATCAGTCAAGGTACAGAACATATGGAACACAAATTTTATGGGATAATAACTGATGGTCAGGAGATGCACTACTGTCATCCTTTTAGCTTCTTTTTTCCATCTTTTGTTCAAATGAACAAATAGAGGAGGTAGGAACGCGATAGTAATTATGCATTTTAGATTGT
This sequence comes from Elaeis guineensis, assembly GCF_000442705.2. Lineage (NCBI taxonomy): Eukaryota > Viridiplantae > Streptophyta > Magnoliopsida > Arecales > Arecaceae > Elaeis > Elaeis guineensis. The sequence goes on along the minus strand of NC_026000.2, from coordinate 27,717,618 downwards.
AGAAAAATGTTACAAGATGGAAGTGAGGCTTGTGATGGTGTACGACTTGTTATGTTTGAGATAATCAGGGCAAATAATTTTACGAAGTTGAGATTTTAATGCAGATGTGTGGCAAGACTAGAAGGATAAAAATGACCTTTTCAGGGGTGTAAGGCTAGTATTTTTAGACAGCACTGCGGGAATCAATCAAGACAATCAATACACCATGATCATGTGCTATAAAGGTAGAGGAAGCATTGAAGACTAAGGGAAATAAATGAATTTTCTTCTAAGAGTTTGGAAAGAAGTAAAACCTGAGATAACATGATTGGCAAATTTCAGAAAGGATTTATTAAAGCTTGTGATAAATTAGGTAAAATCTAACAAATATTGGCACCTATTTATTATGGTTATGGTCATGTGGTCATATATGGTGGGTGCTTTTAAATTTAGCTGTTTGTGTTTTATTGCAATAAATTCAGCTATGTCATATTTTGTTTGATAATTGATAAAATGGAACTAGCACTAAATATTTGCTTCTGTGCAGTTCGTCTTGCCATATATCATGGGTTGGGATCAGGTCATTAAACCAAAGTTGGAGAGCATTGGAGTGGAGCGGCCAATGCAGAGGGAGATGCGCGCGGACCCAGATTTCGAATGGGGAAGATGATGATGACATTATTCGGTACCTTGACAATTGCTTATGGCTTCAAACATCATGATGTCAATGTTGTTCTGTTAGAGTAGATGGGTTAGTAGGTTAACAGAGTCAATTGTCCCAGCATATGTGGTGAAGGAAATTAAATTAGTTTTTCAACTAAAATGGGCAGATGACATGCATTGCCACATGGCAGGCTTTGAGGTTTTGTTTGTAGATGCATAGATGGTTCAAGTATTTAAAATGTGGGTCTACCTATATTAGCATGAAATCAAATAGCATGTTTAGTTCACGAATCGGAATGATTGGAATAGGGAATGATCATATTCTCTGACGTATCTGGCTTGTGATTGGAATTGAAATTAAAATAAAATTTGAATTTTAAAAATATGATGAGGGTCACCCATTCAATACGAAATAGATGTGCATCAGTTATTTACAAGATGTGCAGCGACATATATCATCGTTGACAGAAAACTTAACTAAAGATGAATTGCCTTATTGTTCTAACTTGTGCCTATACAATTAGGTATTGTAAGTCACTATTTATAATGGATCATATTGCTGTGAGGTTTAAAATCTGAAGTAAGGTGGATCAAATCGAATGAGGCTGGATTGGAGCGATCCTTGTGGTCTAAAGGGACTTTATCTGATCTGCAAAACTAGTCAAAAAAATTAGATGGGGATTTTTTAATTTTTGATCCTTTGATGCTTAACTTAGTTTGAGCTTTGAAAACAATAGTGAAAAAAAGTGGGAGAGCAAGAGAGATTGAATGAAACTGGAGGAGAACTGTGTAGGAGTCAAAATTCTGATTTATTTTTCTACCGGCAGAGTCTCCTTTAGTTTCAGAGAGTAGAATTTTTCGATGGAAAATTCCTGATCTTCTATTTATAGAAGAGTTGAGGAGGTCGTTCCAGAGTTTGTTAGGTCATTAGATAAGTTTGTTAGGCGGTTAGAGAGCTATTTGTAAGTGATCTGATATACAGCTGTGCATATGAGCTGGACATGAGATCATACCTAGCTGTATCTGCCAACTGTATATAAGATCGTGGATCACTGTGGTTTGGTTAAAGAAACCACCATGGGTGTTCATGGAATGATCAAGTCAGTCAATATAATAGTTCACTTTGGTAGATGACTGAGATGAAATAGAAACTAGTTATAATAATTATCCCAGATATAAGAGGCATCGCAATTTAGGTTGATAAATATCCGATCTTGATATTTCTTTATTAGTTGAGACTTATCATTCTGGACATAGAATATCAAGATGTCTATTATTCAAATCGATAAAATACCAACTTGAATATGCTCTGATCTGTTGAAATTCAGTGCTTTAAGATTAATATCTCTTTGATCTCATATGATGATACCATGTGCCTTGGGGCTGGTTTAGTGCACCAACATTTTGCCCCCATTTTTTTTATGTCCGAGGTGATAATTTTTCGATCAGATTTAGAAATATAAGTATTTTCATATTTACTCTATAGGTTGGATTTTTATCGGTCAGAAAATCTTATCTTCATACTTACTTTTTGGTCTGATTTTTATCGATCAGGAGATCTTATCTTCATATTTGCCTTTTGTTTTGATCTTTTACCGATCAGAAGATTTTATCTGCAAATTTATCTTTTGGTCTGATTTTTATCGATCAGAAGATCTTATCTTTATACTTGCTTTTTGGTCCAATTTTTACTGGTCAAGAGATTTTATTTTCATATTTGCTTTTTGGTTCGATTTTTATCGATTAGAAGATCTTATCTTATTTACTTTTTGATCTGATTTTTCATCAGTCAGGAGATCTTATCTTCGTACTTATTTTTTGATCCGATTTTTATCGATCAGGAGATCTTATCTCTGTACTTATTTTTTGATCCGATTTTCATCGGTCAAGAGATCTTATCTCCGTAGTTACCTTTTGGTTCAATTTTTTACCAACCAAAAGATCTCATCTCCATATTTACTTTTTGATCTGATTTTTATCGGTCAGAAGATCTTATCTTCATACTTACTTTTTGGTTCGATTTTCACTGACTAGGAGATCTTATCTTCATATTTGTCTTTTGGCTCGATTTTTTATCGATCAGGAGATCTTATCTTCATATTTATCTTTTGATCCGATTTTTATCGGTCAGAAGATCTTATCTTCATACTTGCTTTTTAGTCTAATTTTTATCGGTTAGAAGATCTTATCTCCATATTTGCCTTTTGGTTCGATTTTTACTGATCAAAAGATCTTATTTCTTTATTTATTTTTTGGTTTGATTTTCACCGATCAAGAGATCTTATCTCCGTATTTGTCTTTTGGTTCAATTTTTTATCGATTAGGAGATCTCATCTCATATTTACCTTTTGATCCAATTTTTACTGATCAGGAGATCTTATCTCCATGCTTACTTTTTGATCTGATTTTCACAGATCAGAAGATTTTATCTTCATATTTGCTTTTTGGTTTAATTTTTACTAACTAGAAGAATTTATCTTCTTATTTGCTTTTTGTATCGATTTTTTACCGATCAGGAGATCTTATCTCTATATTTACCTTTTGACCTGATTTTTACCAGTCAGGAGATGTTATCTCTATACTTATTTTTTAGTCTGATGTTTATTAATCAGGAGATCTTATCTCTATATTTGTCTTTTGGCTCAATTTTTTATCGACCAAGAGATCTCATCTCTATATTTACCTTTTGGTCTGATTTTTATCGACCAGGAGATCTTCTCCATACTTGCTTTTTGGCCGGATTTTCACCAGGAGATCTTATCTCCATATTTATTTTTTGGTTCGATTTTTACCGATCAAGAAATCTTATTTTCTTATTTACTTTTTGATCCGATTTTTCACCGATCAGGAGATCTTATCTCCATATTTTATCTCAGAGTTTTTCGGACTGATATTGTCGTCACTTGAAATAGATGCGCCGAGCCTCGAGAATATCAAAATTAATTATTTGATCGAAAAATAAAATGATTTGATCTTTAGAGAAATGATTCTCCACATCTTTTTGTCATGATTGCCTGAAAAGGTATTTTTGAAAATGTCCAATGGGGGCGCGCCAAATATCGATGCTGGAATGATTCATCGGCTCGACCATGGATCAAATTGTCGTGGCAGCACCTGAAGGGGTTACGTCTTAATCGCCACCTGACAAAGCTGCCGGATTGGCACTATGTGTCGTAAATAGGCCATAGGGCTAGTTAATCTAGGTCATTGGTTTATTTATAAAAAATCTTTGTCCCCTGTCACTGTTCATTTCTGCTATTTTTCCTACGGAGGTTCTTCTAGATTTCCTTTTCTCTCAAAGTTTTCCTGTCTTCAACATCCATTAAAGGGAGGCCATGGGAGAGAGCTTGCTGGAGTTGGAGAAAAAAGGCCTTTTTCTCATCGCTAAGAGGGGTTTCATCTGCCAGCTTTAGGTACCAACCTTCTAATCTTGATTTCATTTGTCTTTGAATAGCTTTCTTTTGCTTCTTTCTTCCCATCCGATCCTTTTCATCTGCCTTTAGGAAACCTCTTAAGAAGAATATGCCTATCTAGAGAGAAAAGGGAAGAAGATTGTAGATGACCTCCAGATTAGGTCGACTTACCTCTTATTGGCTATCGAGGTAGAAAGTTCACTCTGGGGGAACCTTGATATTGGTCCTGTAGATGAAGGGAGTTCAGACCATAGTGCAGAATCTCTCGTGCGTGGTCTCACAGATTACCTCTGAGGAAAATCTCATGAATCTTAAAGAGAAATATGATGCACTTGACGAGTATGAGATGTTGGTGTCGGATCCGGAAGATCGAGTTTCTAAGCTCTCTGAGGGTTGCATTGCCTTATATGATGAAGCCCTCTGATCTGGTCTGCAATTTTTATTATACTATTTTTCAGTAACATTTTCGATTTCTATAGGGTCCATCCTACCCAGATAACTTCGAATGCAATCAGGATAATCATAGTGTTCATAAATATATATAAATTCTTCCATATAGAACTTAGAATCTCTTTGTTTAGGTCTTTGATCTTTTTGAAAAGACATCTGAGTGAGCGGGGTTGGTGGTACTTCTCACATCAAAAAAATTATAAATTCAGATCTAGTTTTCCTTCATCAATACATTGCTGGAAAGGCCATTTCTTCTTTATCCGAGCTCCTATTCCATGGAATTTTAGGACTTCCTGGAGGTGTTCGATATCAGGCATAATTCCAATGATAAAATTCTTTCTGGAGATAAGATGGCTTATTCAATCTTGATTACCACTAGAGTGCCCAAGCTATCTTTTCTGGTTATTGATCAGGCATTGTATGATGCTGGCATTAGCCTGTACTCTTCTCGGGATAAGACCGAAGTATTTTCTCCTATCTTACTTTCTTTGTTTTGTCTCATATATCTTTTCTTGATTGCATAACTTTCTTGATGCAAAAATGAAGTTTAATCCAAATAGACTGGAGGGGAGGAAAAGAAAGGACCAACCAAAGCCATCTGACAGCGATCCTGCACCAAAAAAGGCCAAAGCTGTAGATCCTCTTCCTGTCCGAATGCCGTCTCGGACTTCTACCACCCCTTCTCCAGCTAGTTCGGAGAGAAACAATACTCTTCGAGAGGTATCAATTGAGCCTCTACCTCGTCAGTCAACCGAGGTGAGAAAGAAGGACACTAGCCAGTCTGTGCCCCCTCCCAAGGACCAAGGATGCAAGCCAATCGCCACCCCATCCACTTCGACTGAGGGAGATGCCGTGGAGTGGATGTCCCTTTTAGAGTGAACCTAGTTGGGTTGCGACCTTCTTGAATCAGTGCTTTCAATCATCGATCTAGAGGCTCATCGAAAGAACAAATCGGAGGAGACTGCCAATTACATTTTCGAGCATCTCATGCACATGAGTCTCCTCACCATTTCTCTTCTTCTATTTTTCTCCTTTTTTTGATCGATGGGTGATCGAGCTAAATCTTTGCCTCGCAGGTTGCTGTCGATCTTAAGGTTATATATGAAAATGTTGCCTATTTGTTGACAAATAAGGAGGCCATGAATGCCAACCTGCTAATTCTCTAAGAGGAGAAGAAGGAGTCCGATCTCGTGGTAGGGCTCAAAAATCAACTTAACGAGAAGTTGAAGTTGCTGAAGAAGAAGAATCAAAATCTTTTGGATCTTCAGCAGAAATATAATGAATAAAAAAAGAAGGTTTTCGAGCTATACACCCAAGCTGAGGAGAATAAAGAATTGGAGTCGAGGCTTAAAGAAGCAGAGAAAACTAATGAAGCTCATGAAAAAGCTATTGAAGCGCTTAAAAAGTAGTTCGAACAGGAGCAGGATAAAGTGGCAAGGGTAGTTGAATTATATAAGACTTTCGAAGAATTCAAAGAGGAAGTATCTGAGAGTTTCGAGGGCACATATGATTATGCATTCAGTCAATATCGTAATTAAATCAAGAAATTGTATCCTAAGGTAGATATCTCCAAGGTCACTCCGAAGGTGGCCGTTGAGATGGGCATAAAGGAAAATCTCGAGCCGCCCACTGAAACGACGAAGAAGCCAGCTAAAGAGTCAGATCGGGAGTTTAGCAAAATGAGTATAATTGAGGCCATCATCGTGAGCCTATATTTACTATGCCTCCAATTAAGACTGAGGTTTCTAAGACCATCAAGGAATCAGAGCTTGCTACAGTCGCAGGGCCAACTAACACTGATGTTGCGAGGAGCTGGAGCGGACTAAAGAAGAATCAATCAAGAATGATTATAATGCACCAGCAATCATCCGATAAAGATTTTTCTTTTCTTTTGGGATGTATTGACCTGATATGGGTCATCTTCTTTTTTGGAACATATAAATTTGATATGAAAATTTTCTTTTGTATTTTCTTTTTACATCAATGCAAGAAATATTTTCTCAGGTGTCATGTTTTGATGTGCATGTTCTAGCAAATTTCATAGCTTGTCAGCATAAAATAATTACATATATCTTTATAATTTAACAGAATTGAAAACTGATAACTTTAATCTTATCAGTTATTAATTAATTAAAGATCAAGATTTAGATGTAGCTTTATTTATAAGACCTCGAATGGATCAAGTTCAAAATTTGACCCAAAAATTGATATTTTCGAAAGAATTTAAAGATAATTTCACTCCAGAGATCAATATAGTATCATACCAGTTTGAGACTAGTGTAAGATCGTTTCAGTCTTGTGGCCAGCATAAGACTCATCGATTGATGTGGGGGTCAAGCCCTTCAGGGTTATATCGGATTGAAATCTAAAGTAATATCCGTGTCCTCCAGACCATACCGGACTAAAATTCGAATCAATATTTGTGCCCTTTGGGGTTTTATCGGACTGAAATCTAAAGTAATATTTGTGTCCTTTGGAGCTTTACTGAATTGAAATCTGGATTAACATTTGTGCCCTTCGGAATTTTACCGGACTGAAATTCGATTTAATATTTATACCCTTTGGAGCTTTACCAGACTAAAATCCGGATTAATATTTGTGTCCTTCGAGATTTTACCAATTCGAAGATTGGATTTAGGAGATCTTATCTCTATTCGTGCCTTTCGAGGCTGTATCGGACTGAAATTCAAATTAATGTTTGTGCGCTTCAGGGTTTTACTAATTTGGAGATTGGGTTTGGGAGATCTTATCTCCATTCGTGCCTCTCAGGGCTGTATCGAATTGAAATCTGGATTAATATTTGTGTTCTTTGGGACTTTACCAATTCGAAGATTGGGTTTAGGAGATCTTATCTCCATTCGTGCCTCTCGAGGCTTCATCGGTCTGAGAATCGAATCTCGATAAATGAAAAAACATCATGTATAAGAAAGGGCTCGTTAGAGCATTTTTATTGATAATATTTTTTGAGATTTTCAGAATTTTAAGTGCGAAAAATAATAGATCTATCTAAATTTTTAATTCTATAAACTTCTAGGCGAATCACATAAGTGATTCGATGAGGTCCATCCCAATCGGGAGCTAGTTTGTCTTGTTTGATAGGCTTTAAAATTTCTACTCATCTCAGGATGGGATCATCCTTCTGAAATGACTTCGATTTTATTCGGACATTATAATACTTAACAATTCTCTGTTTATAGGCCGCTATTCTGATATGGGCTTGTTCTCTCACTTCGTCAAGAAGATCCAGATCGGTCCTCAACCTGTCAAAATTGGTTGCCTCATGAAAATTTCTGACTCTATCGGATGATAGGCCAATCTTAACTGGAATCACAGCTTCGATCCCGTAGGTAAGCCTGAAAGGAGTTTCTCCTATCGAAATCTGATACGTGGCTCGGTATGCCCATAGTACACTATGTAGCTCTTCAGCCCATAATCTTTTTATTTCAGTGAGCTTTGTCTTCAAACCTTGAAAGATAGTTCTATTAGTATTTTCAGCTTCACCATTTGACTGCGAATGCCTAACAAAAGTAAGTCGATGATCAATATGAAGCTTGGAGCAGAATTTTTTGAATTTGAGATTGTCAAACTACCGACCATTATCAGTGATGATGATCCAAGGTAAACCAAGCCTGCATATTATAGATTTTCAGACAAAATCCTACATTTTTTTCTCTATGATTTGGGCTAAAGATTCTGCCTCTACCCATTTTATGAAATAGTAAATAGCTACCATCAGAAATTTCTTTTGGCTTGCTGCTATTGGGAAAGGCCCCAGTATATCCATCCTCCAAATTGCAAAGGGCCAAAGGGTGGTAATAGAAATAAGCTCAGCAGCAGGTTGATATTGAATGTTAGCATACCTTTGGCATTGGTTGCACTTATTGACAAGATCGGCTGCATTCTTTTAAATAGTTGGCCAGTAGTAATCTTGTTGGATTACTTTATAAGTAAGTGATCTACCCTCCAGATGATTTTCATATATCTCTTCATATACTTCTTGGAGTGCGTAGTCAGCTTCAAACGGTGTCAGGCACTGGAGTAAAGGAAGAGAATAAGATTTTTTATACAGATGATTCTCTTGAAGAACGTACTATGGGACTTGTCTTTTAATACTTCTGGCCTTGATCGGATCATTGGGCAGAATTTTTTTAGATATATAATCTATGAGGGGATCAATCCAACTCAGCTTATGACCGACCTGAAATATAGAGAGCACCTCAATATTAGGCCTATCCAACTGTTCAATCAGTATCTTCTGATTTAGTTCGAAAAAGTTCAAAGCGACGAGGTGTGATAGTGTCAGCTCAAGCATTTTTCGATCTAAAAATTTGAAGCACTTCAAAATTTTCAGATAGCTCCTTGACATTCTGCAGATAATGAGCCATTGTGGAATCTTTGACTTCAAATTGACTCCATACTTGACCACGATAAACTGTGAGTCGGTAAAAATCTTTAACTTTCTAACTCCAATCTCTTTTGCCATCTTGAGACGCGCCATTAGGGCTTCATATTCAGCACCATTATTGAAAGTGTTAAAATTGAACCTTAAGGTCTGCTCAGTTGCGAACCCTTCAGGACTGGCCAGAATTAAACTGACACTATTTCTTTGAGAATTTGAGGCTCCATCCACATATAGGATCCAAAACGAATCATTGCTTTTAGGACTTGCTGGGATTGATCCATTATTAGGGACAGTGCACTCTACAACAAAATCAGCTAGTACTTGATCTTTAATTGCAATTCGAGATCGGTAGTAGATATCAAATTTACTTAGTTCTATAGCCCATTTAGTGATTCGATCTAAAGTATCAACTCTTTGTAATATCAATTTGAGCGGCTGATCTGTCAATACTGCAATGATATAAGCTTGAAAATAAGGCTGAGTCTTTGGGCTGTCATAATCAAAGTATATATCATCTTTTCGATCTTTTTATATCGGATCTCTACGTCTCGCAATAATTTACTGATGTAGTAAATAGGCCTTTGAATGTCTATTTTTTTTCGAATAAGAATTGAGCTGATTGCATAGGATGAGACAAAAATATACATATATAGTTCTTTACCTTCAATCAGCTTAGAAAGAAGAGGCAGAGAGCCAAGATATTTCTTAAGATCTTCAAAAGCAGTTTGGTACTCTTTTATCCAGCTAAAATTCTTGATATTTCTCAATATTTTAAAGAATAGGAGGTATCTTTTAGCTGACCTAAAAATAAATTGACTGAGGACTGCCACCCATCCAGTAAGCTGTTGGATTTTTTTGATGGAGGTCGGGCACTGCATTTTTAGTAGTACTCAAATCTTTTCAGGATTAGCTTCTATTCCTCTTTGATTAATAAGAAAACCAAGGAACTTACCTGAGACAATCTTGAAGGCACATTTGTTAGGATTGAGCTTCATCTGGTGCTTTTTAAGTTCTCCAAATACTTCCTTCAGGTCGGTAATATGTCGATCCTCTTTGATTTTTTTTACTATTATGTCATCAACATAGACTTCCATATTCTGATCAATTTATTGCTTAAAAACTTTATTGATATGACGTTGGAATGTAGCACTTATATTTTTAAGATAAAAAGACATCATTTTGTAACAATACAAACCTCTTTCAATGACAAGATAGTATTTTCTTTATCTTTTGGAGCCATTTTGATCTGATTATAACCTAAGAAAGTATCCATAAAGTTGAGGAGCTTGTGATCCGAGGTAGTATCTACTAGCTGATCAATCCTCGGTAGAGAAAAACTATCTTTCGACAAACTTTATTGAGATCTTTATAGTCGATGCATATCCTCCATTTGTCATTAGCTTTCTTGACCATAACAACATTGGCTATCTATTTGGGATAATGAGCTTCTCTGATAAATCTCGCTTTTAAGAACTTGTCAACTTTTTAATCAATGGTATTTTGCCTTTTTGGGACGAAACTTCTTTTCTTCTATTGAACTAGCTTGAAATTTGGATCCACATTTAGTTTATGAATAATCACATCATTAGGGATGCCAGACATATCAGAGGTTGATCAAGCAAAGATATCAGCATTTGTTTGTAGAAACTTGATCATTTTATCCTTTAAACCAGACTTAAGGTTTACACCGATTTGGACCGTTTTTCCCAGATCATCTCCCAAAGGAATAGCTTCAAACTTTTCTGTCGGTTTACCTTGGACTTTTTCGAGCTCATCCAATGCATCCAGTATGTCAACTGGCACAGTTTCCATCGATTGTTTTATTTTAGTAGAAATCAGAAAATACTATCGAGCCACCGTCTGGTCACTACGTATTTCATCAATTCCTTTCTTAGTCGGAAAATGCATCAGTAGATGGTAGGTAGAGACAATGGCTTTAAGAGTATTGAGACCAGGTCGATCGAGAATAGCATTATAGACAGATGAAACTCTGACCATCAGAAAAGTGAGCTGCATCGTTAACTGCATTGGCTCCTGTCTTGCTGTAATCGATAGAGTAATTTTTTCCTCGGTCGTCACTAAATTTTTTGAGAATCCAATGAGAGGAGTACTGACCCACGTAAGCTATCTAATCAAATTTATTTTTAAGAAAGCATCATAGAACAACACATCAGCAGAGCTTCTATTATCAACAAAAACTCTTTTTACATCGTACTTTGCTATCGTCATAGAGATGACGATAGCATCGTTATGAGGGTTTTGGATCCCCTTTACATTATTCTCAGAAAATAAAATAATATCTTTAGTTCTCTACCCTTTGGAAGATGGGTCATCAATGTCATATAGGATGTCGAATATCATGTTGATAATACCAGCAGTTGGTCAGTTGTGGTCCTCAGAAGTTCTTTCTATTGGAGGCCTATACTCCATAATTTTGGTCGGCCTGATATATTTATCAAGGTAACTTCGGCGCGCCAAGATCTCTATTTCATCTCGCAGCTGCCTGCATTATTCGGTATCATGATCATAATCTCGATGGAAGTGGCAGTATTTTTGCTTGTCTCTCTTCTTTGGAGGAGCCTTCAAAGAATCAGACCTTCGAAGATGCCTTTCTCCTTCAATTTTCATCAGAATCTAAGCTCGGGGGGTGGACAGAAGGGTATAAGAATCAAAATGCTGAGGTGGACTTCTTGACCTCAGATTTTTTCGAAATCGATTTGAGTTTTCAGTCTGCTATACTTTATTATTTTTCCTTGATCGTTTCTTCCTATTTTTGTCCTTCCTTATCTGCCTTAAGATAGTTTCTTCCTCTTTGGGCTGAGCATACTTACGCACCCAGTCGAGCATCTAGTCATAGGTGTCCGAAAAATTTTTAATTCAGAGAAAAGATTAGATGGTTACTTCGGAGTTTTTTTTTTCAAAGTAGACATGATGACTGATTCATTGAAATTTTTTATTTCAGGATGGTCGCGTTAAAATGAGCTATATACTTTTGAGGTCCTCTCCCTTTTGTTGCTGAACAGAGAAAAGACTATCCACATGCCTCAAATGAGGTCGGTTAGTACCAAAATAAGTGATGAACAGCCTCCTGAGCTGCTCAAAAGAAGAGATGGATCTTTACACTAGTCTGAAAAATTACACCCTCACTGTCTTCTTGAGGGTCATAGGAAAAGCAATGCATAATAGGATATTGGAAGTCTCTTGTAAAGTCATGAGGGCTCTATAACCCTCGATATGATCTATTGGATTAGCAAAGCTATCTAAAGACTCGATGGTGGGCATCTTGAATCGATTTGAAATCGATTTACTCAAGATCTCATGAGAGAAAGGAGACCGAAGATTGAAACTATCTTTATTCTAAGATCGACCTCCTACCTGGATCTCCATCAGATGTCTTTTAAGATCTAGGACCTTATACTCTAGATCACCTCCTCTTTGAACTTTTAGAGTACTGGGAGAAAATTCACTGTCAGCCTCATCAATATGGTGTTTATTTTGATGGGTTGGTTGAGGACTGTGCTGAGACAAAGCATTCAGAGGAGAAACTTCCTTCGGCTATTGCTCCTCCTTCTTTTGAAGCTGTTGAATGACTGTGTCAGGGCTTGGACTTGCGGAACAAAGAAGCTGAACTATTGTGGATCAACAGTAATTGATTGCTGTGATGGCATCTCAAGTGCTCCTTCTAGAGCGGAGAGAGAGATGCTGAGTTCGTGACTTGATCATTTTTTTTATAAAAAAAATTAGAAAGGACCATTCTTCTAGTGCCAATCTATTGCTGCAAGGCTCAATATCTGAAGTAGGATGGATCAAATCAAATGAGGTTGGGCTGGAGTGATCTTTGCGATCCGATGGAAATTTCTTCAATCTACAAAATCAGTCAAAAAATCGGATGGAGATCTTTCGATTCTTGATCCTCTGATACTTAAGTCAGTTTGAACTTGAAAAATATAAATGAAAAAGAGTAGGAGAGCAAGAGAGATCGAATGAAACTGGAGGAGAACTGGGTAGGAAGCAAGATTTTGATCAAGTTTTCTACTGACAGAGTCTCCCCTAGTTTCAGAGAGCAGAACTTCCTAATGAAGGATCCCTAACTCTCTATTTATAGAGGGATTGAGGAGGCCATTCCAAAGTTTATTAGACTGTTAGAGAAGTTTGTTAGGCGGTTAGAGAGCTACCTGTAAGTGAGCTGGCGTATATCTATGCATATTAGGCAGTTAGAGAGTTACCTGTAAGTGAGCTGGCGTATATCTATGCATATGAGTTAGACATGAGATCATACCTGGCTGTATCTACCAACCGTATATGAGATCATGGTCAGTTGTGGCTTGGTTGCAGAAACTACCGCGGGTATTCACAGAACAATCAAGTCCGTCAATATAATAGTTCACTTCGGTAGATGACTCGAATGAAATAGAGACTAGTCATAATAATCATTCCAAATATAAGAGATATTATAATTTAGGTCGATAAATATCCAACCTAGATATTCCTTTGTCAGCTAAGACTTATCATCCTGGACATAGAATATCAGGGTGTCTCTTTTTCAGATCGGTAAAATACCGACTTGAATATGCTCTGATCTGTTGAAATTTAATGCTTTGAGAGTGATATCTCTTTGATCTCATATGTTGATGCTGCGTGTCTGGGGACTAGTTTGATGCACCAATAGATCGTATAGAATATAAATATGCTTGATTGTTGAAAAGGTAATTTCATGTCTAGTATGTTTGCCATAAACAAGGGTTCAGATATCGGCAAGCCCTGCTTATGTCTTCTAGGATCTAGAATGAGAAAGTGAAGAAGTTAGCCGCAAATATGGCTCTATCACCCACAAGCCTATCTTGTGAAAAACAAGACAAATCTAAACATGTGTCTGAAAGATGAGCAAGCATGGATAACATTAACGTATATCTCTATATCTATTAAATGGATAGAAGAGAGAAAACTCTACCTCATGGAAATTTTAAGAAAATTAGAAGGAAAATCATAGAAAATTTTCAAAAGAAATCCAAAAAATATAATAAAATGGAAAAATTTTGTCTTCCAAATTTTGCTAATCACTAGTTATCTAAATCTATTACATGAAGCAATCAAAAGTTATCTAAATTTGTCATAGAGGAAAATCATATAGGAAAAAATATCTCTGCAAAGTTATCTAGGATGCATTTGGTTTGCAATTGGACTTGGAATTTCTGGATGTGTTTGGTTTCTGATCAAAATTAGAATCGAAATGAAATTTAAATATTGTAGGATTGAAACATTTCCATCTCTATTGAAATTAGAATAGGATTGGAACTCCCTCCAACAAACGGAACGAACAGGAGTCATTTAGTCCATTTTTATTTTAGAGTCCAACTAATCCCAACCAGACGTACCTCTATTTTTTTTTTTTTTAGTCTAAAGATATCTAATTTTTATTTTTTTTCAACTCCAAAAAAAAAAAAAAAAGGGAGAACCATGAAAAAACAATGAACCAAAAAGTCAATCTAAAGTTATCTAAATATCTCATATCTAAATTTGTTATGTAGACCAACCAAAAGTCAACTACATCCATCATTGGAGAAATGGAAAAACCGTACAGAAAAAAACATAGAAAACAACTCTCTGTAAAGCTATCTAAATCCTTCAGAATTCTAGCACGCAAAAAATACCATCTTGCAAAGCAACACTTGTACCAAATATTTGAATGCGCAGCCACGCGATGGACAAAACACAAATTGCAGTTACATAAACTAGCTTCCTTCCTTAATCTGATTATTGGTAATTTAATAAGCAATTATATAGGGAGAAACCCAGGAAAATAAGGAAAGATTAGTCAAAGGGAGAAAATTGTTAGAGAAAAGATCGGAGCCCTACCCTTTACAAACCAGGATGAAAGCAGAGTATTATGGAGCTTGATTATCATGGAGAAAGGATGGGGAGGAAAAAAAAAAAAAAAAGGGAAAGATAGGCTATGAAGGTGGAAGAAGAGTTAGCCGGACAAAAGTATAAAAGCCTTGGAGAGGATAAAAAATAATATAATATATTGAGTAAATTACTTTGACCTCTCTCGAGATTTAGGATAATTATATAATCCCACCCAATATTTTGAAAATAGATGCATAGCCCCCTGATCAAATAAAAAATACTTAAAATTTGAAATATAAAAAATTATCAAAATAAAAAATATAAGATATTTTAAGACTTAAATCGGTTAGATAATAATGATATTAGTAAAACCATTAGTTTATTTAACAGAAAGATATTTATAGGAGGTTACATGTCATGCATATATCAAAAGTTAAATAGTAGAATGTATATTTCCAAAATATTATGCGGAAATCAATAATTACCTCAAGCTTTGAGAAAGGTCATTATAGTTTACTCAATACATTTCAAGCGAAAATTTTTTCCTGCCTTAAGTGAGGGAAGGTAAGATCATTAAAAAGGCCATTTTTACAAAAATTAAAAATGAAACGACCTTTTTTACAAAAATCCTAAAAGATGTAATATTTCTACTTTTAAATTCCATCAATTTTATCTTTTGATATTTATTAATTTTTTTTCTTTTCTTCTTTGGACTTAGAGTATAAAACTAACTAATAACCTATGCTGTGTATTAAACTCTCTCTTGGTATTACAATTTTTATATGTTGATCTTTCTTTTCTCTAGGTGAAAATGTAATCTTTTTTGACAAACTTGATTTACTCTTTAAAGTTAATAAGCTTCATCTCTCTTCTTAAAAATATATGATTATAGTTATTAGATCATAATCTATTGTGAACTCAAGAATTGAGTGTTTCATGAAATTTTTTATCCTCAAAACCAAAATCCCACATACTTTACATCCCATGCTTCTCTTTTCTGTATACCCATTTAAGTCATTATCTATAAGTATCCTTTCTCTTTCAGGAGTATTACATCAATCCATCCATTTCGTCCCAAATTATTGCTTAATCCTCTCCTATTAGCCACCTTATAGTGCCTAAATACTAATCATATCAATAATCTTCTCATCTAAAAGTAATTTAATAGCTATTAATCTATCACTTATCCTTTTTATATCTATATTAATATCTTTCATTTCGTCATTGATTATTACTTCTACACTATAATTTCTATTATCATATTTTCCTACATATAATAGTTTATAACCATCCCCTATATCCTTGGATTAACTACCTTTCTTTTTTTCTTTTTGTAAGCAAGCAACATTGATTTTCCTATGT
Source organism: Elaeis guineensis (assembly GCF_000442705.2). Classification (NCBI taxonomy): domain Eukaryota; kingdom Viridiplantae; phylum Streptophyta; class Magnoliopsida; order Arecales; family Arecaceae; genus Elaeis; species Elaeis guineensis. Next base: position 27,701,502 of record NC_026000.2, on the reverse strand, counting down.
GTAATTGTATCAATTAGTTCTCTACTATTTCTAGTCAAAGATTAAATCTATAGTCATATTCTTTACACGATGTAACTTCTCATCTCTAACTGCTTCAATTGGATATCATTATGCTAGATTACTACTAGAAGACTCTCTAATCCTAAATACCTCTTACTTATTTGTTGCTACAAGTAGGTTACATTGTTGTGGGTTATCTTGATACAATTTGAATAATTCAGAATTTTATCTAAAAAGACTAACTAAAATGTTCCATTTAAGTTCCTTAGTCCTATATAAATACCTAGCATTTATCTTTTGCATAATCAATATGGGACTACATGCATCCTTGCATGGGTTCTCACATGCTTTTCCCATTTAAGCCCTGCATCCTCGCTAGATTAGGAGTCTAAAGTCATTCAAATCCAATATGAAATGTTCTAACATTCATGCACATCAAATTAGAATTAACTTTATAGTTATTGATATATTTGTATGATCGACTATCAACCTAACATTAACTCTCTACCTTTTTCATCTAGGCTTAGGACATATTCATTGAACTTGTGGTGATGTCAAATTAGAGTGCTGATGAATGGAAGCATAATGGAGTTTAGTATAGGTGCAAGGACTAATGAAGATTAAGATTCAAGGAGGCTACTTTCATGCAGGTGGATGAGGCTTATGAGATGGAGCCAGCTAATCATCCTATTTGCCAAGGACTTGACCTATGTTATAGCCATTTGTGTCATCTATTTGTAAATGCACAACATTTTTTCTCCTTTATCTCTAGAACCTGACCATTCTTAATTAGCTCAACACTCATTACTAGGATTTAATTAAGAAAAATTGTAGGAACACTCTTTCAATTTTAGCTCAATTTCACCTACATCCTTTATACTTTAAAAAGTGTTAAACTGATCTTTTTAGTTATCGATATATTGCAATGTAGTTCAATCATTCATTTACCAATAAATGATGTTATCTTTTTCTTTCAATGGATAGAAGTGTCCCTTACTCATAGGTGGGCTTGGAAGAGGAAGAAGAAGATGATGAGGAGGGAGCCACCATGGAGGGGGATGGCTCATGGACAGCTTGAAGGAGGAGAAGGGGAGGAGGAAGTGAGGAGGTGATCAATCAAAGAGGAGAGAGGAAGAGGATGAGAAGAGAAAGGAGGGAGGAAAAGGATGAGGAGGAGGGGGCAGCATAGAGAGAGATAGTTTATGGATAGCTTGGAGGAGGAGGAGGGGATCAATCGAAAAAGATGGAGGGAGAAGGGAGGAGGATGAGGAGGAGGATGAGGAAGGGAAGGTGGTAGAGGAATGGGTAGGGGAGGAGGGAGCTCCAATGGAGGAGAAGAATTAGTGAGTATTAGATGTGTACCCTAGAAGCTAATTTTGAGTCAATTTTGGTTGATGCATACTTTTCTCTAAGGCATATTTTTATATTTATCGGGCAACTTTTAATTATCAATCATGTTGTATGTATTCATGATTTGTCTAAGAAATTAACAAACATGATTTTATATATTCTCAAAGTATTGAAAATTTGAGACGTACATCATTAGTAGTTAATTTCTAAATGCTTTCGATCGTAGGATTGTCATGGAGGACAGTGATCAATTTGTTTAAGATCGGTGCACGATTCATCTTCCTTTTGGACAGATGGATCTCGAGTCTGTAGTGTGAAAATATTGAAGTGAGAGTACAGGTGGTTGTTAGAGAACAACTTACATTGAGCGTGACCAACACGAAAAATCAATTGGATGCCTACTCACTCGTCAGTAATTTTCTCGATGCTACAGTGGTATGTCTGGTCCTTTGACCTATGGTGTGTTGGCTATTCGCAGTGAGGCTACTTAGTTTGACTGCACGTTTTCTTGGTCCCAAGCTATTCGGGTCCTTACTATGTATGTTAGCTATTGTAAGTTCAGATTCACTATTTGGAGTAGGATACACCTAAAGAAAATCTATCGATCTTGGTAGAAAAGGAGTAGTCCTATGCAATTCATAAGATTGAGTTCAGAAAGTCTCTAACTAGAGTAAATATGAATACTAGAAAAGAGTTTTCGTAGAATTCACAGATGAACTCGAGTCGAACTAATCTAGCATATGACTGACGATGGAGTTTGACGAGTTCTCCATGACCTCCGTCTAGTCGGGACACAAGATAAAGGAACTGTATTACACGATAACTACACCTAGAGGTTTATTCTTCTGTTCTGCTGAGTTGTCACTATATACTGCTAGACGTCACTAGTGGATGGTGAGAACTCACTAGGATTATTTTCGGATCAATGATCCTTATTGGGGTGAGTTAGAATTGTTCCAACCCATTGAAAGGAGTTTCGACGATACTATGATGGAGATCATGGTATGTCTCACTACCAAATAAAATGAAACCTATGGGGTCACACACAAAAGAGATTCTTGTCTGATCATATAGCTGATCGATGATTATAAATCATTGAAGGATAAAATCATCAATATGATTAATGATTAACTTTATGCAAATGTTGTAATTAGATAATTCACTAAGTATTAGTGAATCATAGGAGGATTAATTAGCAATTAGATTGCTAATTGGTTCAATTTGATTAAGCAATTGAGATTCGGATCAAGTCTAATTGAATTGGATTCAATTTGACTAAGATTGGATTTGATTAGATCGAGCCTAATTGCAAGGAATATTAATTCTTGATTTGATTAAGATTTGGATTCAGTTAATTTCTAATAAGATTAGGATTTAATTGAGGATATTAGGTTCCTAATTTGATTAGGTTCCTTCTTCATATTTGGATCAAATCGAATCGGATTCAGTTTAATTCAAATTTGAAAATCTTAGAGTCTATTGGAGTTGGGACTCTCTCTCCACCGTCCCTCCTTTGGTTTTCAGGCCCCATATTCCATAACAAAAATATTTTGATGTGAGTAATAATTTGTGTAAAAGTTCTGGGTGCAGATATGAGAGAGGGAGGTTGTTATGGCAGGTAGTTGGTTGATGACTCATCCATCTTATGTCTTGATCTCTTTCCTAGTTTGAATTTGATTCAAATCAAGGATAGAGATAAGAAGAAAAACTAATCTGATTTTTATGGAATCTTTTGGCGGCACCTAACAACCTCTCCCTTTGTGCATTGAGAAAGGAATAGCGTGAGAAATCAGATCTGATTTTCACACCGTTCTTTATTTCTTGGCAACAATTATTTGGACACCAAAATTGTTTGACGTGTGATAGGTGGTGCGCCCTCTCCTAAGAAACCCTAATCCTCCTTATAAATAGGAACTAATTTTTAGACCCTATGATGATGAGAAAAATCAAAAAAATTAAGAGAAAAATATTCTTAAAAATTTGAGTCCTCTTCCTCTCCATTTTTCCTAGTTTTCAAGAGAGCTTGTGAGATCTGTGAGAGAACAATCTCAGCTATCAAAGAAGAGTCTTCTATAAGAGAGCTAGCACTCTGATGAAAATACCTACCTTTGATCGAAATGAGTCATCGTATGGATACCTATGAAGGTCGGATGCATGTGTGGCTAAAGGAATCCATTCAGATCCACGATCATCGACTGCAGTGTAGATCGACCCGCGCAAAAGTATTGAGATTCGATCTCAATATTTTTTTTTATTTTTTAGATTATATGCATGTCATAGATCTAGGGGCTTGGGTAGTATAGATTAGATATGTTGCATGTGGAGTTAAAAGGGTTTAACCTAGATCTAGTTTTTGCTGTGATAAAAAATTATTTAGAAATTCATACGTACAACCTACCCGATTTCTAATAGTGGTATCAAAGCCACTGATTTTTTTTTACATATATAATCTGATTTCTAATTTAGATCTAAAAATATGAGTGGTTTAAAATTGATCTTGTGTTGATATAAGGTTGTCTTGATATAGAGTTAACCCTCTATATTGAAAAGATTGTCCTAGCACAAGATTGATAGTTTTTGAAAAATTATTTTCGAAACTTTTAAATCAATTTTTTAGATCTGAAATTAGATATGTTTAATCATATTAGATCTGAAATTAGAATGATTAAAAATTTACATCAAACTGATATAAGGTTATCCTGATATAGGATTTATCCTTTATATTGAAAAGATTATCCTAGTCCGATGCAAATCGATTTTTGAAAAGATATTTTTAAAATATTTTAATTATTATTTTAGATCTAATTTTATATATATGAGATATATGTTTTATTAATTTTAGATCTGAAACTTAATATATATGTGTGATATATAGTTGTAGTTTAGATCTAAAACTGCATGCATGTGAGATATATTTTAAATATAGATCCTTTAATACATATGTTAGATATATATTTTGATTTATTTTAGATCTAGATATTTATGTATATATTGATATATATTTTTGATTATTTTAGGTCTAAAAATGATGTATATGATATATGGTTTGTACACCCATGGTCTAAAACTTACTTTTCAGTCAAACCCTAGATCTAAAACTATAGGATCTTTATTTTTGTTGCATGGTAAAATTATTTAGATTTGAAAATTATTTTTCATCTAAACTGAAACTTTAAATGATGTAAAGAAAATATAAAATTATGGCTGATCCATAATGCATAATGCACTTAATTAAGAATTAAGATTTGAAATTAAAAGATCTAAAATTATAAATTTAAGATCTAAATTTCAATTACATAAAATATGGGCTTGGGTATGCATTGAACCAATTAGGTGTAGAGATTAACTACAATAGGGTCCATGATTAGATCAGGTTAGAACTCTTTTTTCAATTTTGAGTAGTTGATCGAACCCAATCAGATATTGATGGATTTGGATCAATAGGGGCTCAAATTGAGATTACTTGTATTTGATCAATCAATTCATACTTGATGTGAATTGATTATCTCAAGATCGAATTTGGCTCCTTGGTTCGAGCTTGAATAATTAAGTCAACGAATTCGATTCTAATAAACTATTTAGTGTCTAAGGTAAGTTTGGCATTCTTGATCGATGATTTTTAATTGGAAGCTACTTAGATAGATGGCATCTACAGTGAGTTAATGGCATATCCCTTCCATCGATCTTACTTATTGGCCATTTGGTAGATTATGGATTGAGCCTGGTTGATTAGTGATTCGTGTTCATCCATGCCAGCTAGATTGGTCGACATAAGATGGACTGACCTAAACCAATTTTAGTCATTACATTTAATGTAAATGACTAAGTAGATGAGATCTAAATTAAATCTCCTTAATTAAATATTAAGTCTAGCGATCTTCCACCATTGTAGAGATGTGGGTGCTTTTTCTAGCGTTGATCGTTTTCGGCTAGTTACAGTGGTTCGATTATATCGAGAAAATACAACCACTCTATTGGCATCTAATGTCTCAAGGTGGGATGGGGTTGGGTCCAATAACTATTAGGTAAGGGATCCAATGACGGCTCTACGTCCATTGGTGAATAGTGGGTTGGATTTAACTAAGAAATATACCAATAACTGTTAGATGAGGCTACAGAATTTACAGACCAAGCCGCTGCAATATGCTTTGAGAAGCATCTGGATAAAAAGTTATTCATGCATTAGTGTACGTGTCACTAATAACTGTTAGGTGAGGTACCGTACATCGATGGGACTGCAGCATTCACTAAAATCACTTATCGCATTAGGGTTTCTGTTTCTCCACCTGAGGAGTGTGAGAGACTTAAAAAATTAGTGAAAGCCTTTATTTGTTTTTAAAGTCTCTAGAATAAATTTTTATAAGTGCAATCATCTGATTAAATCTTTACTCTCTCTGGTTAATTCTATCAGCTTCCAACCCTCTAGCTCAAATCCTAGATATCAACCACTTAACCAAAATCAATTATATATTCTGGCTCAAAAATTTAAGAATACTTCTTAGCTTTTAGAAATTAAGTCATGTTCTTGATCAGGTTAATCCAATATCATTAACTTGTCCAATCCATAGTCAACGAGCTATACTTGACAAATGGTTGGATATTGATAATTAGATTAGGTGCTATAAATTGGAGGTCCATGATTGTTGAACTGCAATATGTACATAAGGACATGTTGATTGCCAACGACATGCTAATTCATCTGTAACAGTTATGAGATAATCAGAGTCGTATAGTGCATGAGATGTGTGATGGGCAGTTTGTTCATGATCACTGTTTGATAATGATCAAAGATATTGAAGAGCTTGAGAAGCTCGACATGAACATGCACAAAGAATTGCTAATGGATTTGATCCTGCAATTTTTGATTCATATGGATAGTTTGTGAAACTATTATATAAATAAATATTATAGCAGTTTAACTGAATTGATCAATATGTTGGTAACTAAAAGGACTTTAAAAAGTTCAGAGGTACATATCTGGAAAGCCTAAAGAAACATAGACATACCTTTGGAAGATATATCGAGTTGCTCAAATTTGATCTTATAATTTTTTTCTTCTTCCAATTGAGTATTAGACTCTAGTGCATGTTACGCACTTCAATATAAGATCTAAGGGAAGGAAGAGGACTGAGGGAAGGTGTAGTGACTCTTTTGAGTCAGTGATGGTGCAAAAGTTGCACTGTGGCCATGGACACCTAATCTCAGTGATTACCGTTCTGAATTTTGTTTTCTAACATTTACATGGTGATGCATATGTAAACTTATTTGAGCAAACAGTAAATGTCATTAGTTTTGAGTGATCTAGAAATCAAATAATCTGAAGTATATAGGTGGTTCCTTAGGCTAGATCATATAGAAGAAGAAATGATTTATCGATTGAAGAAATATGAGCCTTTGGGCTCATTGACAGTCGAGTCGTATCTAGTCTATGAATCATCTCTTTGAAGATTAATGACCATACTGTCCTTTATGGAACAAAGGGATGGGATCGCTGAGATACTTATCCTAGTACATATTTGATGTGTACGACACATTTGATGAGTCACACGAGGAAGGTTATCTCTATTGCATTATCTTTATTGATGAGCAGTCATGGTATAGGTATGTATATGAGATACTAATTTGAAGCCTTTTGAAAGATTCAAAGAATTCAGATATGGAGTAGAGAAGTAAACCAAAAAATTCTAAAGGTACTTCGATTAGATCGATGATGCAATACTAAATAAAAAATTTTACGATTATCTTTAGAAAATGATATAGTTTCATAATAGAATCCTCCTAGTACACCTCAGCTCAACAGGATATCTGTGAGGAGGAATGATACTATATGAGATATGGTCTAGTCCATTATGAACTTCATTGATTTAACCTTTGTTTCTTTAGGAACAAGCTCAAATTTTAAAAATTTAAATTAGATTTCTTCTAAAGTTGGTTCTATCACATCGTATGAGATATGGTATGACGGACAAGTTAGAGGAAAGGTCTATCAGAGCTCGTTTTTGGGATATCCTAAAAATTTTGGGATGCCACTTGCTCTTCCCAATGGTTCACAATATGATTGTGACTAATCATGCTATTTTCTTGAAAACAGTGGGAGGATAAATCCAAAGAGAGAGTCTCTAAAAAATAATAAGTCATAGGATCTGTAGAACTTTTTCATAATGAGCCAGTATATGTAGTACCTCCTCCACCTCATAGATCTAGTAGCATCTTCCATCCTTTTGAAAAAAACTTAGTATTCTTACAGAGGATTAAGAGAAAGTATTTCTCTAGAAAGATTGGGAACATAGAGATGATCCTGAACCTACAATGAAACGATGTTGGACATCAACCTCGAGAAATAGATATGTAAATAGTCCTACTGAATGGATATCTTGGGAAGGTATTTATATGCAGTGGCCTATAGATTTCACTTCCAGTGATAAGAGATCACACTGTGAAGATCTATTCATAGATTTAAGCAGACAACTCGGAATGATATGATCAAATTATTTGATTTCATCAAAAATAAGGAGGAATCATGTGTTTACATAAAAGTCGATGGGAGGGCCATACTGACATTGGTTATGATGTAGTTGAATATAGAATTTTCATCAAAGACCTAGTACAAACGTCCTATATTTTGAGAATAAAGATCTATAGAGATAGATCTTAAAGGATATTTGTTTTTCACAAGTACATGAAAGAGATGTTGAAAGGGTTCAGCACAGAAACCTCCAAAAGAAATTGGTTATCCTCTTGGATATAGGTGTATGCCATATTATGTACTCAATTTTGTATATCTTACTATGAGAATCACGAGTAGATAGCACTGGATTGCTATGAAAAAACATCCCTAAGTACTTGAAAAGCATTAAGGGTTTCTTTTTGGTCTTTGAAGAAAGGTTAGAGCTAAGAGAGGAAGAATACACTGATGGTAAAATATCTACATCAGTATGTATTCTTGAGTTTTGTTGGATCGGTATATCGGAAGGGATCCAAGCAACTGATCAATGGAAGTTGAATATGCTGTAGATATGCAAAATGCATTCTGGTTCTTGTAATAGTTGCAAAACTCAATGTCATGATATCGGATGCTTGCAAAACTCAATGTCATGACATCGGATGCCATGACACTGTACTACAAAGATAATGGTCCATAACTCTTGCTAAGTAGCCAAGGTCTCATCGAAAGTCTAAGCACATAGAACAGCGATATACACGATGCCTCCAGTAGAAATATATAGAGGTACAGAGAGTAGACTCCACATGGATTGTGGTAGGCCTAAGTCACTTAGCCAGCTAAAGATCGAAGTCTGTCTTCATGAGATGGGGCTCAGGTATATAGCAGATTGACTTTAGTGTAAGTAGAAGTTTATTAGATTTGTGCCCTGAAGTCAATTTTTGCTGATACATACTTTTCTCTAGGGCATATTTTTATACTTGTCAGGCAACTTTTAATTACCAATCATATTGTATGTGTCCATAATTTGTCCAAAAAATTAACAAAGATTATTTTGTAAATTCTCAAGGTGTTGAGAATTTGAAACATACATCATTAGTGGTTAATTTTTAAATACTTTCGATCGTAGGATCGTCACAGAGGACAGTGATCAATCCTTTTAAGATCAGTGCACGATTCACCTCTCTTCTGGATAAATGAATCTCGAGTTTGCAGTGTGGAGACACTAAGGTGAGAGTGTAGGTGGTTGTTAGAGAACAACTTGTACTGAGCATGACCAACACGAGAAATCACTTGGATGTCTACTCACTGTCAGTGATTTTCTCGATGCTGTAGTGGTATGACTGATCCTTTAACCTATGGTGTGTTGGCTATTCGCAGCAAGACTACTTAATTTGACTGCACGTTTCCTTAGTCCCTAGCCATTTGGGTCCTTGCTGTGTATGTTGGCTATTGTAGGTTCAAATTTACTGTTTAGAGTAAGATACACCTAGATGGAATCTATTAACTTTAGTAGAAAAGAAGTAGTCCCATACGATTCACAAGACTGAGTTCAGAAAGTCTCTGGCCAGAGCAAATGTAAATACCGAAAAAGAGTTTTCACGGGATTCACAGATGAACTCAAGTCGAGCCAATCTAGCATATGACTGACGATGAAATTTGACGAGTTCTCCATGACCTCGTCTAGTCAGGACTCACGATAGAGGCACTGTATCACATGATAACTGCACCTAAAAGTTCATTCTTCTATTCTGCTGGGTTGCTACTACATGTTGCTAGGTATCACCGGTGGATCGTGAAAACTCACTAAGATCATTTTCGGATCAATTATTCTTGTTGGGATGAGTTAAAATCGTTCCAGCCCATCGAAAGGAGTTTCGATGATACTATGATAGAGATCACAGTATGTCTCACTACTAAACAGAATAGAACCTATGGGGTCATACACAAAAGAAGTTCTTGTCTGATCAGATAGCTGATCGATGATTATGAATCATTGAAGTGTAAAATCATCAATATGGTTGATGATTAACTTTATGCAAATATTGCAATTAGGTAATTCACTAAGTGTTAGTGAATCATAGAAGGATTAATTAGCAATTGGATTGCTAATTAGCTCAATTTGATTGAGTAATTGAGATTCGGATTAAGTCTAATTAAATTGAATTTAATTTGACTAAGATTGGATTTGATTAGATCGAGCCTAATTGCGGGGGAGATTAATTCTTGATTTGATCAAGATTTGGGTTCAGTTAATTTCTACTAAGATTAAGATTTAATTGAAGACATTGGGTTCCTAATTTGATTAGGTTCCTTCTTCTTATTTGGATCAAATCGAATCAGATTCGATTTAATTCAAGTTTGGAAACCTTAGAATCCATTGGAGCTGGGACTCTCTCTCCATCGCCCCCCTTTTGGTTTTCACGCCCCATATTCCACGACAAAAATATTTTGACATGAGAAATAATTTGCGTGAGAGTTCTGGGCGTAGATATGAGAGAGGGAGGTTGTTATGGTAGATAGTTGGTTGATGACTCGTCCACCTTATTTCTTGATCTCTTTCCTAGTTTGAATTTGATTCAAATCAAAGATAGAGATAAGAAGAAAAACTAATCTGATTTTATAGAATCTTTTGGCGGCACCTAACAACCTCTCCCTTTGTGCGTTGAGAAAGGAATAGCGTGAGAAATCAGATCTGATTTCTCACGCCGTTCCTTAGTTCTTGGCGATAATTTTTTGGACGCCAAAATTGTTTGGCATGTAATAGGTGGCGTGCTCTCTCCTAAGAAACCCTAGTCCTCCCTCTTATAAATAGGGATTAATTTTTAGATCCTATGATGATGAGAAAAGTCAAAAAAATTAAGAGAAAAATATTCTGAAAAATCCGAGATCTCTTCCTCCTCTTCCTCCCCATTCTCCCTAGTTCTCAAGAGAGTCTATGAGATCTGTGAGAGAACGACCTCAGCCATCAAAGAAGAGTCTTCTGCAAGGGAGTTAGTATCCCGATAAAGACACCTATCTTTAGTCGGAACGAGTCCTCATGTGGATACCTGTGGAGATCGGACGTATCCGTGGCTAAAAGAACCCGTTCAGGTCCACGATCATCGGCTGCGGTGTAGATCGATCTATGCAAAGGTATTGAGATTCGATCTCAATATTTTTTTTTTATTTTTCAGATTATGTGCATGTCATAGATCCAAGGGCGTGGATAATATAGATTAGATCTGTTGCATGTGGGGTTAAAAATGTTTAACCTAGATCTGTTTTCTGCTACTATCAAAAATCGTTTAGAAATTCATACATGCAACCTACTTAATTTCTAACAAGGAGGAAGGGGAGGAAGAGGGAGGAGGAAGAAAGAGAAATATCATGATGAAGAAGAAGGGGATCAATCGGAGAGGAGGAAGGAGGAAGGAGGATGAAGGGGAGGCGGCAGTGAAATGGATGGAGGTGAAGGGAGCCGCTATGGACGAAAAAAATAGATGAGGAGGAAAGGGAGAAGGAAGAAGGGGGGAGAAGAAAGAAACAGGCAATGGAGGAGGAGGAAATCAATTAGAGAGGAGGGAAGAGAAGGAAGAAGAAAAAGAGACAGTGAAAAAATGGGCGGAGATGAAGGAAGCCACCATGGATGAGGAGAAATAGATGAGGAAGGGGAGAAAAGAGGAGAATCGCCGGCGACAGAGGAGGAAGGGATCAAGGGAGGAGGAAGAAGAGAGGAGGCGAAGATAAGGATATTTTTATCATTTTATAAAATAATAGTATAATATGATGATTACATGATACTACTTTATTAACGGAAATAGACAGCCGAACCATATTAGAATATTTCGATAACTAGAAGGATCGATTTTATACTTTTTAAAATATACGGATGTAAATGAAATTGGATTAAAGTTGAAAAAATATTCTTATAATTTTTTCTTTAATTAACTATACTTGGTTTACGCAAATCCACTCATGATCTAGATAGCTTGAATAGATCCAATCATATAACCACAAACAAAAAAAAAAAAAAACTTTGGCATTTCCTAATTGACTAAATCTTTTGTAACCCAAGAGCATAACCATACTCTAATCCAAGCCCAAATTAAAACCAACCACTCAACAGACATGCTCAACCTAATTCACGGCATTACTTGCTAAAGTCAGTAAAATCCTCACAAACTTTCGACAAAAAAAATGGTACTCACAAACTCAATCCACGACCCCAAATCATTGGAATTAAATGACCATGCCACAAGCAAAGCCAACCAAGAAGCCCACTAAAGTTCATTTACCCAGACTTCTGGCGTAGTATTCACAAGCAATTGATACAATGCTATAGAAATGGTCTAGAGAAATTATCCTGCAAGCCACCCTATCCCCTATAATTGTATCTCCTATTTCTTCCCTCGCTTCTTCACTTTTTGTTCTTCCCTCTCTTTATATTAGTAAGCTTCTCTCTCTGAAACACTTAACAGTAACATAGAAGTACATCTTAAAGAAGTTCAGGGGACGTAGTTAAGAATGCTATCAAGAAAGTTCAACTTTGGTCCAAATTACAAAAACCAAAAAGTTCTAGTGCCATATAAGTTTAGTACAATTCTTAAAAATTTCAATCTCATATAAGTGATAGAGATTAAAAAAGGAGATACGGATGAACTCCTGTTTTCCAAAATGCCACATCAATGCTTGTTCAGAGGTGGAGATTAAAGCAAGAAGAATGAAGTTAGCTTTTTCTGGAGTTCAAATGTTATTTTTGTATAAGCCTCACAACAAGTAAACATATAGTAAACTAGAACAGTATCAATTGAGAACTGTTCTTTCTATTTTTAACACTACATTGACCAAAAAAAAAAAAAAAGAATTTCAATCAATTAGAAAATCTAAACAAACTTAAAAAGGAAACTAAAAATATCATTTTGTATCGTGCTTTATATGTTTTCACAAGAACCACACAAACCAAAAGCATGAAATACATATAAACAGCTATTATCGCAGTAGCAACACCAAAGAGGGAGAAAAAAAATGCAAACATATACATACAGATACACAATATCTCAATAATCTTGACAACTGCCAAGTAAATCTAAATCTCCTCATCTATTCTTCCGAAAACTTGCAACAAGAAATATCAACTGTATTTTAGTTTTGTTGCATCCATCTTTCATTTTTAAACAAATAAACATTTCAAAATTACATCCAATGAAGTGTTTCATGCTTCCAATTCTCGCACCATCCTTGTTCTCCAAATCTAATTCACTTAACTATGCATCTGAAATACACTTGAAACCCTTGCAGACAGCCAACCAAACACCAAACAAAACCAAGCAAAGGATAACGTCAGCAGCAACAACCAATTTCACATGTCGCCACCACAACCTCTGTCCAACTTGCGGTATCTGAGTCCTCATCAAACTCGAGCTCCTCTGCAACGACATACTGCCTCCTGGCTCTGGTGGCATGTTCAGCTTTACTCCGTCTATAAGGTCTTCACAAACTTCATGGGTCTCAACTACTTTATCCTTCATCTTCCTCTTATCATGCTTGCTGTTTCCAAGTAAAGGGGTCCATCCAGATATGGAACTATCACCTGACACATTCCCCTCCAAGCTCTCATCAACAGAAATTGTCGCCGGTTGGGGCATTCTTTGCAATGAGCTGATCAACTGCTGGATGATGGGCACCGCTTCATCATGGAAACCATTCATTGAGACCCTCTTGAACCCATCTCTGATGTGCTTTAGGAACCGAAGGATCTCCAGAGTCCCCAAGCTAGGGTCGACGATGGCGAAATAGGTGCATCCACCTTCCATCAAGTAACCAAATGTTCTTGTCCCAATAGTGTGGAAGTAACATCTGTGGAAGGGCGGGGCATTCTCGAGGCAGAGGGCTGCCAGGGCCTCAAGCTCACGGCCTTTGCTATTGTAAGAGTAGAGAATTCTATTTCCTTTCGCGATGCAGCAGTACAGTGTGTTGTCCATGGAAGATCTGTTGATGACTGCTCTATTATCTCTACTTCCATGGATTTACAATGAGATGAAACAAGCCTCAGCGACCGTGACTGCCGTGAATTCATCAAAGTTCTATGCTTCGAAAAGGATTTGAATTATAATCAGAAGCTCGGAAAACTTTGACCATTCGGGTTTTGAATCAATCCTCAGATTTAATAATCCAGTCACAGATCTCTGCTTCCATGGATTTGCAATGAGATGAAACAAGCCTCGGGGACCTTGACCGTAGTGAATTCATCAAAGTTCTAAGCTTCGAAAAGGATTTGAATTATAATCAGAAGCTCAGAAACTTTGACCATTTGGATTTTGAATCAATCCTCAGATTTAATAATCCAGTCACAGACTCTGCTTCCATGGATTTGCAATGAGATGAAACAAGCCACAGGGACCTTGACCGTAGTGAATTCATCAAAGTTCTAAGCTTCGACAGGGATCTGAATTATAATCAGAAACTCAGAAAACTTTTACCTGTCGTGTTTCAAATCACTCCTTTGATTTAATAATCCAGTCACAGATCTTTATTTGTATGGATTTGCAATGAGATAAAACAAGCCACAACGATCTTGACCGCCGGGAAATTATCAAAGTTCTGAGCTTCAAAAGGATTTGGATGGTAATCACGAGCTCAGAGAAATTTCTATTCGGGTATCTCCTCAGATTTCATAATCTAGTCACAGATCTTGCAACTTTAGAGAACTAGTTCTTGGTTTGGGGTTTTGGAAATATGCTACAAAAGAAGACCTGGTTCAGAATCCAACATAAACCCCAAAGGTTTCAAGAACTCACCCATTTTGGATTTGACAACGTGGAATTCTCCTCCCAACAGAAAATACCATCTGCCAAAGATGAAAATTCCGGAAATCAAGACGTTTCTTTACTTCTTATAAGAAATCCAAATCAAGAAAAATCCTGATTTCAATTATTCGGAGGGAAGAATCCACAATCAAATAAAGTTCGGGGCTTTTGAGAAAGTAGGACAGAGAGGAATCCAGAGAAAGAAGTACCGTAGTCGCTTGCTTTCTGAAGAGGCCCAGATCAAAAAACCCTAGACACAGACTCGCGCCACTTCTCTCCTTTTTGGGTTGCTTCACCTTAAGTAGATGGGAAAGGAATATATATATATATATATATATATATATTGATTGAAGAAAGGAATAAAATGTGATATATATAGATACACGCACACAATTTCTTTACCCTAAGATGTAATAAGTTAAATAAAGTACTATTGGGGCTGACCCTAATTTTATTTTGCGAGGGGATTTTGGCATTTTGCCCATATTTAGATGAAGAAAAATAAATTAATTAATGTCTAAGTACCTACAAACTTGATTAAGTGACAGACTTTTGTTAAATCACTGGGACTTGGCCGGCAGCTGAAAACTTCGATCTAGATGCCTAGTTCTTAGTTGAGAATTGATCCGATGACGCAACACATACAAAAAATAAAATAAAATAAAATAAAATCTTATTACGACACGACTAGGGAAGCAGCTGGTTTTTTTTTTGGTAAGTGAAGCAGCTGGTTTGAATAAGATCTTTAGTTATCAAGTAATTTAGTTGTTTTTACATTTCAAAAGTCATATCGCAGATGGCTTGTGCCTAGTGTCATTCTGACTTTAGAGTCATTCTGAAAATACTCTTTTTTAATTAGCTTAAAAATTGAGGATGAATTCTTGTTAGGTAATATGGAAGAAAGTTCAGATCATGAACTTGATAAAAAAGTGATCCACCATAACGCTATAGGGAGCCCGTTTCATGCACATGGAATTATGAAATCAGCATTAGGTGGGGGCAGAGGATTTTTATTGTGCACTAATCGGCACCGCAAAGCAACTTCCTTGTACCAAATTGCTCTTCTATTGGTTCAAACAAATTGTACATGGATTGTCTAATAAACATTTTGAGCTTAGGCTTATCCTAGATGAATGGTGCAAAATTTCCATATTTTGAAATTACTTTCAATAATTAAGCTGGATGGATTACTTTATATATATATATAAAATTCTGTATTTTGAGCACATTTGTCCATGTCAGATGTATTATTTTCTATATTTTATATTCACATAAGCACTCCTTTTAATTATCTCCTGGACAAAAAAGATAAACTTTTTTGATGTTTTATGTGAATTTCATATGATAAGTTGTGCTTGCATCTAGAAGGCTTTACATTCTAATTTTTTTTTTTTTAATGTTGTGACTAATTAAAAATTACAAAAAATCATAAGATAAGAATAATATGCTAGCGCTCTCAATAAACACACAATATATTGCAACTGCTTGAGATTCATTTTCCAAACACATAATGTAGCTAAAATGCCAAATACATCTATTATTTGGTTTTTGATTTCCTTTTATGATAGTCAGATTCATCGGTGATCTTCTGTAGCACAAGATTAAAAGACTAGGTGATTTGCTTGCTGGTCTGTGACTATGAGTTGTCAATTAGGAGCATTTCCTTTGGGAATCTTCATAGGTTTGCAGGAGTTCAATGTCAAACAACTCTATGTTTCTTGTCGTATGCTTGTTTTGGTCTCGATGTGCAACTTTTTTCTATATTCTATAATCTCATTTTTTGGGAGATATATAGAATCTATCATCCGTTATTGTTTTTTTGTACTTTGGCTTTGACCGATCCTTTGTAATTTTCTGATCTGCATGTTGATTTGAATACGAGCTTGGTGGTATTAACCTCCCTTTTCCTTCCAAAACAAGATCTTTTCTAATGCATTGGCTAACCATATGTTTGTGAGATAAGCATGGCTGGCCGAAAACATCAAATGATGTGACATTAGATAAGAAAATGAGTGGAAAAAATAAAGTCAATTTATGTGTACCGATAAGTGATGGAGATTTCATTTGAGTGCGACACGCATATTTTTCTAGGCGGCTGCTTTGTCGCTTGGTACGAGCTTTAATGCAAAAGCAGAAGGTTTATGTGGAGCCAAGTGTATGGTATGAACTCTGTACTTGAGAAGGGAATGGTAGCTTTCAGACTTTTCCACTTCAAGATGTCCAAGACAGGTAGGTTAAGAGTATCAGCATATCATTAATTATTTTGAGATTTATTAATATGAAATATAGTTCAAGATTTTTTTTTTTTTTTTTGAGAAATTCGGAGGCTGGGAAAGCAGCCACCTATCAATTTATTAAAGCAGAGTAAAACAGAGTACAATGGGGTGTCCTATATAGACCGTGCCAATGTAAACACAAGATTTTCATTATCTGGGATATGAACTTATTTTTCTGAAGAGTTGGTCCTCGCTAAGTAAAATCCTACTTCAGAAGCCTGGTGGTGAATGTTTATTTTGTAAAGCTATAGCTTTGTTCTTCTCTTTGCATATAATGAACTAGCAAGAGTGGGGCCCATGCATTTCTATCTCTACTTTGATCTCTATCAGGAAAATCATTTGCATTGCTTGTGCTGGATATCCTATTTGATGTAAATACCCATTTCTGTATTTTTTGGGTGCATGGTTGCTTATTTGTCCATTTACCTAGAATACATACTTTATAGCCCAAAGTCATGGTAATGTCTCCACATTATGTCTGCTTTCTAGTATAGTAATTAAAAATTGTAGGCATGAGACCAGTTCTATCTTAATCATGCAATCAATTTTTTGGGGAGTCATCTTAACTATTAGAGAAATTCCTTATACACCGCGGGCAGTGTAGAAAATCCAATGTAGAGCGCACCATTTTATCCGATTGATATACTTAGTCACTGCTTTCCAACGTGCATTTAATGCTTGTAACTCAATTTTTTTATTTAAAAATTTTGTATGACAAAAATACATCTGTTTTTAGAAAAAAAAAATTAGGACATTCTGTGGCATATTATAGTCCAGGATGTCATAATATGGCCCAATAAATTATAATATGGAAGAGATATTTTTATCCAATCACTTTTCAATGCGAATTTAATGACTGCAGTTTTACTTTTTTATTTAAAAATTTTGAATGACGAAAATATCTATGTTCTTTGAAAAAAAATTATGATATTCTATGCATATTATGATATCCTGTGGATAAAAATTATGACTTTCTAAATGCAGGATGTCATAATATGGACATAAAATGTTATAAATTTACTAAAGAATAGAGATATTTTTATCATATAAAATTTTGAAATGAAAAAGTTGATCTGTAGGCATTAAATATATATTGAAAAATGATGACTATATTGATTAATCGAATAAGATAGTATGTTCTATATCGAATTTTCTATATTGCCTGCTAACCTCATCTCCACTCTCAATCCAAGCCCAATGCCTTCTATCATATTTTGCCCCATCTTATTGATTGCTTTTTCGGTTATAATAACATACACGTTCAAACTTTACCACAAAAAAATACACATTTAAGGATAAGCATGACATGCATCTTAATTAATTTAATAACTCGAGCATCAGCTGCTCCTTGGAAGAAGGTACACAGATCATTGGTGTAGTTGGTGTACAAATGCTTTGACAATTTCCTTCTCCGTCGTACTTATCCAAAACAAGGCTTTCAAGTTTTGACTTTGTCGAAAAACCAACCATACCTCGGTGAGGTTTAAGAATTATAATAACTTTGGATGCGTTTGGTTTGTGATGGAATCGAAAATAAGATGAAATGAAATGAAAATCAAAATAATCTTAATCAAATAATCCATGATCAAAATTAAAATTAAAATTAAAATAATAAAAATTAAATTTTGAAGGATTAAGATATTCTCAGTCTGTTGGGATAGAAATGAAAATTGGACTCTTTCTAATCAAATAACTAGAATGAGACTTCATTTTCATTTTCATTTTAGAGTCGAACTATCTCAAACCAAACATACTCTTAATATCTTTTTATTTACTCCTTATATCTTAATATCTTTAAAGGGTTTTGCTATAGTGTTCTAAAGGGCATTTTAATCTTTTTAATTTTTATCCATTTCTAATCGTTTGATTAAATATAGACCACTTAGATTTTAGCTCAGTAGAGTATCTATATGCATGGTTGGTGCGGTAAATATTTCAAAGATTAAGATTATTTTATGCTATAATTAAATTGATTTTTTTTAAAAAAAAATTTTGTTCCTCCATGGATCATCGGGATGGGGGGCGCTAGCATCCGTAGGCTGTGGAAGGGGAGCGCGGAGGAGCCGCGGGCATTGGGGGTGGGGCAGCAGTGGCATGAAGAAGCCGAAGAACGAAGGCACCCCTCTCTTTTAAGAGGATTCATGACATGTCAAGCCCTGGTAAGATTCTTTGCTTTGCATCAAATTAAACTACATACTCGCCACTGCTCGCATGCGGGTCTCCATCAATTTCTTTGAGTTTCATTCTTGCGAGTGTACTCTCCAGACGGGATATTTAATGTGTTAGCTACAGCACTACACAGATCGATACGTACAGTGCCTAATATCCATCATTTACGACTAGGACTATTAAGATATCTACTCCCATTTGCTTCCTTAGCTTTCGTCTCTTAGTGTCAGGTTGGCCCAACATAGTGCTTTCGCCATTGATGTTCTTTTCGATCTTTATGCATTTTATCGCTCTACTAAAAATTTTCTTTGTCCGCACCGTACTCTAGTTTGGTGGAGGGACGAGGGAGTGGGACAGGGGTGTTGATGTCCGCGAGCCGTGGAAGGGCGTGCGGAGGAGCCATAGGTATCAGGGGTAGGGCGATGGCAGCGTGGAGAAGCCGTGAACCGCAGAGGGATAGGAGGGAAGGTGGAAACCGTAGGCACATGTGGGGAGGGGCAGGGGCAGAAACCACCGGCATTGGGGGAGGCATAGAAGCAATCAGAATAGGGGTGTGGGGTGGTCTGTGCGGGATGGATGGGCATAAAAACCACCAACATCATGAGAGGGATGTGATGGGAAAATTGTGGGTGCCGAAGAGAGGGGACGGGAGACGAGGGTGGAGGAGCAGCGGGTGGCATGGGGAAAGGAATGGGTGCGGAAAGAAAAAAATAATAATAAAATATTATTTTTTAAAAATAATAATTTATAATATCTTAAATATTTTTATAATAAAATATTATTTAAAAAAAAAGTACTATAGCAAAATCAAACTTTAAATTAGCTTGAGGGTGCTACAATCAGCATCTCATCCCCCTCAACAACCCACCAACCCCACAATAAAAAAAAAAACGCATACGCGCGCGCGCGCGCGCGCACACACACACGAACGGACAAGAATAGAGATTGTCTTAATCCATGCTGTTAACATTGCCAACGAACAAAAATTAAATTGGTTAGAAGAAATGGTTAGGAGGTAAGCAAGTTGACAGGTTCCATCCAACCAAGAAGGCTCAAAGCAGGAAGCCATCCGTCATATTGCAATCAACATTCTACCTTGTTCATTTGTTGAACTCCAAACACTATACCATCCTTCTCTGACTATCCTACAAAGCAAACCTATATAGGCACCCATCTTCTGTTCGTGTTCACTGGATGCTCCAGCATGCCCATTTTTGCAAGAGCATTTTCATAAAAATGTTATATTTTGCTTAATTTCGTCCCCATTGATTTTTTTAAGTGCAACATTTGATGACTGAATTTCTTTTTGTTTTTCAATAATTCAAATTATATATCATATCAGTGAATAAAATATAATACTGACGATAATATAATCACATAACAGTGTCATTTTACAATTATTGTCTGTTATTTTCTATCATAATACTTTGTAACAGCCATTATGAAGATCTAGCCACTGTTACACTGGGCATATAACAAGCCTTGCAATAGGAAAATACTCATGACAGAGAGGTTCAATTTATCAGGACATCAGTGTGCATGATTGAAAATTTTGCACTCCCCCTTGTCACATTAGAACCACTTTTCCATGGTGCATCTGTAGACCAGCTTAATGGGGCTCACATGGCTTTTGTGATTTCGCTGGCAACAACTGATCGCCATCTGTTTTTGAATCAAACAAATGAAATCAATGCAAAAGCCAACGTTTAGTCAACAATGGAGTCTTGTCCATCGAAGCAATTTTGATCGGAGCAAGCTCGCAACAGCCAACAGTTTACGACAAGATTGATGCGATACATGAATCATCAATTAGTGGACTGTTTACTTAGTTTACAAATTATCCAAGGAGCATGTTTGATCTTTTTGTTTTTGTTTTGCAAACATGTACGTTGAAGGGAATCAGACCATGACAGGTTGGTAACATATATTTGTCATCTGATACATAGAAGGCTTGGTTGAGGAGCTGGCATACCATCTGATTTGGTTTGATCAGATGGGACTCTGCCGAGATCCAATGAGGCCTGTAATTCAGGTCTTTTTTACTCAGATTGGAATTACCAATCGGCAAGTCTGCACCTGCACAAAAAGTATTTGTTTGGCTCCAGAATTAGAATCCAAATGGGGTTTTATCCAGTGAGGTGACAAGATCAGCAATAATACCCAAAGCTAAAGGTCTGAATCCAAGCCTCGTTGCCGCTTCTGGAACATTTCAAGACAGACCACTTGAGAATACAAGAACCATCATCTTGTTGGAATGTCAAGAAGCATCTGCCCAGATGCTCTCCTATCGGATGAATGTACAGAGAGAGTCACTCTACTTCTAAGAAACTAAGGGTGCATTTGGTTCGTGACTGGAGTCAGAATAAAGATGGATTGGAATGAGAATTGGAATGGCCATATTCTTCATATGTTTGGTTGAATAGAAATTGAAACAAGAATTAGAATAGGATTTGAATACTACAAAGAGTAGGGATTGGATTTTAAAAAGTCAGATGCATATTTCTATTCTCTGCTGGAATCGAAATAGGACCCCCCAACCAAATGGTTGGAATGGGATCACTCATCCTCATTCCCATTCCATAGTCCAACTACCCTAAGCCAAACATGCCCTAAACATCCCTTAAATTAATTTTGACTTAGGAATGAGAATGGAGTAGGGTTCTTAGACTCGACAATACAGGACTAAACCTCTGGACCAAATAGTTGAAACAAGATAGGAAGACCACATAAAGGACACCAAGGATGAAAAGAGCCACAACGATCCAGCCTAACAACTGCAAGGAAAAGTGACAGATGCACTTAGAACACCATCAGAGCATAACCAATGACTGATGGGCTTAAGATGAGGAAAACGAGGAAAAAAAAAATCCAATTCAGAAAAAAAAAAAAAAGGAGTGTGATGTCTATACTTATGTTTTTGGTACAAATCTATGAAAAAAAAATCCATAATGTCATATCCTTATTCATGATAATAATAAACCATATTTCAGTAACGTGCTTTGTGGGGTTCTTGCAAAACTTCTAAAAATAAATTCTTTGATATTGTTGTTTGCATTGGATGTTGGCAAATGAAGAGATTGTTTCAAGATGCATGCTAGTGGTAACTTTTTGGTAAAATTAGAAAGGACAAAAAATGCAGATTTTCTAATAAAGTGAACTAGAAATGAGTTGGATGCTAAGAACATGAGTACAAAGATTTGAGGAGACGTTTGATGAGGAAAGGGCTCTGATGTCTTCAAATAATCATGATGGAATTTAGAAAGTCTAGTGTGGATAAATAATGTAGTCCTCACTTGTGACAAATAGCATAGGAGATATCGCTATGGAATCTTTCAGTGCCATGGAAGGTCAAATGCTTTTTAGGCTATGCTAAACACCAGGGATTTGAACAACAAAAAATCGGAAAATATTGGAGGGGTATTGTGTGTTGTGCAATAATCATATTGAAATGTTGGATCATCTTTACTCAGCCTGTAGTTTGTTCACCACTTGGAGAGGTATCTATCAATGAATAGGGGTCTTGAGTTCCCATAGCTCCTTTAAAGGTTTGTGTATTAACTAGACAAAGAAGAATTTTGTAAGAGCATCACAACGTATGGTTTTAATGCTGATAGCAGCAACTACATGGTCTTGCTGTAGAGAGCGAAACACGCGTATCTTTCTAAACAAAAGGTCATATATTGCATCTATTGGTGCAGGTCTACAAATCTTCTCTTTGTAGTCCCACCTCTGTGGAACAAGGTTACTTTCAGTGCATACTAAGATCGTGCACAAGATAATGGGATTACAGGCTCTGTTGGATGGCTGCTGACCTGTTGAGCTTTTGTAATGGGGATGTTCTTTCGTCATGATAGCAATCTTAATGTGATTTTAGCTGCTGTGCTCTCTGAGGGTTTGAATAGTTCTCCTCCTCTATTTGTTGGAGTTTTGATATCAAACTCCTCTCCAAACAAATTCGTTTCTACTCCTTACAACAGCTCTTTTCTGGTCCCAGTATTTTGTTTGCTCTCTTTTGGGAATCAGTGCTCCCAACACTTTGTTGTATTTGGTTTTTTCGATCAGAGTCTTACACTTTGCTGTAACTCCTTTCTATAACATTCTGAGTATCTTTTTTTTTTTTTTTTTTTCTTTTTTTTGGAGAAACCAGGAGGAAGTAAGGTTCTTCCTCTAGAAAAATATTATAAAAGCTTAAAGTTTGCAAGGAAATAGCATAAGAGAGCATTCCATGGACAAAAGTTTCTAACAATGCATGGGTATGTCACATTTGGATTTAAGAAAGGAATGAGGAGACCCATGGAGTGGCAAATACTTTCCCACCTACATCCAAAAACCTCACTAACTAGCTAAGACCCACCAAAGACTTCCATGCGATAATCCAGTCCAGTGAGTTCAGATATGATTATTGCACAATTGCTTGGGAATCTCTGAGAAACTACCTCCTATCTTCCTTCTCAAAAGGCCAAGCCAAATCCTCCACACCAACACCCGGCTATCTCCCCAGAAAACCATTAGTGCTGGTAAGGTGGTCGAGTTGGAGTAGTAGTTGCTGGACATTGCTATTGCTAACAACAGAGGTCCAGCTACGGAAAGTAAAGACCGCATGTAGAGCTGTAGAGTGGCTAACAGAGAATATCCCACTTGTAATCCATTTCCATATCCATTTGTCAGGATTGTTGGAGAGGAGAGGAGGTTGTGATAGTAGTGATAGAATCTGATGCTCCCTCATCGCCATTGAGCTCATTGGACTTCAGAAATTCAATTCACTGTTGCTCTGCGACAAGAACTCTGCGACTGAACAACTTTGTTCCTTGCAAACATGTATGGATGCGGAAAAGAGATGTTCAGCGTAGTCGATCTCCCCCAACCAGATATCCTGCCAAAATAGGATTTGACTCCCACGGCCTTACTTCGGGCAAAAGCATTGTTTAGATAAACCATGTAGATTAAGGATGCTCCTATAGAAGGGGGAAGCTACGCTTTTCAAATATTGCATCGGCTCCTTTAGCAGCCTTTTTGGGTAGTAGATGGCTCTCATCAACACGCACCATGGTTTGTGCTGTTCATCATGGAACTTCCTCCACTACTTTAAAAGGAGACTTTGGTTAAGTAGTGTAAAAAGATCCTTAACTCCCAGGCCTCTGAACTTTCTTGGTCTACAAACATGATTCCAGTAGACTAGGTACCTTACGTTGCTTCTGGATTGCTGGTTGTCCCAATGAACTCGCATCACAATTGATTGATACCGTGAATCACAGCAGATGGAAGCTTCAATACTGATATCCAGTAAACGGGGATGGCTGGAGCACTGAGTTTGTTAGAGCAACGCAACAGCAAGTGTTAATGCGTTTCACTTCCACCCACACATTCTCTTGGAGATTTTCTCGGGGAGGAATAATGAACAGTCTCTTTTGCTCAACGTCAAGTGATGCAGGGGGATTCCAAGATAATTAACGAAAAGGTAGCATTGCAACTTGGCAACCAAGCATGATGGTGAAATCATCTCTCAACTCATCATTGATTCCAATGAGTTGGGTTTTCTGAAAGTTGATCTTCAGTCTTGTTGCCAATTCAAAAGCATAAAGAATTAGCATCAGTGTATTAATGCTAGATTTTTTTGCTTTGCAAATTATCAGTGTCATCAGCGAATTGTAGGCACTATGTATATCTAGTGAATTCATATGGACCTATTCCTTTGATCAAGCTTTTGGAGTTGGTTGTCTTAGGCTCCGACCCAATATCACAGATCAGAAGTCATGACAACCATCACACATTCATAAAGAACTCTCTCCACAAACATGCAAGATATTACAAATACAATATTAATACAACACAGTAGAATACAATTTAAATAATTATTGTTCAACTTTAATTTAAATACTAAATCAAATATTGTATAAAATATAAAATTTCACAGTTTTCCATCAACTTCAATAAATCTTAATTTAAAATAAAGATATCAAACTTTGCTTTTAATTCACTCTTCCATATAGAATCTTCGAGTCAAGCTAGTCCTCTAAATTTATATAAACAGTAAAATATAGAGTAATAAGCTAGACAGCCCAGTAAATAATGTATATCTTAACTAGATAAATTTAGTAATAATAATTTGCTGAAAATAATCATGCAACATGCATCAATTTAAAATATACAATACTAATCAAAATAAGATCTATATAAATTCATTTTCATTCATAAATTAATTTCTTTCAAAATATCACATTCATCTCGACAGTCACGAACTAAAATCAAAGTAATAATATATAACTCCTACTAACAGGATATAAAAGTACCAACATTTAACCATCCCATTGGTATGATATCTATGTACCAACGTAAAATCCTTACTGGCAGGATATTAAAGTATCAGTATTTAACTGATAATTATCCCACTAATAGGATATTAAAGTACCAACATTTAACCTCCATTGACAGAATTCAATGCATAGTTAGACTGTGAGTCAAAATTTATCTCAGATCAAATACTATTTCATCTTTCAATTCGAAAAGTCATAAACCAAACAATGTCGAAATTAATTACTATAATCTATACCAAAATCAATACGATCTATCATAAGTCATCTAACATATAAAAAATATATATATATTCCGCAATCCAAAATATAATAAATCGAAATCATAAATCATGAATAATTTAATAAAAAAATATTTTATAATTTATCGATAAATCTAAAAAAAGTGAAACATTACTTATCTCACACATACTCCTACAAATCCATATAATTTTAATTTTTTTAAAATTTTTAATTAAATAGATCACATCGTAGTATCCGGATATTTTCTTATCGAGATAACTATACCCTTATACATAATTAAATCTAATAATCAGAAAGTATATGAATAATCAAGAAAGATATGATTGATGGATAGCTGCATCTAATAGCCCAAATAGATCTGGTCATGACAAGTTTGTTTGATCATGATCAAATTAGATGGTTCGAAATCTCTCCATCAGATCAACTTGAATTCAAAGCTACAGGGCTCAAACTTTGCACTAATTTTATAAATCAAGTAGAGAGATCAAAAATATCGAAGGAGAGAGAAATTAATTAAAGTAGAATATAATCGGAGAAAAAGATTTTTTCGAACCATGAACGATGTCCAATGGTGGGGTGGATTCACAAGGGACTTAGTCCCTTTAAATAGAAGTGGAGAGGGGAGGAGTTGGACTTCCTCCCAACCTCCGATTTCGACTCTTTTTTTTTTTGCTTTGAGATTCGTGTGACCATTTTAATGGGATTGATGGCTGGGTATTACACGTGGTTTAGGGGATATTGTTGGTCAAGCTAAGTGAATAGGAATTTTAACGTTACCCTCGAGCTTTCCTAGTTTCATGTGCATGTCATTGAACTTAATGAAGTAGATCTCTTTTCTACTTCGTGTCTTATGTGATAGGCATGATCTTAGAGAGAGAGAGAGAGAGAAAGAGAGAGAGAGAGAGAGAGAGCGGGTTAGTATGTTGTGGTCGTAGCTGAGAGATATTTTGGCATTTTATGTGGGCATTTTTCTATGAGATGAAGCACAGCAGATGCTGTTACTAGCCAGGCGGGAAGTGTGGTGTTGGGTTACTCCTCACATTAGCTACTAATGTGCCTTATATGTAGATTCTAGTTCCATAGTATTGCCTATGTTTTGCAACTAAGATGGCCTGTTGAGAACCATTGTAACTCGAAGGCAAGGCAATGATGACAATGTTTAACTTCTGATGACTGATCATTAGGCGTGCCTTGCTATTTTAAGCTAGATTGGGATATTTGTTGGCTTGGGTTGTAGTTGGGCCAACATCCAAGAAACATTGGACTTGCTTGTTTAACCTCGGCCTAGTTTGAGCTGAGGCCTAAAAGCTAGAGTCTAGGCTTAGAATTGGGTGGTTGGGCCTGACCTGTCACTCGAGGCAGGATGGCAAATGTTCTTGCCAAGAGATAGTGCTAGGAGGGGCTAGAGAGAAAGGGAGGGTGGGTTAGGTTGTGATTGCCATCGAAGAGTGTAGCATTCTCTACTTCCCCTAATATTTATATATATTTTAATGGAAGGAGGAGCATCACCTAAGGAGGAGAAGAGCAGAACAATTGAGAGATTAGGGTTCTCTACTCTCCCTTGCATTTATTGTTTCACAAAGTAAATTATAATTTATAACTAAATATTTAATATATTTATTATAAACAATATACTTTTATATATATTATTATGTCAAGCCTAGCCAAAATTATGCAAGGTTGTCTAGAAATGGATGTTGGAGGGTCTTGCCAATAATCGAACCAAAAAAGCAAAGTCCATTGAGAGGATTTAGAAGCCATGGTAGAAGCATGGGCGAGTCAAAGGATGGGAGTATACATTTCACCTTGTTAGGAATTCAGCATGCTCTCCCATGTGCTTTAAATGTCATGGACGGAATGAGTGGGTTTGCAGATGGCAGCACCATGGAACTTAAAGCAAACTACAGGAGTCATTGATGCTGGAAACCTGCCAGTTGGGATGCACATGGTTACCATACTGTTGGTATGCTTCCTTGTCGGACCCAAAAAAAAAAAAGCTCAGATAGGGAGTGGTTCGGGTCTGGCTCAGTATTCATGCAAAGACCAAGGCAACTTCAATAACGCCGACATACGGAAGTATTAAGAATAACAGCAGCTTTTTCTCTGGTAAATGATTATTGTTGTGCTGTTATTAGAATTCTTAGTAAAAATTGTTGGAGAAAAATTTAAAATTTAAAAACTTTAAATGTTTCAAATAATTTTTTTTCGAAGAAATTTTTTTTTTTTAACCATCTTGATTGAGATCTTTTTAGCTCCATATCGAGAGTAAAAAGATTTTTGAACCCCCAATATGAGAAAAAAATTTGACTGGATCCTTGAGGGTGTTTGGCAATGTTTAAAAGAAAATCTTGAAAGCACATGTGAATTGAACTGGATTGCTTGAAAATCTAGATGTTGGAATTTTAATTTGAAATATTGGACTTTTTTGCTGCAAGGCTCTGGAGGATAGATGGCGAGGTCGGTCTTGAACCGAACTAGAGAGCTGCTGAAGGTCGAGTCGGTATAGACTACAAATGAACCTGCAAAATAAATCCTAAAACCATGGGGTACCCTCCGGTTTAAGACCTTCTAATAATTAAGTCAGTTAGAGGTCTTGAGAATAGGTAGTGAAAATGGAAAAATAGAAGTATGAGAAAAGAGATTGTAGATAAGTGGAGAGAGGACTCTTGCTCCATTCAGTAGAAGAGCTAAAAAATAATTCAGTAGAGTCTCAGTTTTATGATTTCTAACTTGACTTACCTCCCGGAGAGTATACTGCCCTTCTTTATATAGAGAGAGCTTTCTTAGGCCATTAGGCTCTTATGAGTTTGTTAGACGGTTACAGATAACTACCTGGAGTTTATTAGGCTGCTTAGAATTTGTTAGGCCGTTAGTTTGTTATAACAGAATAGCTAACTGCATGAAGATCGTGGGTTGTTTACCTCATATGAAAAGCAACTATAATATAGCTGGAAGACAACTGTAGTATTGCTGGAAGATAATTGACTTGAAGTCTTACTGGCTCAAGAGTGAGATCAACTAAGTCTGATGAAATTGGTCAAATTCGATGTCCTTTTATTGAGAATCGAGCAATATATCGGTAGGTGGGTAATAACCTAATGTGGCTTAAAATAGTAATAGTGAATCTTTAGATCAGCTGATGTAATATGGTGATATTTCTACGATAGGTCGGTTAAAACCGATGTCTCGCTAATACAAATTGAGTAGGTCGGACATTAGTATGAGGCTGATGTCTTCTGATATTGTCGTGTGTCAAAGGTCGATTTTCTAATAAGATCGGCCAACTGATGATCTCAGTCTCTTGATGAGGTCAGCTTCCTGATAAGGTCAGCCTTCTGATAAGGTCGGCCTTCTGATGATTTCAGCCTCCTGATGAGGATAACTTTCTGATGAACTTGGTCTCTTGATGAACTCGATCTTCTGATGATCTCGGCCTCTTGATGAGGTCGGTTTTTTGATAATCTCAGCCTCTTGATGAGGATAGCTTTTTGATTAGTTTGGCCTCTTCATGAAGTCGGCTTTCTGATGAGCTCGATCTTCTAATGATCTCAGCCTCCTGATGAGGTCGGATTTTTGATGATCTCAGTCTCCTGATGAGGATAGCTTTTTGATAAGCTCGACTTTCTAATGAGGTCAGCTTTCTGATGATCTCAACCTTCTCATGAGGATAGCTTTCTAATGAGCTCGGCTTTCTGATGAGCTCGATTCTTGATGAGCTTGATTTTCTGATGATCTCGACCTCCTGATGAGATCGACTTTCTGATGAGATCGAAAATCAAGACTAACATCAATATTCTTATCGACTTGAGAGCTCCTGAGTATGAGTCCCGAGGATATTGGCTGAGGTGGTAAAACCCCACAACACTTGCCCCCACTTTTGAGTCTGAAGAGATCACTTTGGACGAAAGTAGTTCATGAAAAAAATTCTTAGCCTATCCGAGGTGGCAAATTTATGTTGTTTGGTTCTTTAAGTGAACCGCTGCATCCCTTCGGATAAGTTTTCCATATAGATTGCTGGTATATATTTGTCGATGGCTTCTTCTATCTCGGATCCTATCAAGGTTGGCTTTCTTTACGTCCGATCTTGTCAAGGCGACCTAGAATCTTATAGAAGATTTTTGGATGACCTGTCTAGGTTGGATTTCTTTACCTCGAATCTTATCGAGGCAACCTCGGATCTTGTCGAAGATTTTTTGGTCGATCTTGGATCTTGTCAAGATTGGATTTCTTCACCTCGAATTTTGTCGAGGCAACCTCAGATCTTGTCAAGGATTTTTTGGATGACCTCGAATCTTGTCAAGATCAGATTTTTTTACCTCAGATCTTGTTGAGACGATCTCGGATCTTGTCGAGGATTTTTTGGATGATCTCGAATCTTATCAAGGTTGGATTTCTTCACTTCGGATCTTATCGAGGCGACCTCAGATCTTATCAAGGGTTTTTTTGATGACCTCAGATCTTGTCAAGATCAGATTTCTTCACGTCGGATCTTGTTGAGGCAACCTTGGAAGGATATATATATATATATATTGATCTGTCTGACCTCACATAGTTCGATTTGGGTTTAACTATCCTATATAGGACTTGAAAATTATTTATAAAGAATATCATTTGACTTCGATGGGGTCAATCATGAAGCTAATGTGCTCATCATGATGAGTAAACGTCAGAAAAATAATATGACTTCAAGAATTAAATTGGTTAATTAAGAACAAATCGATCTTAATAAATTGAATGTAATAGAGATTTAAGAAACACCTGTCCGATGTTATCATGGGTTGATCGAGTCTCCCATGCGTTAGAAGTTCCATCTTAAAATATTTTATCTCCTTCCCTTTCAAGGACATGTCATTCAAGAATTTTAGCCGAAACTTGTCAAGTTGATATTTTGTCAGGTCCAACCTATAGATCAGGCATTTCACATTAAAAATCTGTGAGATTCAATCCAAAGATTAGATGTCTCACATTGAATATCCATGAGGTCCAATTTAGATATCGAATATGTTATATCATGAGGTCCAATTCGAAGATTGGATATCTTATGCAAAGTTGTCCTGATTTAGTTGGACTTCATGACTTCATTTGGATAATTTTTTGCATATGATCTCGTTTGGATGGATATTGTTGCGGTTAAGAGATCGGATAGCTCGAATGGTTGGATTAACTCCACTCCCATGTATATGAGGTATTATCCATTTTGGCTTATGACCATCTTTAGGCTTTAGTGGGCCTTAGGCTTCAGTAAGCTTACAATTTTATCTTTTAACATAGAGAGAGAAGGTTTTAATCAATATAAACCATCCCTTCTCTTGACTAACCACCAATATGGGACTAAAGGAGCCATCTCTATCTTTTCAGAGAAGGACTCTCAGCTGTCCCTCAATTTCCACCATAATCTCTCATTGCTGTTCTGTGGTACGTTGAAGCTGTTGTACTGCAGTAGTAAGAATTTGGATTTGCTGAACTAGAAGATTAAATTATTGTGGATCTACCACAACGAGAGGTTCAGTAGCTTCTAGTGCACTTCTTGGAGAAGATGGTGTGGGTAAAAAATTATTTTGTGCCTTCATGTTCATTATTTCCACAAAAATCTTTTGGACAAATCCCCTTGCTCTAGCACCGATCTGTTGCTGCAAGGCTCTGAAAGATAGATGGCGAGGTTAGTCTTGAATCGAGTTAGAGAGCTGCTGAGGGTTGAGTCAGTGTAAACCACGAATGAACCTGCAAAATAAGTTCTAAAATCATGGGGGTACCCTCCAGTTTAGGACCTTTTGATGATTAAGTCAGTTGAAGGCCTTGAGAACAGGTAGTGAAAATAGAAAGATAGAAAGATGAGAAAAAAATTGTAGATAAATAGAGAGAAGACTCTTGTTTCCTTCAGTGGAGAAGCTGAAAGATAATTCAGTAGAATCTTAGTTCTATGAGTTTTAACTTGACTTACCTCTCGAAGAGTATCCTGCCCCTCTTTATATAGAGGAAGCTTGCTTAGGCCGTTAGATTTTTATGAGTTTGTTAGATGGTTACGGATAATCACCTGAAGTTTGTTAAGCTGTTTGGAATTTGTTAGATTGTTAGTTTGTTACAACAGAATAGAAAGCTACATGAGAATCATAGAATGTTTACCTCATTTGAAGAGGAGCTGTAACATAGCTGGAAGACAGCTGTAGTATTTCTAGAAGATAACTGACTTGAAATCTTACTGGTTCTAAGAGTGAGATCAGCTAAGTCTGATAAAATTGGTCAAATTCGATGTTTTTTTGCTGGAAATCGAGTAATATATCGGTAGATCGGTAATAACCTGATGTAGCTTAAAGCAGTGATGGTGAATATTTAGATCAGTTGATGTGATATGGTGATATTTCTTCTGTAGGTCGACTAAAATTGATATCTTGCTAAGACAAACTAAGTAGGTTGGAGATTGGTATGAGGTTGATGTCTTCTGATATTGCCATATGTCAAAGGTCGGTATTCTGATGAGATCGGTCAACTGATAATCTCGACCTCTCGATGAGGTCAACTTCCTGATGAGGTCAGTCTTCTGATGATCTCAATCTTCTAATGAGGATAGCTTTCTGATGAACACGATCTCTTAATGAACTCAGCCTTCTGATGATCTCGACCTTCTAATGAGGTCAGATTTTTAATGATCTTAGCCTTCTGATGAGGATAATTTTCTAACGAGCTTGACCTTCTAATGATGTCAGCTTTCTGATAAGTTTTGTCTCTTGATGAGCTCGGCCTTCTGATGATCTCAACCTTCTGATGAGATCGACTTTCTGATGATCTTAGCCTCCTAATGAGGATAACTTTTTGATGAGCTCGACCTCTTGATGAGGTCAACTTTTTGATGATCTCAACCTCTTAATGAGGATAGCTTTCTTATGAGCTCGATCTTCTGATGAGGTTGATTTTCTGATAAACTTGATCTTTTGATGAGCTCGGTCTTCTGATGATCTCGGCTTCTTGATGAGGTCAACTTTCTGATAATCTTAGCCTCCTGATGAGGATAGCTTTCTGATGAGCTCGACCTCCTGATGAGATCGGCTTTCTGATGAGCTCGATCTCTTGATGAGCTTGACCTTCTGGTGATCTCGATCTCTTGATGAGATCGGCTTTCTGATGATCTCAGCCTCTTGATGAGAAAAGCTTTCTAATGAGCTCGACCTCCTGATGAAGTTGACCTCCTGATAAGTCGATCTCTTGATGAGCTTAGCCTTCTGATGATCTCGACCTCTTGATGAGGTCAATTTTTTGATGAGATCGGGAGTCAAAGCTCATATCGATATTCTTGTCGACTCGAGTGCTCCTGGACATGAGTCCTGAAGACATTGGCTGAGGTGGTAAGACCCACAGCATACTCTTTAATTTTTGAATATTGGGCTAGTCCAAACTGTCAGAATTTATTGACTATAAAAAGGCTCCTTTGGGATCTAATCCAGCAAGCCATTTAAGAGACTTCTAATCTTCTTCTTTTTAAGTTTTTTCTAATACTTCTCATGTTTACTGTATTTTTTTTTTCATTTTTCTGGATGTTGAAAGAGTTTTCATCAACCTCCTGTATGATCGTACTTGCAAATGGAGGATATCGGTTGTATCTTAGGTTGCGTTTGGCACATTATCAGGTAGTGATATTCTGGATTACCTGATAATTTGGATTACCTGCAATATAGATAGATTGCCAGTAATGTTGATTTCTGTGTTTAGTACATACAAGTAATGTTATAGTAAAATTATTGAAAATTTTGATTGATATATTTGGTATGACAATCAGATTAATGGTAATATAACATCAAATTTTAAAATACCTTTAAATTAAATTATTAATTTAGTATTTTAAAATTTTTATTTAATTTTTTTAATAATAAAAATTATTATATAAAAAAATTATTATTTTTTAATATTATTATTTTTTTTTTCTTTCTTCTCCTCCCGCATGCCACACCCTGACCCTCCCTCCCCACCCCCGATCGTCGCACCTCCAGCACCCCCCTGGCTGTTGTGCATCCGGCATCGCCCCCAACCTCACTACCTTCATCCCTGCCGCCATCACTGCTGCCCCGCTCCGCCTTCTCCCGATGTCCTTCCTCACCACCACCATCCCCCTCGACCCCGCCCTCGCTGCCCTCAGCACCTTCACTGGATCTCTCGACCGACATTCCACCACCATGAAGTCCACCCCCTCCAGCTCCCCCATCACCTCCTCCACCTCCCCAACCACCACCCCCCGCTCTGCCGCCGGCAGCCCCACTCTCCGCATCATCTCCTCATACTCCACCGCTGACCTCTCATCCAGGACGACGCACATGTGCCACCCCCTCGTGTGTCGTGCGGCAGCCTCAAGGCCGAGGTTGATGACTATGCCGTCGCCGTGCTCCCAGATGGGGCTGGGGGGGGAGAGGTGCTGAGAGGATGGTAGAGGGGGATGAGGCCTGAGAAGATGGTGGCGGAGGGGGATGGGGCCTGAGAAGACAGTGACGGAGAGGAGGGGGCTTGAGAGGATGGTGCGGGATCGGAGGGAGGGGCAGCTCGACGTGGGAGGAGGGTAAGCACCGTGAGAGGAGAAGAGGGACAGCACACAGAGAAGAGAGAAGGAGCAATTTTGTCCAAAAAATTTATTACTAGATTACCCCATCTCCGATAATCTGGATAGCCACCCATTGCTCAGGCAATCTGGATTGCCTCATGAGAGGTAATCCTGATTCCTAGTGCAAGATAGATTGCCATTAAAAATGAATACCAAAACATAGTTTCTGGTGGGTCCTGTTTAAATTACTGGCAATCTGGATTGATTGCCTGCTACCAAACACAACTTTAGAGTTATATGTCCGGACGTTTCCTATATGAAGGATGAAATATATCTTAGGATAGTACTGTACATACTTTCAATTATTTTTCAATATTTTTTTACCTCTGTAAGCTAATTTATTTAATTTTTTATAAAATAAAGAATAAAGTTTATTAGTCTTCTTAGACTACATTCAGTCTATTCATAATTTGTGCTTTAACAAAAAGTAATTAATGATAATGAAAATAGTGGTGCTATTTTATTTTGGTAACTATTTCTAGCATGGATTAAATTTATCTGGAATTCATAATGCTGCAACATAGCATTCTCATGGATGGAAAATAAAAAATAATACCGTGACCACAAAATTTAAAATAGATTATGTTAATCTTATTATATCGCAGCTGCTACAACAGGATAAGGCCACATAAAAGCTATTATTGTGAACCCCGGGTGAAAATTACGTTTAATGTAAAGCCCAATGCATGACACAAAGCGAAAACACCACTAGGTGAAGCTAACTATAATATTAGCAAAAGAAATTTAATGGATAAATGCATATATCAAATACATAATTATGTTATGTGCAAAATAATCTTGCCCAATTCTTAGGTGCTACCACTTAGTATTTAACAGCAAAGAGCAATGAGCAAGAGGGAAATCAAGTGTCCCAGTTTAGACAACAGAAATTAATTTAGGAGAAGAAAATAAAAAGAAATAAAAGGGCTGATATTTTGTTTCAAAGATCTGAAATTTTCTCTCTCTTTTAGGCAGCTATCTGTATTGGGTAAGAACTAAGAAGTCCAAGGTAGGCTAGTCTCTTAGTTAAAATAAACATGAGAAAAACCACCGTGCTTTATGCGAACATTGAATGGAATATAATTGCTTGCTTA
>NC_026000.2:27543259-27666145 GCF_000442705.2 Elaeis guineensis | reverse complement strand
GTCTATTTAAACCCGCCCTTCCGCCTTTTGGGGCCCTATTCCACCTGAGAGTTCTATCGGTGTTCGCCTTTTCTTCGAGAGCCCTGATCCTCCTTGGTGTCTTCCTTGGCTCTAGGCATCCTTCTAGTCATCCCTGTCCTCGCCCCTCTGCATCCTTCAGAGCGATCTAGGTTAGTCCCGGAGCCCTTATTTTTCTTCTTGCCATTTAGGAGTCTTTTCTCCTCCATTTTTTTTCTGTCGCATTCCTCTGATTTGGTCTCCCGCAACCTCTCGTCCCTTGTCCCGCCTGATTTCTCCGGATTCTTTAGGGTCTTCGTTTGAAATCATTCGAAATATTTTCCGGCACCTCTGCCTCTAGCAGATCCGGGAGTTCTTCCGCCTCAGCCCCCAGGACCCCACTCTGTAGACGAACCCACATCTGGGGCTGGGCTTCGCCCGATTTTTGCATCGGGTGTCATTCCCTACTCCCTGACTCTGGATGAACTCCTACTGATAAGAGTTCAGTATGGAGTTTCTCCGGAGTACGATCTGAAGCTTCCTGGCCCCTCCGACCAGGCCAGCACTCCCCCACCCGGTCATTTCTGCCTGTACCAGGAGGCCTTCCGTGCCGGACTCTGACTTCTGCTTCCGTCCTTCGTCGTCGCCCTTTTCCGCTTCTTAGATATTTCTTTAGCTTCAGTTGCTCCGAATTCCTTTAGGTTTTTGATGGGGTTCCTCTCCCTTTGCCATGTAGTCGAAGTTCAGCCATCCCTTTCTTTGTTTAGGCATTTTTACACCTTCAAGTGTCACCCTTTGACGAAGGATTAGTGGTATTTCTCCCCCCAGTTTGGCAAGAAAGGGTTGCTGAAAGGTGCTCCTTCTTCGATCCACAACTGGAAGGGGGAATACCTCTTCGTCCACTGCCCGACTTTGAGGCTAGGCCTGCCCCCTTGGGGCTCTCTGAGGGACTCTGTCCGTCGGGCCCCCAGCCTGGGAGAGGACGACCTTCAGGCCGCCCGGAAGCTTCTTGACTATTCCGCTCCTTCCTTCCCAACCTTCTGAAGGAGCAATTTCTGTTCAACATCGGCTTGAGCCCCCAGGATCCTGCAAGTATTCCGTCTCTTCGTTTCTCTTCTTTTCTTCCATCCTTCTTCTTTTTTTTTCTCTTTTTTTTCTTTTTTTTTTTTTTGCGTGTCACTTCTTCCTTCTTCACCCCATCGCTGATTTTTAATTGATTTTTTTTTTTAGGAATGGACGCCGAAGCAGCATGGATGCTTGCCAGGGGGCTCAAGGCCCACAAGAGTAAAGGTGCCGCGGCCTCCGGATCAGCAAAGAAGGCCAAAGTGGAGGAGATGAGCTCGACCGCACCTATCCAGGTGGCTCCCACGGTCGACGTTCCTTCGGACGCCGAACCACCGGCCCCCCGGGCCTCTTCAAGGAGTCCCCCCACTGGGGCTCCCGTTTCGGAGGTCCATTCCACGGAGGCGCCCGGAGTCGAGAGGGGGAGGAGAAGGAAGTCGGTGGCCCGCAAGGTGAGTAGCCACCGAGCCGCCGTTGAGGAGTCCCTTGGTTCCGAAGGAGAACCGGAGAATCCCTTCAATGACAGGGACTTGATCAAGCAGTTGATCAATGACTGCATTCTGCCTGAAGTCGTCGAGAGGATTGATTGCGTCGATCCTGAGCAGCGGGTTTGGGACTCCCTAGGATCCTTTCTCGAGATAAACAAATCTTCATTTAATTGGCTTTCTGACCCTTGTTCTGATCCCCCAGCCGCCCTTGCAGATCGGGCACCAGCACCTTGCCAATATCGAGGCGACGAACCGGACGAGGAGGGATGCCATCCAGGTGGAGGAGCGTCGTCGGGCTGGAATCGCCCGTCTCGAAGAGAAGGCAGCCGAGGTAGTCGCCCTCCAAGAGGTCCTGGAGAGGGAAAAATTGGCTCAGGAGGAAGAGAAGCAGACCTCAGAGGAAACGGTGAGAAAGGCGGAGGCTGAGGTCGCCAATTTGGCAGAGCAGATTTCGGTCCTGGTCTCGGAGGCCAAGGCCCTTGCGGTGGAGGAGTTCAAGGCCTCTACGGAGATGAGGGACCTGAACGTCAGGTTCGGCCAAGAGGCATTCATCAAGGGATTCGAGCTCTGCCAGGAGAAGGTGGCCAGTAAATTTTTTGAGCTCGATCTCAGCTTCTTGGACGAGGAGTCTGAAGATGAGGCCGATCCCTCTCCTGCTGCTACTACTGCCGCAGCCCCCCTTCCAGGGACACCGAGTTCCCCAACTCCTACTGCAGAGGTCTGAGACCTCCGACCTTGTATTTTTTTTTACTGCAATTTTTCTTTTCCTTTTTGTCTTTAAGAAACATCCAATCAATAAAGTTGAATTTCTCATCGTGGATGGCTTCTCCTCTCTTCCTTCCTCCTTTTCGTTTTTCTTTCTGCATTGAAACGCGCCTTGACGCTTTTTCTCCCGATGGCAGTATCCTGCCATAGTGCTTCCCCTACCACGGGGGGTCCCGCTGAAGTCCACGATCCAGCGTCTGAAGAAAGAAGTTCATCATTTGACGAAGAGGTCGAAGAAGATGGATGGCGAACTCCGCAGGTTGAGGGAGAGCCACTCTGAAGCCACCGCAGAGGCCACCTGCTTTCAGAATCTCCACGTGAAGGGGATCATGGAGTACAGTCGGAGGAAGGCGAACTTTGCGAAGGAGCTTGAGGAACACAAGAAGCACGCCAGCGATCGAATTTGGGCTCAAGCTGCCAAGATCAGTTCTCTCAGGGTGGAGCTGTCGGCTACCCAGGAGAGGATTGGCCGGCTGGAAGGAAGTTCATCCCAGCTTTTGACTCAGGCCGACAGTGATCGAGAGTGGTCGAAGAAGGTCTTGGACCTTCAACAACAGCTTCAGGATGCCGAGGTGGGCTACGACGCGCATCGGGCCGGCTGGCGCAGGCAGGTGGACGAATACAAGGGGAAGCTCAGGATGGCGATCGACGAGGTTGCCCGCCTTCGAAGGCAGCTAGCTGAGGGGGCTCAATCTGCTTTCGCTCGGGATTCCGACGAACTCTAATCCCTGAGAAGGACCACAGAAGAACTATCTATCGCTTTTGGGGAGGGGAAGGTCGAGCTGCAGCAATTGAAGATCCAGCTGGTATACGAGCAGCGGACAGTCAAAGACGCGGAGGCAGAGTCCGAGGTCTTGAGAAAGAGGCATCGAGAGGTGGAGAACGAAAGCCAGCGACTCCGTCGGATATTCCAGGACATGCTGCTGAAAAAGAGGGAGCTAGAAGAAGAAGTTGAAAATCTGAGGCAGTCCTTGATAAGGGGTGAAGCAGATAATTCGAGGTCGGAAGGAGCAGAGCTTTCCTAGGGCTCTTTTTGGCCTTCCATCTTTCGATGTATATATTTTTTCTTTTGTTGTTTTGTTTTGTTCTTGTGGTTTTGCTTTTCTTCCTTTAGCCTTCTGGGCTTTGTAGTATATATTTCGTGAATAAAATGAAAAGGGAATTTTGTGTTATCTCGTCCTATCTCGTCCATGCATTGTATTAAATTGTCGTCCGTCGAATTTCTTTGTCTTTTAGCTTGTTCGACGTTGACGTCGTTTGGAGGTGCCCAGTCGTCGCCACGCTGATTTGCTTTTCTTTTCGCCCATGGCCGTAGGCTCGAGCTCGATGGTCCGAACTCCGCATTACTTCGAAGGGGTCATTATTTTCTTGACCTGTGTCGAGAGCCTTCTTAGAGATCGGGGATATTTGGTAGGAACTTTCCGTCTTTGTTGAGATGAGGTTCCCTAGGTCTTTGGTGTGGTTTGTTTTTCATCTGTTGCCGATGTAATTCGTAGCTTTCCTTTTTAATTTTCCTCCTCTTTTTCGAGTGAGGGTCCTCCCCTTACTTTTTGTGGGGTCGTGTAGAAGTGTAGAGGTGCTATTGAGGGGACTTTTCTCTTTATCCAATTTTGTTGGGCAGTCGAATTTTTATCATCGTCAGGACGAGGTTCTCCTTCTGTTCTTGACGTAGTCGATCTTAGCTCAGGTTAGGATGAGGTTCTCCTCCTATTCTCAATGGGACTGTGGGGGCACATAAGGGTCGTTGCAAGGGCCTCTCCCCCCATCCGGTCTAAAAGAATCGGGCCTTCGACTTTGCTCATGTCAGGATGAGGTTCTCCTCCTGTTCCTAACATGGCTGTGGGGGCACATTAGGGCGTTGTAGGGCCTCCCCCCATCCGGTCTAAAAGAACCGGGCCTTTGACTTTGCTCATGTTAGGGCGAGGTTCTCCTCCTGTCCGTAACATGGCTGTGGGGCACATAAGGGCGTTGTAAGGCCTCTCCCCCATCCGATCTAAAAGAACCGGGCCTTTGACTTTGCTCATGTTAGGGCAAGGTTCTCCTCCTGTCCCTAACATGGCTGTGGGGGCACATTAGGACGTTGTAGGGCCTCTCCCCCATCCGATCTAAAAGAACCGGGCCTTCGACTTTGCTCATGCTAGGACGAGGTTCTCCTCCTGTTCCTAGCATGGCCATAGGGGCACCTAAGGGCCGTTATATGGGCCTCTCTCCCAATCCGATCTCAAAATAATCAGACTTTTATTTTATTTATGTTAGGACGAGATTCTCCTCCTGTTCCTAACATGACCATGGGGGCACCCAAGGGCCGTTATATGAGCCTCTCCCCCAATCCGATCTCAAAATAATCAAACTTTCATTTTATTTATGTTAGGATGAGGTTCTCCTCCTATTCCTAACATGACCATGGGGGCACCCAAGGACCGTTATATGGGCCTCTCCCCCAATCCGATCTTAAAATAATCGGACTTTCATTTTATTTATGTTAGGATGAGGTTCTCCTCCTGTTCCTAACATGACCTTGTTTTGATTGTTTGAAGGGGTTATCCCCAGTCGTAACAAGTTCATGCCAAAAGGGAAAGACATACAAAGTCGAAAGAAATTTTGATTCAAAGCAAAGTCGTTAGTAATACATTTACAGATTTTTCGAGTCCCATGGTCGTGGAAGGTCCGCTTCTCCTTGAGGTCCTCCAGTGATGGAGTTGATGATCCCGATTGGAGGCCGATCTCCGAGTTGTTCTTCCCTCCTCGGTGGTTCAGATTGCGGCAGGGCCCTTGGCTGATCCTCTCTGCCCTCAGGTCGGCATCGAATGAACCTGTCGAGCCGACCTCGCCGGATGAGCTCCTCGATCTCATCTCGAAGCTGGATGCATTCCTCCGTGTCGTGGCCGTGGTCACGATGGTAGAGGCAGAACTTGTTAGGGTTGCACTTCTCGGGGTGCGTGTGCATTCTCTCTGGCCTTGGGAGCTGCTCTCTGACTTCCATCAGCACTTGGGTCTTCGATGCGTTGAGGGGGGCATAGTTGCGGAACCTTCCTGGGGGAGAGCCCCGTCGAGCTCGACGCTCCGGGCTTCCCTGCCTGCGTGCTCGAGGAGGAGTCTGGACGCGCTTGTGCCCGGGAGGAGTTCGGGAATGTGGCCGAGCTTTTCTCGACCCTTTTTCGACTGTGGGCTTACTCGAGTCTCCCACCTGCCGCTCTCTCGCAGTCTCCTCATCCTTCATCTTGAAGGCTTCCTTCGCTCGGGCATACCCTTCGGCCCGAGCCAACAGGTCAGCAAAATTCCTGGGGTATTTCTTCTCTAGGGAGAACAAAAGGTTGTTCTTCTGAAGGCCGCCCTTCAGAGCGGCCATTGCTACCGACTGGTCCAAGTTCCGGACCTCCAGCGCGGCGACATTGAAACGGTTGATGTAGGCCCGAATGAACTCTCCCTCCCTCTGCTTGATGTTGATGAGGGACTCCGAGCCCTTCCGGGGATGCCGGCTGCTGACAAAATGAACCACGAATTGATGGCTCATCTGATCGAAGGAAAAGATGGTACCCGACTTCAGCGTCGAGTACCAGTTTCTCACCGCTCCCTTCAAAGTGGATGGGAAGGCTCGGCATAGAATGGCGTCGGGCGCGCCATGAAGCAGCATCATTGTCCGGAAGGCCTCCAGGTGGTCAACCGGATCCGAAGTCCCGTCGTAGCTTTCGAATTGAGGGAGTTTGAAGTTTGGCGGGATCAGTTCCTGCATGATCGTTTGAGAAAAGGGAGGGTCAGTACAAATGTCCTCACCGTAAATGGGGGGAGCGTGGCGGAGTTCCTCAATCCGCCGGTTCATCTCCTGAAGCCTCCGGTCCAGGAAATCCTCTCGACTACGGGTCTCGAGGGTCTTCTGGCAGGATGGAGGCAGAGATCTTCTGGGGGTGGAATCGTGGTCCAACTGGGGGCTTTCCACCCTTGGATTCGTCTTTCCAGAAAAGACTGGGCGGCTGGCCCAAGTGGCCCGCCCCATCGCCGGATTTTGCAGTTCTGGCGATGCTCTTTCCGATCGCACGGATGCCTGCGGCTGCTGCTGCTGTTGCATGGCCTGCACAGCTTCAGTGAGGCCTCTGACCTGCTGCACTAGTAGGTCGAATTGCTCCGTGCCCACCGCCGTCGTCGGAGGAGGGGGTAGAGGCTGGGAGACTGGAGGTGAGGTCGGAGCCTGAGATCTGACTGCGTAGGTCGTGGATCACCGTGTGGATGCTTTACGGGGAGGCATCGGGCAAAGATCTAGTGGGGGAAGGAGGATAAGACGCCAGAAAAGATAACCGGAGGTGGTCCTGTTGAGCGCTCCTTTAAGAACAAGGGTACTGCGAAGACACAGGCTCCTTCCTCTAGCGCCAATCCTGTTGGTGCAAAAATCCGCCTGCGTCGGAGAAGCTGGAGTCGAGGGAGTCGCGGTCGCCACCGGGACCTGCAAATGAAGTCTAAATCGGAGGTGGGGTTGCTCCGGCAAGACCCTCCGACGCTCAAGTCAGTTCTCTGCCTCAACAAGAATGGAGTGCTCGAACAAAAATTTTAGCAGAGTTTCAGGATAGAATTTTGAGCTTAAAGAATAACGTATCTGGGGCCCTCTTTTATAGGCGGAGGGGGCAACGGACTGATAGCGATATCTGTAACCGTTTGGCAGTGGGCTGCCCAGGGTCAGGCGGAGTTTGTTGCGAAGAGTAGTGGAGTGGGATCGTGGCCGCCACCGGGACATGCCACGTGGAGTCCGTTGCGGATAGTGGAACGGCGTCCGTTGTCGCGACTTGCCAGGGAGTGGAGGAATCGCACGGTATCCGTCGCAGGGAGTGGAGCAGAATCGTGGTCATTATGGCGATCTGCCAGGGAGTGATGGAGCCGCGTGGAATCCGTCGCAGGAAGTGGAGCAGTGCCGTGGCCGTTACTGCGGCCTGTCAGGGAGTGATGGAGCCGCGCGGAATCTGTTATAGGAGGTGGAGCAGAGTCGTGGCTATTGCTGCGGCCTGCCAGGGGGTCCAGGCCTGTCGGCCGAAGTTCGACTGGAGTGCCTGGCGGAGAGTGGTGGCTAGCTACCCGTCTGAGAGGAGCTC
Organism: Elaeis guineensis; assembly: GCF_000442705.2. Lineage (NCBI taxonomy): Eukaryota > Viridiplantae > Streptophyta > Magnoliopsida > Arecales > Arecaceae > Elaeis > Elaeis guineensis. The sequence goes on along the minus strand of NC_026000.2, from coordinate 27,658,755 downwards.
GGGGCCCGGCTCCCATAGGAGTCCGAACGAAGTCCTCCTTCAGTCGAAGTTGGAGACGAGGTCCGGCTCCCGTAGGAGTCTGGAGGAAGTCCACCTGCAATTAAAGTCAGAGGCGAAGTCCGGCTCCCGTAGGAGTCTGGACGAAGTTTGCCGGCGGTCGAAGTCGGGGATGAAGCCCGGCTCCCGTAGGAGTCTGGGCGGAGTCTTCCGTAGCCAGAGTCGGAGACGAGATCTGGCTCCCATAGGAGCCCGGACGGAGTCTTCTTGCGGTTGAAGTTGGGGGCGAAGTCCGGCTCCCGTAGGAGTTCGGATGAGGTCCACCTGCAATCAAAGTCAGAGGCGAAGTCTGGCTCCCATAGGAGTTCGGACGAAGTTTACCGGCAGTCGAAGTCGGGGATGAAGCCCGGCTCCCGTAGGAATCCGGGTAGAGTCTTCCGTAGCCAGAGTCGGAGACGAGATCTGGCTCCCGTAGGAGCCCAGACGGAGTCTTCTTGCGGTTGAAGTCGGGGACGAAGCCCGGCTCCCGTAGGAGTCCGGGCGGGGTCCACCTGCAATCAAAGTCAGAGGCGAAGTCCGGCTCCCGTAGGAGTCCGGATGAAGTTTACCGACGGTCGAAGTCGGGGATGAAGCCCGGCTCCCGTAGGAGTCCGGGCGGAGTCTTCCATAGCCGGAGTCGGAGACGAGATCTGGCTCCCGTAGGAGCCCGGACGGAGTCTTCCGTAGCCGGAGTCGGAGACGAGATCTGGCTCCCGTAGGAGCCCGGACAGAGTCTTCTTGCGGTTGAAGTCGGGGGCGAAGTCCGACTCCCGTAGGTGTTCGGATGAGGTCCACCTGCAATCAAAGTCAGAGGCGAAGTCCAGCTCCCGTAGGAGTCCGGACGAAGTTTACCGGTGGTCGAAGTTGGGGACGAAGCCCGGCTCCCGTAAGAGTTCGGATGAGATCCACCTGCAATCAAAGTCAGAGGCGAAGTCCGACTCCCGTAGGAGTCCGGACGAAGTTTGCCTGCAATTGGAGTCGCGGGCGGAGTCCGGCTCCCGTAGGAGTCCGGATGAAGTCTGCCCGTAATTGGAGTCGCGGGCGGAGTTCGGATCCCGTAGGAGTCCGGACGTCGTGAAGAACCCGATCGACGTTGGCGGGGCCCTGTCCGTCGGCAAAACTTGGGAGTGTTGCGGAGGCTCGGCCACCTGGGAGGTTTGAAGAGACGTTGTCGGAGGTCGACAGTCGGTTGGATCCCCGGAGGGTCACTCCCATCACGAACTTCGGCTGGGGGGTATTTTATACCCAACACAGACGATGTCGAAATTAATTACTATAATCTATACCAAAATCAATACGATCTATCATAAGTCATTTAACATATAAAAAAAAAAGTATATTCAGCAATCCAAAATATAATAAATCGAAATCATAAATCATGAATAATTTAATAAAAAAATATTTTATAATTTATCGATAAATCTAAAAAAAGTGAAACATTATTTATCTCACACATACTCCTACAAATCCGTGTAATTTCAATTTTTTTTTAAAATTTTTAATTAAATAGATCACATCGTAGTATCCCACTATTAGATATCTTCTTATCGAGATAACTATACCCTTATATATAATTAAATCTAATGATCAGAAAGTATACGAATAATCAAAAAAGATATGATTGATGGATAGCTGCATCTAATAGCCCAAATAGATCTGGTCATGACAAGTTTGTTTGATCATGATCAAACTAGATGGTCCGAAATCTCTCTATCAAATCAACTTGAATTCAAAGTTACAGGGCTCAAACTTTTTACTAATTTTATAAATCAAGTAGAGAGATCAAGAATATCGAAGGAGAGAGAAATTAATCAAAATGGAACATAACCGAAGAAAAAAATTTTTTCCAACCATGAACGATGGCCAACGGTGGGGAGAGGGGAGGAGTTGGACTCCCCCCACCGCCAACCTCCGATGTTGACTCTATTTTTTTTTTTTTTTTGCTTTGAGATACGTGTGACCATTTTAACGGGATTGATGGCTGGGTATTACATGTGGACCAGGGGATATTGTTGGTCAAGCTAAGTGAATAGGAATTTTAACGTTACCCTCGAGCTTTCCTAGTTTCATGTGCATGTCATTGAACTTAATGAAGTCGATCTCTTTTCTACTTCGTGTCTTATGTAATAGGCATGAACTTAGAGAGAGAGAGAGAGAGAGAGAGGGTTATTATGTTGTGGTCGTAGCTGAGAGATATTTGGGCATTTTATGTGGGCATTTTTCTATGAGATGAAGGACAGCAGATGCTGTTACTAGCCAGGCGGGAAGTATGGTGTTGGGTTACTCCTCACATTAGCTACTAATGTGCCTCATATGTAGATTCTAGTTCCATAATATCGGCTATGTTTTGCAACTAAGATGGCCCGTTGAGAACCATTGTAACTCAAAGGCAAGGCAATGATGACAATGTTTGACTTCCGATGACTGATCATTAGGCGTGCCTTGCTATTTTAAGCTAGATTGGGATATTTGTTGGCTTGGGTTCTAGTTGGGCCAACATCCAAGAAACATTGGACTTGCTTATCCAACCTTGGCCTAGTTTGAGCTGAGGCCTAAAAGCTAGAGTCTAGGCCTAGAATTGGGCGGTTGGGCCTGACCTGTCACTCGAGGGAGGATGGCAAATGTTCTTGCCAAGAGATAGTGCTAGGAGGGGCTAGAGAGAGAGGGAGGGTGGGTTAGGTTGTGATTGCCATCGAAGAGTGTAGCATTCTCTACTTCCCCTAATATTTATATATATTTTAATGGAAGGAGGAGCATCGCCTTTAAGGAGGAGAAGAGCAGAACAATTGAGAGATTAGGGTTCTCTACTCTCCCTTGCATTTATTGTTTCACAAAGTAAATTATAATTTATAACTAAATATTTAATATATTTATTATAAACAATATACTTTTATATATATTATTATGTCAAGCCTAGCCAAAATTATGCAAGGTTGTCTAGAAATGGATGTTGGAGGGTCTTGCCAATAATCGAACCAAAAAAGCAAAGTCCATTGAGAGGATTTAGAAGCCATGGTAGAAGCATGGGCGAGTCAAAGGATGGGAGTATACATTTCACCTTGTTAGGAATTCAGCATGCTCTCCCATGTGCTTTAAATGTCATGGACGGAATGAGTGGGTTTGCAGATGGCAGCACCAAGGAACTTAAAGCAAACTACAGGAGTCATTGATGCTGGAAACCTGCCAGTTGGGATGCACATGGTTACCATACTGTTGGTATGCTTCCTTATCGGACCCAAAAGAAAAAAAGCTCAGATAGGGAGTGGTTCGGGTCTGGCTCAGTATTCATGCAAAGGCCAAGGCAACTTCAATAACGCCGACATACGGAAGTGTTAAGAATAACAGCAGCTTTTTCTCTGATAAATGATTATTGTTGTGCTATTATTAGAATTCTTAGTAAAAATTGTTGGAGAAAAATTTAAAATTTAGAAACTTAAAATGTTTCAAATAAATTTTTCTCGAAGAAATTTTTTTTTTTTTAACCATCTTGATTGAGATTTTTTTAGCTCCATATCGAGAGTAAAAAGATTTTTGAACCCCCAATATGAGAAAAAAATTTGACCGGATCTTTGAGGGTGTTTGGCAATGTTTAAAAGAAAATCTTGAAAGCACATGTGAATTGAACTGGGTTGCTTGAAAATCTGGATGTTGGAATTTTAATTTGAAATATTGGGCTCTTTTGCTGTAAGGCTCTGATGGATAGATGACGAGGTCGGTCTTGAACCGAACTAGAGAGCTGCTGAAGGTCGAGTCGGTATAGACTACAAATGAACCTGCAAAATAAATTCTAAAACCATGGGGGTACCCTCCTGTTTAAGACCTTCTAATAATTAAGTCAGTTAGAGGTCTTGAGAATAGGTAGTGAAAATGGAAAGATAGAAGTATGAGAAAAGAGATTGTAGATAAGTGGAGAGAGGACTCTTGCTCCGTTCAGTAGGAGAGCTAAAAAATAATTCAGTAGAGTCTCAGTTCTATGATTTCTAACTTGACTTACCTCCCGGAGAGTATACTGCCCTCCTTTATATAAAGAGAGCTTTCTTAGGCCATTAGGCTCTTATGAGTTTGTTAAACGGTTACGAATAACTACCTGAAGTTTATTAGACTGCTTAGAATTTGTTAGGCCGTTAGTTTGTTATAACAGAATAGCTAACTGCATGAAGATCGTGGATTGTCTACCTCATATGAAGAGCAATTATAATATAGCTGGAAGACAACTGTAGTATTGCTGGAAGATAATTGACTTGAAGTCTTACTGGCTCAAGAGTGAGATCAACTAAGTCTGATAAAATTGGTCAAATTCGATGTCCTTTTATTGAGAATCGAGCAATATATCGATAGGTGGATAATAACCTAATGTGGCTTAAAGTAGTAATAGTGAATCGTTAGATCAGCTGATGTAATATGGTGATATTTCTACGATAGGTCGGTTAAAACCGATGTCTCGCTAATACAAATTGAGTAGGTCGGACATTAGTATGGGGCTGATGTCTTCTGATATTGTCATGTGTCAAAGGTCGATTTTCTAATAAGATCGGCCAACTGATGATCTCAGTCTTTTGATGAGGTCAGCTTCCTGATAAGGTCAGCCTTCTGATAAGGTCGGCCTTTTGATGATTTCAGCCTCCTGATGAGGATAACTTTCTGATGAACTTGGTCTCTTGATGAACTCGATCTTCTGATGATCTCGGCCTCTTGATGAGGTTGATTTTTTGATAATCTCAGCCTCTTGATTAGGATAGCTTTTTGATTAGTTTGGCCTCTTGATGAAGTCAGCTTTTTGATGGGCTCGATCTCTTGATAAGCTCGATCTTCTAATGATCTCAGCCTCCTGATGAGGTCAGATTTTTGATGATCTCAATCTCCTGATGATGATAGTTTTCTGATGAGCTCGACTTTCTAATGAGGTCAGCTTTCTGATGATCTCAACCTTCTCATGAGGATAGCTTTCTAATGAGCTCGGCCTTCTGATGAGCTCGATTCTTGATGAGCTTGATTTTCTGATGATCTCGACCTCCTGATGAGATCGACTTTCTGATGAGATCGAAAATCAAGACTAACATCAATATTTTTATCGACTTGAGAGCTCCTGAGTATGAGTCCTGAGGATATTGGCTGAGGTGGTAAAACCCCACAACACTTGCCCCCACTTTTGAGTTTGAAGAGATCACTTTGGACGAAAGAAGTAGTTCATGAAAAAAATTCTCAGCTTATCCGAGGTGGCAAATTTATGTTGTTTGGTTCTTTAAGTGAACCGCTGCATCCCTTCGGATAAGTTTTCCATATAGATTGCTGGTATATATTTGTTGATGGCTTCTTCTATCTCGGATCCTATCAAGGTTGGCTTTCTTTACGTCCGATCTTGTCGAGGCAACCTAGAATCTTATAGAAGATTTTTGGATGACCTGTCTAGGTTGGATTTCTTTACCTCGGATCTTATCGAGGCAACCTCGGATCTTATCGAAGATTTTTTGGTCGATCTTGGATCTTGTCAAGATTGGATTTCTTCACCTCGAATTTTGTCGAGGCAACCTCAAATCTTGTCAAGGATTTTTTGGATGACCTCGGATCTTGTCAAGATCAGATTTTTTCACCTCGGATCTTGTTGAGACGATCTCGGATCTTGTCGAGGATTTTTTGGATAATCTTGAATCTTATCAAGGTTGGATTTCTTCACCTCGGATCTTATCGAGGCGACCTCAGATCTTATCGAGGATTTTTTTGATGACCTCAGATCTTGTCAAGATCGGATTTCTTCACGTCGGATCTTGTTGAGGCAACCTTGGAAGGATATATATATATATATATATATATTGATCTGTCTGACCTCACATAGTTTGATTTGGGTTTAACTATCCTATATAGGACTTGAAAATTATTTATAAAGAATATCATTTGACTTCAATGGGGTCAATCATGAAGCTAATGTGCTCATCATGATGAGTAAACGTCAGAAAAATAATATGACTTCAAGAATTAAATTGGTTAATTAAGAACAAATCGATCTTAATAAATTGAATGTAATAGAGATTTAAGAAACACCTGTCCGATGTTATCATGGGTTGATCGAGTCTCCCATGCATTAGAAGTTCCATCTTGAAATGTTTTATCTCCTTCCCTTTCAAGGACATGTCATTCAAGAATTTTAGCCGAAACTTGTTAAGTTGATATTTTGTCAGGTCCAACCTATAGATCAGGCATTTCACATTAAAAATCCGTGAGATTCAATCCGGAGATCAGATGTCTCACATTGAATATCCATGAGGTCCAATCTGGATATCGAATATGTTATATCATGAGGTCCAATTCAAAGATTGGATATCTTACGCAAAGTTGTCCTGATTTAGTTGGACTTCATGACTTCATTTGGATAATTTTTTGTATATGATCTCGTTTGGATGGATATTATTGCGGTTAAGAGATCGGATAGCTCGAATGGTTGGATTAACTCCACTCCCATGTATATGAGGTATTATCCATTTTGGCTTATGACCATCTTTAGGCTTTAGTGGGCCTTAGGCTTCAGTAAGCTTACAATTCTATCCTTTAACATAGAGAGAGAAGGTTTTAATCAATATAAACCATACTTTCTCTTGACTAACCACCAATATGGGACTAAAGGAGCCATCTCTATCTTTTCGGAGAAGGACTCTCAGCTGTCCCTCAGTTTCCACCATAATCTCTCATTGCTGTTCTGTGGTACGTTGAAGCTGTTGTACTGCAGTAGTAAGAATTTGGATTTACTGAACTAGAAGATTAAATTATTGTAGATCTACCACAACGAGAGGTTCAGTAGCTTTTGGTGCACTTCTTGGAGAAGATGGTGTGGGTAAAAAATTATTTTGTGCCTTCGTGTTCATTATTTCCACAAAAATCTTTTGGACAAATCTCCTTTCTCTAGCGCCGATCTGTTGCTGCAAGGCTCCGAAGGATAGATGGCGAGGTTAGTCTTGAATCGAGTTAGAGAGCTGCTGAGAGTTGAGTCAGTGTAAACCATGAATGAACCTGCAAAATAAGTTCTAAAATCATGGGGGTACCCTCCGGTTTAAGACCCTTTGATGATTAAGTCAGTTGGAGGCCTTGAGAACAGGTAGTGGAAATAGAAAGATAGAAAGATGAGAAAAAAATTGTAGATAAATAGAGAGAAGACTCTTGTTTCCTTCAGTGGAGAAGCTGAAAGATAATTCAGTAGAGTCTTAGTTCTATGAGTTTTAACTTGACTTACTTCTCGAAGAGTATCCTGCCCCTCTTTATATAGAGGAAGCTTGCTTAGGCTGTTAGATTTTTATGAGTTTGTTAGATGGTTACGGATAATCACCTGAAGTTTGTTAAGCTATTTGGAATTTGTTAGATTGTTAGTTTGTTACAACAGAATAGAAAGCTGCATGAGAATCGTAGAATGTTTACCTCATTTGAAGAGGAGCGCTGGAAGACAGCTGTAGTATTTCTAGAAGATAACTGACTTGAAATCTTACTGGCTCTAAGAGTGAGATCAGCTAAGTCTGATGAAATTGGTCAAATTCGATGTTTTTTGCTGGAAATCGAGTAATATATCGATAGGTCGATAATAACCTGATGTAGCTTAAAGCAGTGATGGTGAATATTTAGATCAGCTGATGTGATATGGTGATATTTCTTCTGTAGGTCGACTAAAATCGATATCTTGCTAAGACAAACTAAGTAGGTTGGAGATTGGTATGAGGTTGATGTCTTCTGATATTGCCATATGTCAAAGGTCAGTATTCTGATAAGATCGGTCAACTGATAATCTCGACCTCTCGATGAGGTCAACTTCATGATGAGGTTAGTCTTTAGATGATCTCAATCTTCTAATGAGGATAGCTTTCTGATGAACTCGATCTCTTAATGAACTCAACCTTCTGATGATCTCGACCTTTTGATGAGGTCAGATTTTTAATGATCTTAGCCTTCTGATGAGGATAATTTTCTAACGAGCTTGGCCTTCTAATGATGTCAACTTTCTGATAAATTTTGTCTCTTGATGAGCTCGGCCTTCTGATGATCTCAACCTTCTGATGAGATCGACTTTTTGATGATCTTAGCCTCCTAATGAGGATAACTTTCTGATGAGCTCGACCTCTTGATGAGGTCAACTTTTTGATGATCTCAATCTCTTAATGAGGATAGCTTTCTTATGAGCTCGATCTTCTGATGAGGTTGATTTTTTGATAAACTTGATCTTTTGATGAGCTCGGTCTTCTGATGATCTCGGCTTCTTGATGAGGTCAACTTTCTGATAATCTTAGCCTCCTAATGAGAATAGCTTTCTGATGAGCTCGATCTCCTGATGACATTGACTTTCTGATGAGCTCGATCTCTTGATGAGCTTGACCTTCTGGTGATCTCGGTCTCTTGATGAGATCGGCTTTCTGATGATCTCAGCCTCTTGATGAGGAAAGCTTTCTAATGAGCTCGACCTCCTGATGAAGTTGGCCTCCTGATAAGCTCGATCTCTTGATGAGCTTAGCCTTTTGATGATCTCGACCTCTTGATGAGGTCAATTATTTGATGAGATTGGGAGTCAAAGCTTACATCGATATTCTTGTCGACTCGAGTGCTCCTGGACATAAGTCCTGAAGACATTGGCTGAGGTGGTAAGACCCCACAGCATACTCTTTAATTTTTGAATATTGGGCTAGTCCAAACTGTCAGAATTTATTGACTATAAAAAGGCTCCTTTGGGATCTAATCCAGCAAGCCATTTAAAAGACTTCTAATCTTCTTCTTTTTAAGTTTTCTCTAATACTTCTCATATCTACTGTATTTTTTTTTCATTTTTCTGGATGTTGAAAGAATTTTCATCAACCTCCTGTATGATCATACTTGCAAACGGAGGATATCGGTTGTATCTTAGGTTGCATTTGGCACATTATCAGGTAGTGATATTCTGGATTACCTGATAATTTGGATTACCTGCAATATAGATAGATTGCCAGTAATATTGATTTCTGTGTTTAGTACATACAAGTAATGTTATAGTAAAATTACTGAAAATTTTGATTGACATATTTGGTATGACAATCAGATTAATGGTAATATAACATCAAATTTTTAAAATACCTTTAAATTAAATTATTAATTTAGTATTTTAAATTTTTTATTTTATTTTTTTAATAATAAAAATTATTATATAAAAAAATTATTATTTTTTAATATTTATTATTATTATTTATTTTTTCTTTCTTCTCCTCCCGCATGCCACACCCCGACCCTCCCTCCCCACCCCCGATCGTCGTGCCTCCAGCACCCCCCTGGCTGTTGTGCATTCGGCATCGCCCCCCAACCTCACTACCTTCATCCCTGCCGCCATCACCGCTACCCCGCTCCGCCTTCTCCCGACGTCCTTCCTCACCACCACCATACCCCTCGACCCCGCCCTCGCTGCCCTCAGCACCTTCACTGGATCCCTCGACCGACATTCCACCACCATGAAGTCCACCCCCTCTAGCTCCCCCATCACCTCCTCCACCTCCCCAACCACCACCCCCCGCTCTGCCGCCGGCAGCCCCACTCTCCGCATCATCTCTTCATACTCCACTGCCGACCTCTCATCCGGGACGACGCACATGTGCCACCCCCTCGTGTGTCGTGCGGCAGCCTCAAGGCCGAGGCTGATGACTACGCCGTCACCGTGCTCCTAGACTGGGCTGGGGGGGGAGGAGGTGCTGAGAGGATGGTAGAGGGGGACGAGGCCTGAGAAGATGGTGGCGGAGGGGGATGGGGCCTGAGAAGATGGTGGCGGAGGGGGATGGGGCCTGAGAAGACAGTGACGGAGAGGAGGGGGGCTTGAGAGGATGGTGGCGGGGTCGGAGGGGAGGGGGCACTCAGAGGACGGTGGAGGAGGGGAGGGGGCAGCTCGACGTGGGAGGAGGGTAAGCACCGTGAGAGGAGAAGAGGGACAGCACACGGAGAAGAGAGAAGGAGCAATTTTGTCCAAAAAATTTATTACCAGATTACCCCATCTCCGATAATCTGGATAGCCACCCATTGCTCAGGCAATCTGGATTGCCTCATGAGAGGTAATCCTGATTCCCAGTGCAAGATAGATTGCCATTAAAAATGAATACCAAACATAGTTATCTGGTGGGTCCTGTTTAAATTGTTGGCAATCTGAATAGATTGCTTGCTACCAAACGCAATCTTAGAGTTATATGTCCGGACGTTTCCTATATGAAGGATGAAAATATATCTTAAGATAGTACTGTACATGCTTTCAATTATTTTTTAATATTTTTTTAGCTCTGTAAGCTAATTTATTTGATTTTTTATAAAATAGAGAATAAATTTTATTAGTCTTCTCAGACTACATTCAGTCTATTCATAATTTGTGCTTTAACAAAAAGTAATTAATGATAATGAAAAATAGTGGTGATATTTTATTTTGGTAACTATTTCTAGCATGGATTAAATTTATCTGGAATTCATAATGCTGCAACATAGCATTCTCATGGATGGAAAATAACAAATAATACCGTGACCTCAAAATTTAAAATAGATTATGTTAATCTTATTATATCGCAGCTGCTACAACAGGATAAGGCCAGATAAAAGCTATTATTGTGAACCCCGGGTGAAAATTACGTTTAATGTAAAGCCCAATGCAAGACACAAAGCGAAAACACCACTAGGTGAAGCTAACTATAAATAATAGCAAAAGGAAATTTAATGGATAAATGCATATATCAAATACATAATTATGCTTATGTGCAAAATAATCTTGCCCAATTCTTAGGTGCTACCACTTAGTATTTAACAGCAAAGAGCAATGAGCAAGAGGGAAATCAAGTGTCCCAGTTTAGACAACAGAAATTAATTTAGGAGAAGAAAATAAAAGAAATAAAAGGGCTGATATTTTGTTTCAAAGATCTGAAATTTTCTCTCTCTTTTAGGCAGCTATCTGTATTGGGTAAGAACTAAGAAGTCCAAGGTAGGCTAGTCTCTTAGTTAAAATAAACATGAGAAAAACCACCGTGCTTTATGCGAACATTGAATGGAGATATAATTGCTTGCTTACATTCTAGGATTACAATTTAAAAATCGAGGGTATTATAGTTTCAATACACCGTAAGCATACTCAATAATCTGGAGACTAAGGTATATATTTTCAAACCAATAAAAAAAAAAAATGATATACAAAGACCTGTTATGCGTTCACCATAAATTTGCAAGATTTTTATAGGTTCTGGACAATTTAGAGTTTTTCTTTCGTATTTACGGTTTGTTTGAATGATTGAGCCTAAAATCTCATAAAATTTGTAGGTTGAACTAGTATAACCAATAAAATTAAGCTGGACTAGGCTTATACTTATAAATATTCAATATATCTTTGGAGTGAACCAGCTTGAATCCCTTAGAGCCTATTTAGATAATTGGATAAAAAATGTTATGGGATTCATGAGTTAAGTTAATACAAGTAATAAAATCATATGATTACAGATTAGGCTAGGTCTATATTCATACATATCTAAAAGAATCTTTGAAGCGGATCGGCTCAAATCTTATGAGAGAGTAAAAAAAATTTTTAATTCAGATCAACTTATTTTAAAATTATTTTTAAATATTTATGAATATAGACTTAATCCAATCTATAATTCAGTGAGTTTACTGATTGTATTGGCACAATTTATGAATTTTATAAGTTTTTCAATCCACTCGTTGAAACAATCCTTGGTATTCTCTCGTCATCTCACAAATCCTTAAGTAAAATTTTTTATATTTTCTATAATGCCCACAATTTTATTTTTAATTTATTCTTTTCACGTGATCACGTATAAGCAATTGTCCCGGCACGCTTGTACATCACGTAAGTGGCAAATTTCAGCACTCAACCTAAAATGACGCCACTTTGAGTTTCCACCTTCCCGTGTCTTAGTGTCCCTCAATCATTCGGCATGCTTCTGTCAGTGCGACGCTAAGAACGGTTTCACAGGAACAACATATCCAACAGACCCAAAACGGACCCAAAAAAAAAATCACTATACGAGCATCCAATCCAGATGGGCAAACCCACTGCGGGCCCACTCCATGGAAACGCGTCCGTGTCGCTGGGCTGCCGCGGGGCAAATTCTTTTGATTTGTGACAGGTCATCTTGGAGAATCCGAAGAGCCTCACCCACCTGGGTGTCGGCAACTACGTCCGGAAATGCCGCGGTGCGGCCCCGCCCTCACAGGTGTCCAACCGAGCTGCAGCGACCGGTGGAGGGGAGTTTGAGCTCCACACGCTACGCTGGTTGTTTTCTTTTGGGCTAAGGAAGAGAAATTATTCGGTGGACCAGCCGTCACCGGGATCAAAACTAGCGATCGCGATGGTGACAATCAGTGGTCGCTTGTCTGGATCCTCTCAGATGCAGTGCGCATTGGATATGGGCACACGGTACCTGTTTGGATGGGCGACACGTGGTCAATCTTAAAGATGGATGGCTAATAGCCCATCGGAACGTCCACTGGCATCGGCGGTGCAGAACAGGGATCACCAGCCAAGGAGCGACCACTTTGAAACGGTTCTCTACACTTAAAATGGAAATGATGATGGTTATTTGGCCAATAAAGTTGTTTGTAAAGCACAATGGAGGTCGGCTTTTTTTTGGTTTGGCCAATGACGACTTTTTTGTTTTTTTGGGGGATGGCCAAGAGGATTTCGGTTGGATGTTTAGCACCTCTCTACCAGGAGCTTGTTGGATCCAATGAGGTTAGCAGAAGCTGACAAAATAATTAATTCTTTAATAAAATTACAAATAGCTGATAATTAACTAGAAGCTCAAAGAGAACTGGAAGAAAACTGTAAGAAAATACTAAACAAGAAGAATTGAGGGATAACAAGCAGATTTTACCTTGCTGCCGAGAGGATTTCATCATAGCTCGGAATCTACCAAGTTTCTTGGAAGTGATTTCATCATAGCTCGGGAACTACCAAGTTACTTGGAAGCATGTTGGGATCAAAGACTCCACTAAACGATCAACACTGTCATCCCCGAAATCCACAAGAGTCATTCTAGAATCCACCAAACCACATGCAAAATCTGCTGAAAATGGAAAAAGGGAGGAAGAAGAAGATTTTAGGAGCGAATACAAGTTCATGTGCACTAAAAAAGAGATACTTCACTGATATGAATTTTGAGTACGTACAAGCCTTCATACCTTTCCAGGCCTCTTTAAATTTGTAAACTCTTGATGTGCCTCGAGAAATTGATGAGGACTTGAATAACATAAAATGTAAGGCTTTTAGCATTGAAAAATATGTCCTAAAATTAATCCTCTATTTATAAATAATTGTACTCTCTGTAAATTATATATGAATTATAAATTAATAAAAATTATCTGGCATTTTTATCATAAATTTTACATCTTCCCTGTTAAACTCTTATGTTATGATGGAGATCTTAGAACTACTTCCAATCGATAAAGGAGGATTTATTGTATAGTTCTTAAATTTGTTCGCGATCAAATGATACGTTATTCCTAGAATGATAATGTTTATCAAGTATAGATCATTGTACGCCACATAGATTGATTGTCTTTGTAATCAAGGAGTGTGAAGATACTGGTATGGCATACATGTAAGATGTAGTAGTACATCTCATTGAACATGATCAAACTACAAAGCGCTCTGCTGTCAAGAGCTGCTCGCAAAAGATATGGGTATAAGTATCCCTCCGACCTGAGATCACCATGGTGACTTGCAAACAACTTACTGTGTTTTGGTATCGAACTATCTGAATTTCTAATTCAGTGACGGAAGATTTTTGGGCACAGTCAAGTACTTATGAAGTCTGTGTGTGAGTCAAGATGAAATTTACCGCTTCTGATTTTAGGAGTTAATGCTACAATATATTTCAATTTAGCAAAATCTTAATCAAGATAATCCATATGAGGAGTTACGAAATTTATAAGGTTGAGACACAATTTGGATATACTGATCAAGAGTTAACAGTTTAACTCTGAAGTCATTATGAGCATTGAAAGTCAAAGGGATGAATTATACGATAACCATATACCAAAGGTTCTTGAATGTTGCTTTACAACCATTCGGCTTATTCAGACATCGGGTATCATTGCTAGATGGTCTTTTCGATTAATACAAAAATTTATTTCTATGCTATCAGTTTAGATTCGAACCTATAGGATCGCACATGAAAGAGATTTCTATTTGATCAGATGGCTGATCAATGATTGAGAATCGATCAAAGGTATACTCGTCAATATAATTGATGATTAACCTTATGCAAAAGTTACAATAAAATAATTTGCTAAGAGTTAGTGAATTAATAAAAGATTAATTAGCAATTAGATTGTTGATTAACTCAATTTAATTGAGCAATAAGATTTAGATTGAGTTCAATTGAATTAGATTCAATTAGGTCTGATCCGATTAGGTTATAAGATGATCTAATCGTTAAGGGATATTGATTTCTGATTTGATAAGGACTTGAGCTCAATTAAATTCTGATTTGATTAAGATTTAATTGAGTAAATTATGTGCCTCAAAGGATTAGGTTTGATCTTCTCTTAGGCTCTAACCAAATGGGTTTGGATGGGACCTAATTGGATAAACCTAGAGTCCAATTGGATTGGACTTTCTCCCCTGGCACCCTACCTTATCCACGCCCTATATTTCTTCACACAAGTTTCAGATTTTGTGTGGAAGTTTTTCATGCCAGATGAAGTTTCTCGCCCCTCCTCAATGCCCAAGTAGTTGGATAAGTTTGGTTCAAAATTGAATTCAAATTTGGTTTGAATTCAACTTTGAAAGTTGTTAAGATAAAGCCTTATCCTAACCTCCTCTGGACGCCAACCTTAAGAAGGATTCATTTTGGCATGCAATAGATATTCGAGAGATATCTGAGAAAGGAGTTTCACCATGAGGAAGTGTGGTGTGCGATAAAAAAATTTGTGGGAGTGGGTTCTTGGGGTGGCCGACCTCATTGAGCCATGAAGTGAGACCTAGGGTTCTAGGGTTTGAGACTTAGGTTCTGGGAAGTGAGAAAGAGTTCTCATCTCCACTTCTTTTTCCTCCTAATCATCCTTCTTCACCTTTCAAAAGTGCCTGAGTGGTCCGAAGAAGAAGACAAATCAGTCATCTGGTGCTCTCTGCGAGGAGCTAGCACTCCGAAGAGGTCGATCAGTACAGAGCCTCGTACGGACGTTCTGTAAAGGTCAGGCTTTTTGTGAGGCTACTGCAAGATTTGAAGAACTTTATTTTCATGGTTGTCAATTACAGTGATCCTCTATCCACTCTTAGGTATTGGGTTTTGAACTCAATTATAATGTAGATATGATCTGCGGTATTAATATGACAGCATAGATTAGATATATGATTTTCTGATTTCAGATTTTGTATGCATATTATGTCATGTCATTGATCCTAGTGTAGGCTATTTTTAGATCAAATCTAATGTATATTAGATTAATTAGATTAATCTAATTATCTTTCACTGTAATATATTTCAAAAAATTTTAAAATGCATGCATAAAATCGCCTGCAGTTTTCCTTCATTTAGAATAAAACCTATGCCTTAAAAGCATTTTAGATGCTAAAACCCTTCTATTGCTATCGATTTTTGAGCTCACTTTAAGGTCAGCAGGTCTCACGAGCACCGAGCTAAGAATGAGGTTGGTCCAGGCTGGAGTGAGACAAAGTGGGTGATGCACTAACTAGCAGAGATTAAATATACAAATAAAGTCCTTGATCGAAAGTGTTTCTATAAGAGATCATCCGATGTTCAAGTCTGCGGATAATCGAAGATCAGAGAGAGAATGATAGGAGTATTTGCAAGGGCTTGAGACTAACCTAGAGTCTCTTTTTTTCTCTCTATTTATAGAGGGAGAGCAATGGCCTTTCCCACTTTGAGCGGTGGTCATTATGGAAGTTGTACGTGAATCATGCTGGTAGAAATCACATCCCATATTCGAGATGTAGAGCAGGCTAGCTATCACCTAGCTATCATGTGGATTCCCTCATATATGGTTTTGGTTGTCTTATCTGGTTTACTGTGACTAAAGGATCGATCTCCTTTCGGATCAAGCCACCTACCTAATTAGGCTAGCCTCCTCCTTGGTCGAGGAGGTTAGGTTGGCAGGGCTTGACCACATGTCCTTGGCATTAGCTGAGCTCACGGGAGCTTCAGCTCTGGCCGAGATCGGGATGACACCCCCAACATTTATCCTCCACTCTCAAGCCCGAGCTAAAACTGAGGTCAGGTGAAGAAAGTAAGGTCGGTGACTGAGGCCGAATCATGTTCAGTGATGGGATGATCGTAATAAATACACCTCGATGGATGAAATAACAGTGATGAGTGTGTGCCATGTATTGTGATCCAGTCCATCTAAGTTGTTGGGGTCATGTGCTCCAATTTTGAGCTACCATTTGGTAGCCATCTATGATGGCTGAGCATATTGTCGCTTGATAAGATCGTCCAAGCTTCTATAAATAGATGGTTCCCCTCTTTTCATCCTTTATTTGTAGTTAAGTGTTCTGACCTCTTTTTTTTTTAGCTTATCCATCACCTTGAATACTTTGTCGAGTCATTGAAGGTTGCCCAAGCAGCCACGAAGGAGGACAAGGCTAGGGCTCGGGCTGCATAGGTGGAGTTGGCAGCCATGATGTCTGTGACCTTAATATCAAGATCAGTGAGTTCGAGGAGAAGGTGGCCTGAACTGAGGTCAAGGTTGCTGAGGCCCTCCACAATGCCGAGGTCAAATGGGAGGAGGAGCTCTAGGTTGTGAAGAGGAGGGCAGTCGCAGAGTTTTGTATCTCGATCGAGCTTCAGGAGGAAAAGACCTAGTTCGTCACGGACTCATACCTACAAGAAGTGGCGGACTGTTGAACTCGAGTTTAGCTAGTGCCTCTTCCATGAGCTCGACCTTAGCCGCTTGGACGACGATGACGTAGAGCTGACTGAGGTGAAGGTAGTTTCCAAGGCCAGGACCTAGAAAATCATCGAGGCTAAGGCAGCGGAGATCATCAAGATCACCACCCCAAATCGAGCTGCTATTGAAGAGGAGCCTTTTCTCCCAACCGATGCCTAGGCCTTGGTGGCCTTTATCATTTCATCCTTTTGTAGATTCTATTTGGGCCTGTTTGAGCATACATTTTGGGTTGATCTCACCTGACCTCTTTTGTAATAATGACTCTTAGTAAGGAAAAGCTATACTTCCTTAGTCTGTGGTTGTGTCCGTGTGCGGACAAGGAGTGCTTCGGCTAGGTTTTCACCTCACCATAAGGGCCTCTAGGATTTTTCTTGGGTTACCTCTTATGCTCAAATGAGGTTGGCTCATCTTGGGCTTGATTCGCACTTGAGCGAGGAGCTTAGGAATCCCACTGGGGGGCATCCCAAGTGGTCCAAGTCGGGCTTTGCCGACCTCATGCTTGAACAAGATCAAATCCATTTTCGGCTCGACTGGTGCTTGGGCAAGGAGCTTAGAGATCCCACTAGGGGGTATCCCAATTGACCCAGGTCATCTTTTGCCGACTTTATACTCGGACGAGACTGGCTTATCTCTGGCTCAATTCACACTTGTATAAGGAGCTTAAGGATCATACGCTAGGTTATCCTAAGTGACCCAAGTCGGACTTTGCCGATCTCATGCTCGAACGAGGTCTGGCTCATTCTTAGGCTTAACTCGCACTTGGATGAGGAGCTTAAGAATCCCACTCGGGGGTATCCCAAGTGACCCAAATCGGCCTTCAACAACCTCCGATCCATCTTCGGCTTGACTCACGCTCGGGTGAGGAGCTTAGAGATCCTGCTCAAGGGTATCCCAAGTGACCCAAGTCAGGCTTTGCCAACCTCATGCTCAGATAATACTGGCCCATCTCTAGCTCAACTCACACTTAGGCAAGGAGCTTAAGGATCCCGCTCAGGGGTATCCCAAGTGACTTAGGTTGGGCTTCACCAACTTGGTGCTTGAATGAGGTTTGGTCTATCTTCAGCTCACCTTACACTCAGGCAAGAAGATTAGGGATCCTTCTTGGGGATACCCTAAGCGACCCAGGTCAAGTTTGCCGACCTTGTGCTCAAACAAGGTCGGCTCAACTCATGCTCGAGCGATGAGCTCAAGGATCCTGCTTGGAGATATCTTAGTAACCTAGGTTGGGCTTCATCAATCTCGTGCTCAGATGATGTTGGCTCATCTTTGACTCGACTCGCCTTCAGATGGGGAGCATAGAAATCTCACTCCCAGATCAAGCTTCACGGACCTTATATTGGGACAAGGCCAGCCTATCTTCGACTCAACTTGTGCTCGAGCGAGGAGCTTAGGGATCCCACCTGGGTTATCCTAGATGACCCAGGTTGAGCTTCATCAATCTCATGCTTGGATGAGGCAAGCCCATCTTTGGTTCGATTCATGCTCAGGTGAGGAGCCTAGGGACCGCACTCAGGGATAGCCCAATTGACCCAGGTCAGGCTTGGTCAATCTCATGCTCAGATGAGGTTGGTCCATCTTTGGCTTGACACACGCTCGATCAAGAAGCTCACAGATCCCGCTCAAGGGTATCCTAAGTCACCTTGGTCGAACTTCACCGACCTTGTACTCGGATGAGGCCAGCCCATCTTTGACTTGACTCATGCTTGGGAGAGGAGCTTAGGGATCCTGCTCGGAGATATCCTAGGTGTCCTAAGTCAGGCTTCACTGACCTTATGCTCAGATGAGGCTGGCCTGTCTTCAGTTTGACTTGTGCTCAAGTGAGGAGATTAGAGATTTTGCTTGAGGGTATCTCAAGTGATCCAGGTCGAGCTTTATTGGCCTCATGTTTAGACAAAGTTGGACCATCTCCAGCTCGACTAGCACCCTAATGAGGAGCTTAGTAATCTCGCTTCGAGGTATCCCAAGTGACCCAAGCCAGGCTTCGCCGATCTTATGCTCGGATGAGGCTAACCTATCTCTGGCTTGACTCATGCTCAGGTAAGGAGTTTAGAAATCTCGCTCAAGGATATCCCAAGTTCTCCAAGTCAGGCTTCACTGACGTCATGCTCGGACAAGGCCCGACTTGTTATCGGCTCGACTCCAATGTGTCCCGCTAACTTTTATTTGGAGTACATAGAGTTGATGCAGATCTTGAAGGAGCCTTTTATTCATTATAGCCAGAGACTATATTATTGGTAATAAGTTCGCAAGTTTATGATCCAAAGTGATGGGAGGCTCACCGTTCGATAGGCCCACAACATGTTCTAGAGCTCTTCCACTTAGAGATCTTTAGCTTGGTCTAACCTAATCTTCGATTTCTATAACAAAGTTTGGTTAGTTATCTTGGCTTCTCTATTATTTTACTGATGGGCCACTAAGGTTGGGCGATGTGCAATTCCAAGCTTCTTATAGAATTTTTTAAACTTCACATTATCAAGCTGACGGCCATTATCAGTGATGATGAACCATGGAGGACCAAATCAATAGATAGTGGACTTTCAGATGAAGTAGCAGACATTGGCTTCGATGATGCAAGCTAATGGTTCTACCTTTTCGAGATGTCTTCCTTAGTTTGGCCATGGCTCCTAGTCTGGCTACCGATGTGCCCCCCAAAGATCATATTGATGGCACCCGCTGTAAGTCAGCTCTCAGAATTTTCTTCGGGTTGCCAGGGTTTAGTTTAGGCATCATTTTGGTTTGATCATGCATCCACATACTGCCTAACTTGACCTTGTCTGATGAGTGCCTCGATCTTATTAGAGAGCTACATACACTCTTCAGTGTCATTATCGTGGTCATAATGGTATCAATAGTATTTTTGGGCATTACGCCTATAGCCTGGGATCAGTAGCCTCTAAGATCGGGGAAGGTTGCCTTGGCCCTCTATCTCTATAAATATTTGGGACTGAGGTGTATTGAGAGGAGTGTAGGTCTCATACTTTTGAGGCAGAGTCTAGGACTGGTGATTTCGAGGAGGCATCTTGGATTGGTTATTATGAGG
Source organism: Elaeis guineensis (assembly GCF_000442705.2). Taxonomy (NCBI): domain Eukaryota; kingdom Viridiplantae; phylum Streptophyta; class Magnoliopsida; order Arecales; family Arecaceae; genus Elaeis; species Elaeis guineensis. The sequence continues at coordinate 27,638,795 of NC_026000.2, read as the reverse complement.
TGGGATCCTTGATGATTGTGACTCCCTCGCACTTTGGTGGCCTTCTCACCTTGACCCACCTTTCTTGTCTTCATCATGGCCCCTTCCCTCCTAAGGCTTCTCGACCAGTGACTCTTCATGTAGCTTCATTGCCTCCTCGCATTTACACACTTCTCTACATAAATCAGCATTTTGTTGAAGTCCTTGGGATACCTCTTCTTTAAGGAGAAGAGGAATATGTTTTTTCGAAGTCCACCCTTGAGCATGGACATGATGATTGACTAATCTAGGTCACGTGCCCCAAGAGTGGCAGCTTGAAGTGGCTCACATAGTCCTTGAGGATTTACTTTTCCTCTACTTGATGTTGATGATGGAATCCAAGCCACGGTGTTGTCTTTGATTGCTGATAAAAGTGCATCGTGAAGACTTGATTGAGCTACTCGAAGGAGTCGATTAAGCCTAGTTGGAGGCTAGAGTACTAGTATCTCGTAGCCTTCTTGAGAGTAGACAGAAAGGCTCAGTAAAAGATATTGTTAGTGACTCCATAGCAAGCATGACAGTCTTGAAGCTCTTTAGATAGTCTATAGGATCGGTGGTCCTATTGTAAGGCTCCAATTATGGTATTTTGAGCCAGGATGGTATCGGTTCATCCATAACCCTTTTGGTGAAAGGTGGGTCAGTGTTGAGGTCTAGCTCACTATTCTAGAGCTAAGCTTGACCTTGAAATACCTCGATCTATTGGTTCATTTTTTGAAGTTTTCTTTCTGCCTTGGCATCTCGAACAGTTTGATGATCCAAGTGCCATGACAAGGAATGTCTCAAGGTCGAGTCTTTGCTTGACTATGGGGTTGGGGAGCTCTTTCTGCACCCACGATCGGGGCTTCTAGGATGATTGTGGCAGCTGGGATGCCCCTCCCTCAGATAGCGAGGAGGAGATTGCTGACTTGGAGGCTGTACCATTGCCTACTGAGGCATCATGAGTGATGGTTGGGTTGCATCCACCCACTGCATTTCCTACACTATGTTGGTAAGCATCTTAGGTTGAACTACTCGTGGGTCACCATGGACATTTGTTGGGATGGAGCTAGTGCTTCAATGAGATTAAGCATTGTGAGTTCTCACAGAATACTGTTAACATTACAACGGCATGAAGCATTTGATGCTCCTCTTCATGATCTCACATAGGGCTGTAAGCAATCCTTCCTCTAGCGCCAATCTGTTGGTGTCAATTTTTAAGCTGACTCTGAGGTCAAAAGGTCTAATGGGCATCGAGCTGAGGATGGGGTCGATCTGAGCTGGAGTGAGCCAAAGTGGGTGACGCACCGACTAGTGGAGATTGAATCTACAAATAAAGTCCCATATTGAAAGTATTTTCGAAGGACCCTCCAATGGATTATTGGAGAATAGAGAGAGAGGAGTATTTACGAGAGCTTGAGACTTACCTGGGGTCTTCCTTTTACCCTTTATTTATAAAGGAGGAGCAGTGGCTTTTCCCACTTTGAGTGGTGGCCATTATGAAAGTTGTGCATGAATCACACTAGTGAAAATTGCATCCCGCATTCGAGATGCGGAGTAGGCTAGCTATCGCATAGATTGCCTCCAATGTGATTATTATTGCTTTATCTAACTTACCATGAATAGAAGATTGATCTCCTTTCAGATCATGCTGCCTGCCTAATTGAGCTAGCCTCCTCCTCATCCTCAACTGAGGAGGTCAGGTCGGTAGGGCTCAACCACATGTCCTCGATGTTAACTGAGCTCACGGGAGCTTCGGTGCTGGCCAAAGTTGGGATGATAGATGATACCCCCAACACCTATTAGCATTGAGATTTATACTATTAGATCCTTTCAATATATGATAGTTATATGGTATCAGGTTACTCTCACCAAGTCTGAAACTTAACATACCATTAGATCCTTTACTATTATATGCCTTGACAACATAATCCTTCCATTAGAATGCAACCTTCATGCTGCACTAATGTTTCTTCAATATTTTGGTTATATCTTCCTCATATAAGCTCTAATTGAAACTGTTGGGTATAAAATACCCCCCGGCCGAAGTTTGTAAAAGACTGATCCTTCGGGGCCCTTCCGGCTCCCGACCTTGTATGTGGCACCTCTCCGAACTCCCTCGGCCATCCGGACTTCTCCAACAATGGACTTCTGCGTTCACCCATCGGGCCGCCCCAAAGGCCCTCTGGACCTCACTGACAGTCGACCTCCTACAGTAGCCAACCATTCCTCGAGTCTCTCCCGGACTTCTTCCGGCAACGGACGATCCTACTCCGAACTTCTTTCGAGCTTCGTCAGCATCCGAGCTTCTCCGACAATGAGATTTCTACAGTAACCAGACTCCTTTCAAGTTTCTACGGTGGTCGATCGCCTCCCGGATCCTAATCGAGCTCCCGCGAGAGCCAAACTTCTGCTACGAACGGTCTACTCCGAACTCCTACAGTGGGCTGTCTACCCCAGATATCTACTGTAAGCAAATTTCTTCCGAACTTCTATTACAGGTAGACTCCAGCCGAGCTACTCCATAGCGAGTGGACTCTGGACGAACTTTTATAGTGGGACACTACTCCAAGCTTCTACGATAACTGGTCCTCGCCCGAGCTCCTACAATAAACGGCCCCCTTTCGACCTCTCGTGAGAACCGAAGCCCGTCTGAACTTCTCCAGCGGATGGATTTCGGACGAGCTCCTATGACGGACGAGCTCCAGCAACTGGGTCCCTGCGATAGCCGATCACCTCCGATGTCTGTCGAGCCTCTCCAGTGCTATCTGAAGTCCATCGCCGGCCGACCTCCTACCAGGCTCTCCATAAAATCGGAGTTTCCCGACGGACGATCTTCGAATGAGCTTCCACATCAGATAAATCCCAGACGGACTTTCCTAGCGATCGAACTTCTCCAGACTTCGTCAACAAAAAATCTCCATCCGAGCTCTTACAGCAGGTGACTCCCGCTTGACAGATTAGCACCCGAAGCATCCGCCAATAGTAGATTCGTCAGCGACCTCGGAACATCCGAGCCTCTCCTAGAACGATGATGTAAAGAGCCATTCTGCTCCATCAGGCATCCCAACCGAGCTTCGGCCGATGGATCCAAACTCTCTGGTAAGACACAACAAGGGCCACTACCCTACTCCACTCACTGCAACGGATTCCATGCGGTTCCACCACTCTTTGACAAGCCACGACAAGAGCCACCATCCTGCTCCACTCTCTGCAATGGATTCCATGCAGCTCCACCACTCTCTGGCAAGTCCCGACAACGGACACCACTCCACTCTCCGCAACAAGCTCCACGTGGCCCTGATCGACCCCTGACGCCACTACTCTCCGTAACAAACTCCACACGGCTCTGAGCGGTCCATGACCAGATGGTTACAGACATCGCTGTCGGTTAGTTATGCCCTCCGTCTATAAATAAGGACCCCCAGATATGTTCTTCTCTAAGCTGGTAACTCTATCTCGAAACTCTGCCAAAATTTTCGCTCGAGCACTCCATTTTTGTTGAAGCAGAGTACTGACTTGAGTATCGGAGGATCTTACCGGAGCATCCCCAACTCCGGTTTAGACTTTCTTTGCAGGTCTCGGCAGCGGTCATGGTCATCCCAGCTTCAGCTTCTCCGACTTCGATGGAATTCTATACCAACAGAATTGGTGCTAGAGGAAGGGCGTGTGTCTTTGCAGTATCCTTGTTCTTAAACGAGTGCTCAATGGGACTGATTCCGGTCATCTTCTCCGACATCCTCTTCTCCTTCTTCTACTAGATCTTCATCCGATGCCTCCCCACAAAGCATCCACCAGGCGATCCATGGCCTCTGCGGTCAGATTTCAGGCTCCGACCTCACCTCCAGTTTTTTAGGCTCCTCCTCCTCCTTCGACAACAACGGTCGGTGTGGAGCAATTCGACCTGCTGGTTCAGCAGGTCAGAGACCTCACTGAAGCGGTGCAGGCCATGCAACAGCAACAACAGCCACAGGCGTCGGTGCAGTTGGAAAGAACGTCGTCGGAATTCCAAAATTCGATGGTAGGGTGGGCCACTTGGGCCAGTCGCCCCGTCTTTCCCGGAAAGACAAATCCGAGGGTGGAGAGCCCTCAGTTCGATCACAATTCTACTCCCAAAGGATCTCTACCTCCATTCTGCTCGAAGACCCTCGAGACCCACAGTCGAGAGGACTTCCTGGATCGAAGGCTCCAAGAGATGAACCGGTGAATCGAAGAACTCCGCCACGCTCCCCCTACTTATGGTGAGGACATCTGTACTGACCCTCCCTTCTCTCAAATGATCATGCAGGAACCGATTCCGTCAAACTTCAAGCTCCCCCAATTCGAAAGCTATGATGGGACCTCGGACCCGGTCGACCACTTGGAGGCATTCCGGACAATGATGCTGCTCCATGGCGTGCCAGACGCTATTCTATGCCGAGCTTTTCCATCCATCCTGAAGGGAGCAGCAAGGAACTAATACTCGATGTTGAAGCCGGGTACCATCTTTTCCTTTGATCAGATGAGCCACTAGTTCGCAGCTCATTTTGTTAGCAGCCGACGTCCCCAGAGAGGTTCGGAGTCCCTCATCAACATCAAGCAAAGGGAGGGGGAGTCCATCCAGGCTTACGTCAACCGTTTCAACGTCGCTGCGTTGGAGGTCCGAAACTTGGATCAATCGGTCGTGATGGCCGCTCTGAAAGGCGGCCTTCAGAAGAACGACCTTCTATTCTTCTTGGAAAAGAAGTACCCTAGAGATTTTGCCGATTTGCTGGTTCAGATCGAAGGATATGCCCAAGCAGAAGAAGCCTTCAAGATGAAGGACGAGGAGACCATGAGAGAGCGGCAGGCGGGAGACTCGAGCAAGCCCGGAGTTGAAAAAGGGCCGAGTGAAGCTCGGCCACGCTCTCGAACTCCTCTCGGGCACAGGCGCACCCGGACTCCTCCCCGAGCTTGTAAACAGAGAAGCCCAGACCGTCGAGTTCGGCGAGGCTCTCCTCCCAGGAGATTCCACAGCTACGCCCCTCTCAATGCATCAAAAACTCAAGTACTGATAAAGGTTAGGGAGCAGCTCCCAAGGCCGAAGAGGATGCGCTCGCATCTCGAAAAGTACAATCCGAACAAATTCTGCCTCTATCATCATGACCACGGCCACGATACGGAGGAGTGTATTCAGCTCTGAGACGAGATCGAGGAGCTCATCAGACGAGATCGGCTCGACAGATTCATTCGATGCCGACCTGAAGGAAGGGAAGATCGGCCTAGGGCCCTACCGCAACCAGAACCGCCAAGGAGGGAGGAGCAGCCAGAAGATCGGCCTCCAATTGGGATTATCAACTCTGTCTTGGGGGGACCCCGATGGGGAGCAGACCTTCCACGGTTATAGGGTTCGAAAAATCTATGAATGTATTACCAACAACTTTGCCCTGAATGAAAATTCTCTTCATATTTGCGTATTCTTTCTTTTGGTATGAGCTTATAATGATGGGAGATAACTCCCCCATACAAACGAAATTAAGTGCGTTAGGAACAGAAGAAGAACCTCATCCTAACATGAGCAAAGCTGAAGGCCTGATTTCTTAAAGACCGGATGGAGGGAGAGGCCCTTACAATGGCCCTTATGTGCCTCCACAGCCTTGTTAGGAACAGGAGGAGAACCTCATCCTAACATGAGTGAAGTCAAAGGCCTGATTTCTTAAAGATCGGATGGGGGGAGAGGCCCTTACAACGGCCCTTATGTGCCCCCACAGCCTTGTTAGGAACAGGAGGAGAGCCTCATCCTAACATGAGCAAAGTCGAAGGTCCGATTTCTTAAAGACCGAATGGGGGGAGAGGCCCTTACAACGGTCCTTATGTGCCCCCACAGCCTTGTTAGGAATAGGAGGAGAACCTCGTCCTAATATGAGCAAAGTCGAAGGTCCAATTTCTTAAAGACTGGATGGGGGGAGAGGTCCTTACAACAGCCCTTATGTGCCCCCACAGCCTTGTTAGGAACAGGAGGAGAACCTCATCCTAATATGAGCAAAGTTGAAGGCCCGATTTTCTAAAGATCGGATGAGGAGAGATGCCTTCATAACAGCCCTTATGTGCCCCCACAGCCTTGTTAGGAACAGGAGAAGAATCTCGTCCTGACACGAGCTGAAACCGACTGTCGGGAACAAGGGGAGGACCTCGTCCCGATGCAAACAAAGACTCGATTGATCGACAAGGAGGAAAGCTTCCTTAATGACTCCTCTACACTCTCACGATCCCGTTAAGAGCAGAGGGAAGACCCTTACTCAAGCACAGAAGAAAAGGGGAGACGAAAAGAAAAAGCGATGAACTACACCGACGATAGGTGAAAAACGAACTACATCAAAGGCACAAGAGACCTCGTCTCGATGAGAGAGAAAACCCTTGTCGAAAATCTCTAGTCCCTAAGGATAAATCGACACAGCGATGATCAGAAACCTTCAAACTACGTCGGTAACGAACAAGACGGAGGACAAAAGAAGTTCGGTGAATGACGACTCAAAACAAGAACCGACGAGGGACTACAAACTACGTCGATGCCAAACAAGATGGAAGACAAATGAGGTTTGGTAAATAATCATTTAATATCAGAATGGACAAGGTAATAGATAATTTTATTTTTATTTTATTGGTGAAGTACACGTTACAAAGCCTTAAAGGCCACAAAACAAAAAAAAAGAAAGAAGAAAAAGTGGCTCTAAGGAAGCTCAGTTTCTTCTGACTTCGAGCTCTCGGTTCCGGCCCTTGCTATGGATTGCCTTAAATTTTCGACTTCCTCTTCTAGTTCCATCTTTTTCAGCAGCATATCCTGGAACATCTGGTGGAACCATCGGCGCTCGTCCTCTGACTCTCGAAGCCTCCTCCTCAAGACTTCGGACTCCGCCTCAGCATCCTTGACTGCTTGCTGCTCGTGGATCAGCTGAACTTTCAGCCACCGTAATTCGGCTTCCTCCCACCCAAGGCCTACAGACAATTCCGCCATAGCCCCCCTCAAGGAGCAAAGCTCGTCAGAACCTTGTGCAGGGATAGGCTGGACTCTCTCGAACAGCCACCTCTGAAGGTGGGCAACTTCGTCAGTCATCGTTTGAAGCCTCCTTCGGTAGTCCTCTACTTGTCTGCTCCAGCCGACTCGGTAGGCATCGTAAGTCGTCTCGGCATCCTGCAGCTATTTTTGAAGGTCGAAGAACCTCTTCGACCAATCTTGGTCGCGGTCAGTCTGGACTGTGAGCCAGGACGAGCTTCCTTCCAGTCGGTCGATCTTCTCCCGTGCGGTCGCCAGCTCGACTTTAAGGGAGCTAATCTTGGAAGCCTGAGTCCAAGACCGATCGCTGGCACGTTTCCGGAGTTCCTCAAGCTCCGTAATGAAGTCGGCTTTCCTTTTGGTGCATTCCATGAAACTTTTCTTGTGGAGGTCCCGAAAGCGAGTAGCATCCGCGGTGGCCTCTGAATGGCTCTCCTTCAGCCGGTGAAGTTCGTCTTCCAGCTTCTTAGATTTTCTTGTCAACTGACGAACTTTCTTTGGAGGTCTCGTATCATCGACTTCAAGGGAATACCCTCCGACAGGGGAAGAGCTTCAACAAGACACTGTCGTTGAAGGACAAGAGTGCCACGACTCAAATTAATGCAAGAAGACAAAAAGAAAGAAAAGAATACAAAAAAAGGGGGGAGGGACCCTCCGTAAAGACGAATCCGGCTTCATTGATCAAATAAATTTAAGTACAAGAGAATGAGGGAAAAATCACCATAAAGGAAAAAATATAAAACTAGAGGTTTCGGACCTCTGGGGCAGAAGTAGAGGGGGTCGGTGTCCCCGGAAGATCATCAGCGGCGGCCATGGCAGTCGATGAGGTCCCGACTAGAAGAGGACCGGCAGCGACTTCGGATGGTCTGGCTTCATCATCGGACGCCTCGTCCAGGAAGTCGAGATCCAACTCGAAAAACCTTCCAGCCACCTTCTCTTGACAGAGCTCGAACCTCTTGATGAAGGCATCTTGGCCGAACTGGACCTTCAGATCCTCCATCTCGGGGGAGGCTTTGAACTCCTCCACTGCTCGAGCCCTTGCCTCTGAGATCAGAGACGGAATCCATACTTTCAACTCGAAAATTTGCTCCTTCAACTCGAAGACCTGTGCCCTTAATGCGGAGACCTCGGCCTCAGCCTTCCCTCTCTCCTCCTCCAAGGCGATCCTTGGATCGGATGAGGTTTGTCCCTCCTTTTCCAGTGCCTCTTGAAGGCTTAGGACCTCGACGATCTTCTCCTCAAGGCGGGCGGCCCCGGCTAGGCAACCCTCTTCTGCCCGAGCTGCCTTTTTCTTGACGATCTTCACCGCCTCGACGTTGGCGATGAGCTGGTGCCCAATCTGCAAGAAGGGTCGGAGAGTCGACATAAGGGCTGAAGAATAAATTAAAGAAGCAGGAAGAAGTAAAAGGATGAGTTAACCTACTTCGAGAAAAGATCTCAGAGAGTCCCAGACCCGCAGCTCGGGATCGGCGAAGATGATCCTCTCAACTACCTCGGGCAGAATGCACCCTTCGACCAGCCTCTTTATTAAGTCCCTGTTATTGAAAGAATTTTCTCCTAGGTCTTCCTCGGAGCCGTCGGCCCCCTCGGCGGCAGCCCTGCAACTACGACTCCTCCGGGCTATGGTCTTCTTTCTCCTCCTCCCTTCGGCCCCGGGTGCCCCCTCGGGACAAACCTCCGAAATGGGACCCTCAGCCGGGGGGCTCTGTGAAGGAGCTCGGGGGACTTCGGGTTCGGCATCGGAAGGGGCTTCGACGGCGATGGGCATCGGAGCAGGCACGGTCGAGCTTGTCCCTTCTGTCCTGGCTTTCTTCATCGACCCCGAAGTTGAGACATCTTTTCTCTTGTGGGTCTTGAGACCCTGGGCTAACCTCCGAGCCACGCTTGCATCCATGTCTGCGATAAAAGAAAATCAGCATGGCTTCAAAATGGAACAAGAAGAAGGGGAAGCAAAAAAAAACAAAAAAAAAGAAAAGAAGAAGAAAAAAAGAGAGGGAGAGATACCGACAGGGTTAAGGGGGCTCAGGCCGACGTTGAACAAAAGTTGTTCCCTCAGAAGGTCGGGGAGGAGGGGGGCTTGATAGGCCTCAAGCTTTTTAGAGGCCTCGAGGTCATCCCTTTACAGAGTAGAAGCCCGACGGACGGAATCCCTCAGGGAGCCCCAAGGGGGTAATCCTAGCTCCAAGGTCGGGCATCGGACATAGAAGAACTTCTCCTTCCAGTTATGGACAGAAGAGGGGGCGCCTTTCAGCAACCTCTTTCTACCGAACTAGGGGGAGAAGTACCACCAATCCTTTGTCGAGGGATGGCGCTTAAAGGTGTAGAAGTTTCTAAACAAAGAAAGAGTCGGCCGAACTTCGGCTAAACTACAAAGAGAAAGAAACCCTATCAAAAACCTAAAGGAGTTCGGCACGACGGAAACTAGAGAAATATTCAGAAAATGAAAGAGAGTAACAACAAAGGACGGCAGCGGAAGCCGAAGTCTGGCCCGGAAGGCCTCTTGGTACAGACAGAAGCGGCCGGGAGGAGGGGCGCTAGCCTGATCAGATGGCCCGGGAAGCTCCAGCTCGTACTCCAGAGGAACTCCATACTGAATCCTTATCAGTGAGAGTTCATCTGGAGTCAAGGAGCCAGGGATGGTGTCCGACGCAAAGGCCAGACAGGGCTCGGTCCTAGCTACGGGTTTGTCTACGGTATCAGTACTATGGGGAACTGGGGCTGACGAACTCCTAGAACTGCTAGAAGAGGAGATATCAGAGGATATTTTGGATCAAATGGAAGTCACAAAAATCCTAGAAAATCAGAAAAAATAGCAAATAGGTCCTCGAGAAAGCTAAACGAACAGAATACGAAGAAAAAAGGATGGAAAAATGTCAGGAAGTTTCGAAACTGATCTAGATTGACCCCAGGAGTGCAGGGAGACGGCAAGGATGATGGAGGTCGACCTGGAGGATGCCTAAGGCCGGAAAGGATGCTAGAGGAAGCTGGAGTTCTCGGGGAAGAAGAGGAAAACCGAAGGATTCTCTCAAGCAAGGTGGAACCCCTGAAAGAGGAGAACGTGTTTAAATAGATCTCGGGATCTGACGCAATAATGATTGTGGATCTCCTTTGGTCGGCCTGCACTCGTCGCGTGTCCCACTCATCTCGACAGACTATTGGAAATGGCTGGCAGCTAACAGAGTCATTATTATGCCGTTACCTAGAGCCGCATCCCGACGAAAATTCCAAAAAGAAGAAATCTTTTTCGAAAAGGCTCCAGTACCAGTGTGTCTAACGTCAAAATACCTGGCAACCGCCGAGTGCAGAAATTGAGGAGAGCAGCTTCGATCGTGAGAATTTTTTTGTACTTCCTTCATTCAGAACCCGAACTCGAAAGTAGGAGAATTGGTGTTGGGTATAAAATACCCCCCGACCAAAGTTTGTAAAAGACCGATCCTTCGGGGCCCTTCCGACTTCTGACCTTGTATGTGGCACCTCTCCGAACTCCCTCGGCCATCCGGACTTCTTCGATAATGGACTTCTACGTTCACCCACCGGGCCGCCCCAAAGGCCCTCTGGGCCTCACTGACAGTCGACCTCCTACAGTAGCCAACCATTCCCCGAGTCTCTCCCAGACTTCTTCCGGCCATGGACGATCCTACTCCGAATTCTTCCGAGCTTCGTCAGCATCCGAGCTTCCCCGACAACGAGATTTCTACAGTAACCAGACTCCTTCCAAGTTTCTACGACGGTCGACTACCTCCTGGATCCTAATCGAGCTCCCGCGAGAGCCGAACTTCTGCTACGAATGGTCTACTCCGAACTCCTACAGTGGACTGTCTACCCCAGATATCTACTGTAAGCAAATTTCTTTCGAACTTTTGTTACAGGTAGACTCCAGCCGAGCTACTCCGTAGCGAGTGGGCTCTGGACGAACTTCTACAGTGGGACACTACTCCGAGCTTCCACGACAACTGATCCTCGCCCGAGCTCCTACAATAAACGGCCCTCTTTCGACCTCTCGTGAGAACTGAAGCCCGTCCGAACTTCTCCAATAGATGGATTCTGGACGAGCTTCTATGATGGACGAGCTCTAGCAACTGGGTCCCTGCGATAGTCGATCGCCTCCGATGTCTGTCGAGCCTCCCCAGCGCTATCCGAAGTCCATCACCGGCCGACCTCCTACCAGGCTCCCCATAAAATCAGACTTTCCTGGTGGACGATCTTTGGATAAGCTTCCATATCAGATAAATTTCAGATGGACTTCCCTAGTGATCGGACTTCTTCAGACTTCATTAACAAAAAATCTCCATCCGAGCTCCTACAGCAGGTGACTCCCGCTTGACAGGTCAGCACCCGAAGCGTCTGACAACAGTAGATTCGTCAGCGACCTCGAAACATCCGAGCCTCTCCTAGAACGACGATGTAAAGAGCCATTCTGCTCCATTAGGCATCCCAGCCGAGCTTCGACCGACGGATCCAAACTCTCTGGCAAGCCACAACAAGGGCCACTACCCTACTCCACTCGCTGCAACGGATTCCATGCAGTTCCACCACTCTCTGACAAGCCACGACAAGAGCCACCATCATGCTCCACTCTCTGCAATAGATTTCATGCAGCTCCATCACTCTCTGGCAAGTCCCGACAACGGACACCACTCCACTCTCCGCAACAAGCTCCATGTGGCCCTGAACGACCCTTGACGCCAGTACTCTCTGCAACAAACTCTATGCGGCTTTGAGCGGTCCATGATCAGACGGTTACAGACATCGCTGTCGGTCAGTTACTTCCTCCATCTATAAATAAGGACCCCCAGATACGTTCTTCTCTAAGCTGGTAACTTTATCTCGAAACTCTGTCAAAATTTTTGCTCGAGCACTCTATTTCTATTGAAGCAGAGTACTGACTTGAGCATCGGAGGGTCTTGTCAGAGCACCCCCAACTCCGGTTTAAACTTTCTTTGCAGGTCCCGGCGGCGGCCGCGGTCATCCCAGCTCCAGCTTCTCCGACTTCGACGGAATTCTGCACCAACAGAAATGATTGAAGATGTGTAGGCAACCTTGCTTGATGTAGAATATGATAAAAGTTGCCTTGAGTCTTATATTCAACTTATGATGTCCATGGTGAAGTCATTTTTCAGCCAGTTGTCCATTCATATCATCTCTCTTGGAAGGTTCAATGATCATCTAGAGATTTTATGGCAACACAAGGAGCAAGACTAGCATGCATCATCCAGTTTCAAACTCCAGTGCTGGCACATTACTATCTTATTGCTTAAAAAAACATATTTATCTTGGTGCTATATGCAATATATACCCAACTTCGATGGTATCCTATGTGGAGGGATGCACAACTAATTTATATACTAAAACATATCAATAATGTTGTTAACAGAGCTCTTTTATTAGAAAAAACTTATTAGCTTAATAATTATTGCTACAAAACTCCAGGGGTGCTGAAGTGGTCAAAAGTGGAGGGAGATCTGGAAGCCAGGATGCTAGGACAGACTTGCAAAAGAAGTTCTCATACGTCGGAGGTGGGGGTCTCTGGTGGGGGACTCTCCGATGGTTAAGTTAGTCAGAACTTGAGCATAGATGAGAGAAAGAATGGAAGCTTGGTGTAGTAAAGATTGGCTTACCAGAGCTTTCATTTTTTCCTTCCTTTTTTTCTTCCTTATTATCTTTTTATAGAAAGGTGTCGGAATTTGTTACACCCCTAACTTGTAGGCTGTTAGGCCTGTGCTAGTAGGTTGTTAGTCATGGATGTTTGTTACACCTACGTGGCCATATTTTGGGAGTTTGCTAGAAGGTACCAGCTAATTATCCATGTGACTGAATAGGCTAATGGCTTGAGGTCGGCCAACTGATGAGCTCGACCTTTTGATGAGATTGGCCTAATGGTGAGGTCGGCCAACTGATGAGCTCGACCTTCTGATGAGATCAGCTTTTCAAAGAAGTTGGCCTTCTGATGAGGTTGGCTTTTTGAAGAGGTCAATCTTCTGATGAGGTCGGCTTTTTGAAGAGCTTGACATTCTGATGAGGTTGGCCTTTTGGAAAGATCGGCCTTTTGATGAGGTAGGCTTTCAAAAGAGATCAGCTTTCTAATGAGCTCGATCTTCTGATGAGGTCGGTATTCTGATGAGGTTGGCCTTCTGGTGAGATCGATATTCTAATGAGCTCAATATTTTAATAAGATCGACCTTCTGGTGATGTCGGTCTTCTGATAAGCTCGACCTTCTAACAAGGTCGATGTTCTGATGGGCTTGACATTCTGATGAGATTGGCCTTCTGGTGAGATCAGTATTTTGATGAGCTCGATGTTCTGGTGAGGTCGGCTTTCTCATGAGATTGGCCTTCTGATGATGTCTATAGCTAAGGCTCACATTGGTATTCTTATCGATCTGAAAACTTCTGAGTATGAGTCCTGAGGATACCGACTGAGGTGGTATGACCCCACAACACTTATCCCTCACTTTTGAGTCTGAAGAGATCATTTTAGATGAAAGAAGCACTTCATAAAAAAAGTTCTCATCTTGTTCAAGTTGGCAAATCCATGTCGTTTGATTCTTCAAGTGAACCGCTACATCCCTTCGATTAAATTTTTGATATAAATTACTGATGTATATTTGTCAATGGCTTCTACCTCGAATCCTATTAAGGGCCTTTAGGTGACTGTGGATCTTATCGAGGTAGGCTTCCTCCACCTCAAATTTTGTCAGGGTCGGCTTTGGATTTTGTAGATTATTTTTGGATGATCTGGATCTTATCAAGGTTGACATTCTTCACCTTGGATCTTATCGAGGTGACCTCGAATTTTATTAAGATTAGATTTTTTTCACCTCAAATCTTGTTAGAGTTGGCTTTCTTCATCTTAGATCTTGTTAAGTTGCCTTTCTTCACCTCAGATTTTATTGAAGCAATCTCAGATCTTGTCAAGATTAGATTTCTTCACCTCAGCTCTTGTCAAGGTTGCTTTCTTCAACTTTGATCTTGTCAAAGCAACCTCGGATCTTGTCAAGGTTGGCATTCTTTACCTCAGATCTTGTCATGGTCAGCTTTCTTCATCGTGGATCTTGTCAAGGTCGGTTTTTTGCACCTTGGATCTAGTCAAGGTTGGATTTCTTCACCTTGGATCTCATCAAGGTTGGCTTTCTTCACTTTGGATCTTGTCATGATGACCTCAGATCTTGTGGAGGATTGTTGGACGACCTCGAATCTTGTCAAGGCTGGCTTCTTTTATTTCAGATTTTGTTGAGGTAACCTCAGATCTTATAGAGGATTGTTAGGCGACCTTGATCTTGTCAAGGCCGGCTTCCTTCATGTCGGATCTTGTTGAGGCGATCTTGGATCTTGTGGAGGATTGTTGGATGATCTCGGATCTTATTAAGACTAACTTCCTCCATCTTGGATCTTGTTGAGGTGATCTCAGATCCTGTGGAGGATTGTTGGGCGACCCCATATCTTGTAAAGGCCAACTTCCTCCATGTCGGATCTTGTTAAGGCGACCTCAAATCTTATGGAGGATTGTTGGGTGACCTCGGAGTTTGTCAAGGCTGGCTTCCTCCACATTGAATTTTATTGAGGTGACCTTGGATCGTGTTGAGGATTGTTGGGTGATCTCAAATCTTGTCAAGGCCGGCTTCCTTCATGTTGGATTTTGTTAGGCGATCTCGGATCTTGTAGAGGAGTGTTGGGCGACCTCGAATTTCGTCAAGGCCAGCTTCCTTCACACCTAGATCTAGTCAAGGAAGGCGTTCACTAGCACTTAGATCTGGCGGACCAAGTTGCCAAATCTTTGAGATTGCGCCATCATGGTAGCTGCTCTGGTTCCACCAATCTGCGAGTGGCGGAAGATTGTATGGCTCCACTTTGACTCCACCAAGTTGACGGTCGGTGAGAAGCGGCGGAGCGGTGCGACATACTTCTCTCTCAAGTTGGGTTGCTGGATATCCTTCCTCTGTTGCCCACGTATGGCTACCCAAGGGGGGTGAATTGGATATTTCAAATATTAAATGACTAATGTGCAGATTTAAATGATTTAAACTAAATGATGTGCATATAATAAATAATATAATCTTGAATGTAAAGAGCAATGAAAAGATAAAAAATATAAAAAATAACAGCAGTAAGCACAAGTATAAACACACAAATTTCAGAGTGGTTCGATGTCAAACTCAGTACCTACGTTCACTTTCCAGATAAACCACTTGGGATTCAACTATAATTCACCACTAGAATTACAATCCAATTATTTTTCAGACTTACAATCAAATTCAGTTATTTTTTCTAGCTCACCAACCAAAATCATACAAGATTATTTTTTGAACTTATAATTAGTCCAGTTAGTTTTTGTAGATCACCAACCAACATCTTATAAGTGATTATTTTTCTCCGGACTAACAATCAACCCTGATTGATTTTGAAATAGGCTCATCAACCAAAATTTTTTTGTCCAACTCAAGACTTGGACCAATCCATGTTTCTTCTCAAAGAAACTTGAAATACAATAAGATCCAAAATGAATATAAAAGATTAAGTTAAGAAAAATAAAACTCTTTGAAGAATCAAAAAAAGTTCGAATGATGATAGTTGATCGTTTGACTTCTTCTTGAATGCTTGAGTGATGGTGAGGCTCCTTGATTCTTGACTTGATCATTTTTTCACTTCAATTTACTCTTGCTCTCACTTGCTTGAGGATGATTTGTAATGAAAAGATAAAAGATAACTCTGAAAATAACTCCTCTTCTCTTTTCAGCTCACTCCTTTGGCTTTCTCAATGGATACTCAATAAATTCTTCAAAAGCACTCTTAACATTTTTCTAAGGATTCCTTTTTATATCTTTGAAGTTTTTCATCATTTTAAGTCATTTGATATAGCTGTATTTAAAATTCTAGCCATTGGAATGAAGAAAATAATCGTTGGAAGTCGTTATTGGCAAAAAACTGAAGTTCTGAAAAAATAGCCGTTATAATCACTAGATCGACTCAATTTTTTTCTAAGTTGGCTCAGTCCTTCACTGAGTCAACTTTATAAAAATTAGATTGGCTCACTAAACACTGCCTGAAATTTTAGTTTTCTATCTTTTGTTATCTTTTGAGACTAAATCGACTCAGACTTCCACTGGATCGACTCAGCTGGCATGCTAAATATGCCATGGATTCTTAGACAGCTTTTCTTCTTCAATTTAATTTTTAAGTTAGACATGCCTTCTTAATTTGATTTAATTCTCATTAAAATTTCTTACAAAGTATGTCTAGTCTAGAATTTTTTTACTGAATTCTTGAGTGATGGTTCTTTTGTTTAAATCTTGAAAAATCTTGAATCTTTTATCTTGAGTGAGCATTAAGAATAATAAATCTACATATCCTCATAAACATAGTTAGACTTTATAACTTATACTCAAAGTTCTTTGTCATCATTAAAATCAATCTTTAAGTCAATATCTTCTAGCACTAATCTATTGCTGCAAAACTTTGGAGGTGTTGAAGTGGTTGGAAGCGAAGGGAGATCTGGACATTGAGACGGACCTACAAAAGAAGTCCTCATACATTGAAGGTGGGGGCCTCCAGTGGGGACCCTCCAATGCTTAAGTTAGTCGAAGCTTGAGCATAGATGAAAAAAAGTATGAAAGCTTGGTGTAGCATGGATTGGCTTATTAGAGCTCCTCCCCCCTTTTTCCTTCCTTGTTATGTTTTTATAGAAAGATGCTGGAGTTCGCTACACCCCTAACCGATAGGTTGTTAGGCCTGTGCCAGTAGGTTGTAAGTCATGGGTGTTTGTTACATCCATGTGGCCACGTTTCAAGAGTTTACTAGAAGGTTCCAGCTAGTTGCCCATGTGACTGAATAGGCTAATGACTTGAGAAGCTCGATCTTTTGATGAGGTCGGCCTTCTGAAGAGGTTGGCCTTCGGGTGAGGTCGGCCTACTAATGAGCTCCGCTTTCTAATGAGGTCGGCCTTCTAATGAGATCGGCTTTTTGAAAAAGTTGATCTTCTGATGAGGTTAGCCCTCGGATGAGCTCAGCTTTCTAATGAGTTCGGTATTCTGATGAGCTCGATGTTTTAATGAAATCGATCTTTTGGAGAGATCGGCCTTTTAATGAGGTCGGTATTCTAAAAAGATCGATCTACTGATAAGCTCGACGTTCTGATGAGGTCGGCCTTCTAAGTGAGGTCGGCCTTCTGATGACATCCACAGCCAAGGCTTACATCAGTATTCTTGTCGATCTGAGAACTTCTGATTAGTATGAGTTCCAAAGATATTAGCTGAGGTGGTATGACCCTATAATACTAATTGTTTTATGAGGACTAATAAATTAATACATAATTAATGATTTGTTAATAACCATATCTACTTAATATATGTTGATATTAATGAAAAAAGTGCTAAAAAAAGTGCTCACCATCGTGCTTGTGATCTCTAGTGGTGGTAAACTCAGTTTTGTTCTAAATGGCTGGTTGTAATTGTCCTTACCTCCAATATCTCTGGTTCAAAGTGGTAAGAACTTCGATCATCCAATTCCAAAAAATCCAGATCCAATTATCTCGCTTTTTACCAATGATCTCTAGCAGCAAATTCCACCTAATTCCAAAAGACCTACATCTAATAGTCTCATCCCCTCTATCTACCATGCAAAGTTACATGGAACTCCTCTGGTTCCAAAGACCGAAGCTCTATTAGTCTCACCTCGTTCATGTACTCTCTAATGGGGTCATGAATTCTATATGGTTCCAAAAGGTCCAGAACCAATCATCTCATCCTCTATGTCCATTGGCTCCAGTGATCAAAAAGGTATTGTCTAGCTCCAAGTGTTCCTCTGCATTCGGCTAGGCCTCCAAGCATGTAGATTTCATTGGATCGACTCAATTTTTCTTGGAGTCGACTCAGTCCTTCACTGGATCAACTCAATAAAAATTGGATCAGCTCACTGAACACTGTTTGAAATTTTAGCTTTCTATCTTTTACTATCTTTTGAGATTGGGTCGACTCAGACTTCCACTTGATCGATTCCACTAGCATGCCAAGTGTGCCATGGATTCTTAGATAGCTTTTCTTCTTCAATTTGATTTTTAGACTAGACTTGTCTTCTTAATTTGATTTAATCCTCATTAAAATTTCTTGCAAAGTATGTCTAGTCTAGAGTTTCTTCACTGAGTTCTTGAGTGGTGGTTGTTTTGTCTAAACCTTGAAAAATCTTAAATTTTTTATCTTGAGTGAGCACTAAGAACAATAAATCGACACATCCTCATAAACATAGTTTGACTTTATAACTTATACTCCAAACTCTTTGTCATCATCAAATTTAATCTTTAAATCAACATCTTCTAGTACCAATCTATTGCTGCAAAACTCCAGAGGTGTTGAAGTGGTTGGAAGCGAAGGGAGATCTAGATGCCAGGATGGACCTGCAAAAGAAGTCCTCATACATTAGAAGTGGGAGCCTCCGACGGAGGACCTTTTAATGCTTAAGTTAGCTGGAGCTTGAGCATAGATAAAAAAAAAATATGGGAGCTTGGTGTAGCATGGATTGGCTTACTAGAGCTTTCTCTCCCCCCTTCCTTCCTTGTTACCCTTTTATAGAAAGATGCTGGAGTTTGCTATGCCCCTAGCCTATAGGTTGTTAGGCCTGTGCCAGTAAGTTGTAAGTCATGGGTGTTTGTTACACCCATGTGGCCATATTTCGAAAGTTTGCTAGAATGTTCCAGCTAGTTGCCCACATGACTAAATAGGCTAATGGTCTTAGAAGCTCAGCTTTTTGATAAGGTCGGTCTTTTGAAGAGGTCGGTCTTCTGGTGAGGTCGACCTACTGATGAGGTCAGCCTTCTAATAAGGTCGGCTTTCTAAAAAGATTGACTTTTTGATGAGGTTGGCCCTCTGATGAGCTCAGCCTTCTAATGAGTTCGACGTTCTAACGAGCTCGGTGTCTTAATGAGGTCGGTCTTCTGAAGAGGTCGGCTTTCTGATGAGGTCGGCCTTCTGAAGAGATCGGCCTGCTGATGAGCTCGGCATTATAATGAGGTCAGCTTTCTGATGAGGTCAGTCTTTTGATGATGTCTATAGCTAAAGCTTACATCGGTATTCTTGTCGACCTGAGAACTTCTGATCAGTATGAGTTTCGAAGATATTGGCTGAGGTGGTATGACCCTACAATAATTATTTTTTTATGAGGACTAATAAATTAGTACATAATTAATGATTTGTTAATAACCATATCTACTTAATATATGTTGATATTAATGAAAACAAATACTGAAAAAAGTGCTCACCCTCGCGCTTGTGATCTCTAGTGGTGGTAAACTCAGTTTTGTTCTAAATGGCTGGTTGTAATTGTCTTTACCTCCAATATCTCTGGTTCAAAGTGGTAAGAACTTCGATCATCCAATTCCAAAAGATCCAGATCCGATTTTCTCACTTTTTACCAAGGATCTCTAGCAGCAAATTCCACCCAATTCCAAAAGACCTACATTTAATAGTCTCATCCCCTCTATCTACCATGCAAAGTTACAGGGAACTCCTCTGGTTCCAAAGACCGAAGCTCTATTAGTCTCACCTCGTTCATGCATGCCCTCATGGGGTCATGAATTCTATATGGTTCCAAAAGGTCCAGAACCAATCATCTCATCCTCTATGTCCATTGGCTCCAGTGGTCAAAAAGGTATTTAGTCTCGCTCCAAGTGTTCCTCTGCATTCGGCTAGGCCTTCAAGCACGTAGACTTCCTTTTCCTCCTTGCCAGCATTGCATCCACCCAAGTCAATAATAATTCCACGTAATCCAGTCTCATTTGTAAGTTTCAATCCGATGAAAACTCCAATTTGTTCCGCTCCTTCCATAGTCTCCAGAACAGCACTATGACACTGATCCATCTTGTTCTCTTTTTCACTTTAGCACGCGACAATCCATCATGGAGATTCGGTCGTTCTTGACCATCCATTCTTTTTTTTGATGGTTGAAGGAGGCTGCGTTCTTGACCATCCATTCACTCCTTGAAGAGATTAACTTGCGAGAATTGGTGCGATAGACTCTGAATTTTTCAATTATGAGCCGCCAAACCCATATGACCCATATAATTCTTCGTTTGCATTAACGAGAATCTCCAAAGAAAAAGAACAACGATGTTATAACGGTCAAAAATTCTTTAGACACGGTAAAGAAGAGACCTAAAAGTTTCTGCTTCCTTCTCCTTGAGTTATGGAGGACCTTTTTAAAATATTTATTTAATACAAAAAACACAAACCCCGCAATTGGCAACCTTATCTCACAGGAGGAAATCTGTTTGCTAACAGTATGCTCCTCCTTCCGACCCATATCATTACAATAAAACAATCATGGGGCTAATATTTAAATAGCTACAAGCAACTGTCCTTTAACAGAGAATTACATCATTAATATCACTGCCTCTCTCCAACGGCCACGTTACCTGAAACGTTTCAGTGGATCCGTCTTCTAAATCTTAAAAAATAGCACCGTCCCGAGCAACGGTTGCCGTTCGTTCGCGTGAACGTCACCGCGTGCAATTAAGATGGTTTGCGTGAAAGCTAACGCTATCTTTTGAGCTCACTATAAGAAGACGGTCTTCTGGGTGTCTCCTCATCCAACCCACCTCCCTAATTTTCCTCCAACGGTGTAGCTTTGTCTGCTAACCCATTCTGGCCGTTCGAAACCTGTCCTTTAATTGTTTCTAGGTGGGGATATAACGAAGTTAGAGCTTTTAAATACCGTTTCCATTTGAACCATCTTTTGTATCCTTTAGAGAAGAAGGGCCTATCAAAGATGAACCGTTGTGGTAGCAGCAACAGTAATGGGGTTAGCTTGAGTGATGATTTGTTGACAGAGATTCTCACAAGGCTTCCCTTGAAGTCCTTGTTTAGATTCAACTGTGTCTCCAAAGCATGGTATGGTCTGATCTCCGACAACTACCTTAGGAGCAAGCTCCCCTTGATCACCTCCGGCGTGTACTACAGCTCCAACTCGAACCTCTCCAGGGAGCCAAGATATGCACACACGTCTGGAAATGGTCTCGAAGACTGTGATCTTGATTTCTTTCCATTCCATAATAAATCAAGCATCATCGATAGCTGCAATGGGTTGCTACTCTACTATTCATGCGTCCCCTCTGCATTCTACGTCGTCAACCCCACTACAAAGAGGTGGATGGCTCTCCCTGAGCCCATGAAGAGTAGCCAACTCTCTATACTGACCTTTGATCCCTGCCACTCCCCAAACTACAAGGTCATCTGCTTCACAAGCTGGCTAGAACAAGGGTCTGAGATCGAGGTTTTCTCGTCGGAGACCGGGAGGTGGGTCGAGCATGAGCTGCACTGGGGGATGAACACCGATGCCATGTCGGCCACCATGCAATACTTTGATGGAGTTCTTTACATCCTTGCCTATCCGAAACACATTGCGGCCATCAGTCTCGCTGAAATGGATTGCCATCTGATGGAATTGCCCGAGCCGATGAAGCGTGAAGCAAGTGTTGGCAAGTCTAGAGGCTGCCTTCATTACACCCACAACGATGGCGAACAGCTGAGGATTTGGAAGCTTAAGGACTCCAATGTCCACAAATGGGTGCTGAAGCATCGCATCGACGTTCGAGCAATCGTAGAACAGAATTATAAAAGAATTCATTCCGCTGCTTCTCTTGCTGCTCTCTCGGACCGATTCAATTTCTTAGCTTTCCATCCAGAGAAGGAGGTGGTTTACCTATCCGTTCCGGGAAAGCTTGTCTCCTATGACCTGAGTAAGAAAAGAATTGAGGAAGTCTGTGAGTTTGGGAAGGAGAAGGAGAGGGCTCATTTGATCCAGATTTGGTTGTTTCCTTTCTCCCGTTATATGTCGGATTGCTTAGCCAATGTGTAGTTGTAGCTCTAGGACCTCTTTCTATCCCATTCTTATCGAATTGTTTTCGCTTTGGTACGGTTGAGCTTGTTGTTATCGTGCTGCTGAAATAAAGGATATATAATTTTACCTTCCAGTCTAGAATTTGCCCTCCAGGCTTCCATGCATTTAAGAAAGTGCCGACAGTTTTCTTTTTTACTTGTTTTTTAAAGAAAAGGTATGGGGGAGTGGAGAAGACATTGCGAATTAGTATACTTTTTTTTTTTTTTTTTTTTAACTGATGGTTTGTACGTACAGTGTTGGTGTAGGAAAGTCAACTAAAACAAGCCATAAGCTCATAAACGGGAGAGGAATAAGAGCTTGAGCCCTATATAATCGAATTGGTTATTAGCACAAGTCCAACTCTGGTATTATGAAGTTTGCTTACATTAGAAAAATTTATTAGAGATGAACTTGGTTACAGTTGAGTGAATTAATAAAACAAAATAAAATAAATCTGGAGCAGAGGAGCTTCATTAGGTGATCACTACTGTATCAATCTGGAGGGTTATGATCCGGGAGCCAAATCATGCAGGCGAAATTTACATGGAAACTTTATAGGACATGGAAATTTCTTGCAGTAATTTAATTATATATCCGTGAGGTAAATGCATCAACAAATTTTGAAATAGTTTAAAAAACATCATGCAACGAGTAGATATTCATGATGTGTATAATTTCTATAATGCATGAGATGGAAGTGCCGACTAAAATTGAAGCAACTCAAGAAATCCAAGAGTTGGAAGACTCTATGCATGAGGGCTGAGGAGAGAGTGATCTCAATTTTAAGCAAAAAATTGGTCGTGCTTGGAGGAAGCCAATTATGTACAGAGCATCCTCTCAAAAAAAAATTAAATAAAGAGCATGAAGTTAGAGGACTAGATGTAGTGAGCCACATGAATGCAACGATGTTAGAGGTGCACACATGTTCAAGTAAAGGCACGCATACGTCAAAGCACAAAGTAGGATGAATTGAACCACGTAGATTACAACGGTGTGATTGTGCAATCTTGCATAAATTATAGTGGTTTGAGGCCATGGATGTATAAAATCAGGTGTAGATTATGGTTGCAGGCATATGCAAGAGTGGCTACTAATTAAGATGCCCAAGTGCAATTATTGTGGCAAACATGATTGGAAATGTTAAATGGAATCTTGGCATGATAATAATAGATGGATGCTGAGATGGACTGTTGAAGCCATCATCGACTTTAGTATGGACACCAGAAGGGATAGACCAATGAGGAGCTTCCTTCTTCATGTAGGACTTGTATGACAAACGTAAACTTATCTCTTATACTATTCAGTTTGTTTACGTTAGATCAGGGTAGAAAACGTATGAGGCAACCCGATATCAAGATCCCATGCCAAGAAACAGGTGGGAAGTCTTTACAAAGTTGAAGAGAGAGGGTGAGCCAGTTCTTCTAAAAATTTTTGTAAATTTTAATTATTTAATAATTTTCTTTCTAAATTTATTTTGGTATTATTCTCTTCTTACGATCCTTTGTTGCAATTTCTCTCATGGCGCGCGCTTGTTCTTGTATGTGGTTCCGGGCATCGGAAGGTCCTTCCACGTGGAATCGTAATGTACTACAGAGAGAAGTTTCATATTTATTTTATTAGAGGATTCAAAGGATATAAAACAGGTCTAAACAGATCCCCTTCAATGAAAACAAAATGAGTTAGGGAGGAGAAGTAGAACTACGGCAACTCATTGAATTTGTTTAGAAAGTGCATGAATTGTAACGGTGCTGCACCAAGGTGATAACTCCCAAGATAAGGAGAAGGATGTGACATCTAGCTAGCTTTATGTCCTTATCGAGTGTTGATATTTCCAAGAAAAACTCTGCTGTTCCTTTCTTCTTCAAATTAACAAGGAAATGGGAGTCCAAAATGCTGAAAGTTAAGCCAATTTGATATCAAGATGACATTTTTTCCAAGTTTGGCTCTCTTTCATTCTGGTGCAACATGGCCATCGAATCTTTAATTAATTCTAGGGGTTTTGGAGTAATTGTGAAGCATAAGTCTCACGAACATTTCCAAGGTAAGGGCTGACTTTTTTTTTTCGCTTTTCTCCGAGTGGTTTAATAAAATTTTAAGAAAATGTGAAGTATCTTAAGGACTAGTTTGCATTTCTTTATTCTGAAGCAAAAAAGTACCATCGAGCAAAACAACCTCCCTAGTGCTTAAATATACCAATGTCCACGCGTGGAAGCAAGCAAAACCTGCAAAAATTACTGCACATCAAGAGAGGCAATATAAAAAATCCCTGTCGCGTGTTATGTCTCTTGTGCAAGCCTCACCTATCTCCTTCACCAAAGACACATTTTTGCATCTCTCTTTTCCTCTTCTTTCCTTTAATTTCATTTATTTTCTTGACAAAATATGATGGCAGCAAGACTGGGGACCTCCTAATTATGAGGGGAAGAGCCAAGAGGTAACATAAGTCTGCTTGGTGCATCCATTATGCAATGAATCATCTGTTTTTTTATTGCACACAAGTCATGTGGTTTAAATATGCAAAATAATGCTCTTCACAAGATATATAATGCCGCTTTGCCAACCCTTACCGCATGTAGCCCTCCTAGCTGTCCTTTTTCTGCAAAGATATCATTTGTGGCTTGACTTATTTCATCAAAAAAAAAAAAAAAAAGTGAGATTCATCAAACTTGCTGAACAATCCTTTAGAACTTCAGTTTTACAAATCCAATTCTTAAGCAATAACTTTATCTTTAAAAGAAAAAAAAAATTCATAGATATGCATGCCAAGTATCACAATATATTCTTGAAATATTGAAGGTCTTGTAAATACTCTGTAACGCATGTCAGGAACTTTTCTAGTCCGAAAATATACAGTGAAACACGTCGCATGTGTGACTAAAGGTAGCTCAATCTTTTCTTAGTGGAGGTCGGCAATTGGCAACGCTACTTGGATCGATGGACCGCTTGCCGCCCAAAAGGATGTAGTAGACTTTTTACTCAACGAGCGGTCAGGAAGCGCGTAGCATTTGATATGGTCGGCTCGCGTGTCCGCCCTTGGAGCGCGCAGGTCATGCGGCGTGCTCCGCGGCAGCGCCCGCGCGCGGCGCGTGAGCTTTTCTCACAGCACATGGCGGCTAGAGCAGGGTTAATTGCGATTGGCTTCCCCCTGCTACTCTCCACTTTGCCGTGTGGTGGGTGGTAGATGGTGGGCGTAACTTCAATGAATTCCAGGAAACACCATGAATGGCTGCCAAAATGGCATGGTATCAGCATCCATTGAGAACAGAATATAGAAACAGCTTTTTGCAAGTCAAGGAGGGTTGGCTGAAAGTCACCCATTTTACCATCCAGAAATGACAAGTGCATTCATTGGGTCCATGACATCCATGAGTAATCCAATAGGATTGGACTAGATTTCTTACTACGTTCCAAGATTAGGTCAAACTCTTTTGTGGAAAGAAGAAAAGACCTGCATGGATCTTTCTCTCTTTCATACAGACCAGCAAAATCACAGGTGGGGATTTGGGGTAAAAGATGCGGGCCTAGCCAAGCTAACAGGCCTGTTTCCATCGAGATATTCCTGTAGGAATATCCAAACATGGCCTTGATTAGTTGAACTTCTAGCCCCTTGGACTTTACAGTAGGTTGAAAATTGAAAACTCTTGTGAACAATAGATACAAGTGCAAGCGCGTTGAGTATCATAAAGAGCAACAAACAAATAATGCTGGTTGAGATTTGGACCCAACCTACTCCAATAGCAAATGGGTCATAAAACCCATTTAATTGGAAAGAAAAATTCTTTGTGCACGCGCATCACGGTGATTGGCTCACACATGAGGTCAGTGAAAAAAATATATTTTTTTTTTTCGCATGCTGTCCGGCCCGTGCGTGAGCCAATCACCGCGTGGGGCGCGTGTTCCGCACAGCGCGCGGTGCACGAAGAATTTCTCATTTGGGAATGTCTACGGCTTGTTTTGCATACTTTGTGTAGCAGTTAGCTGGGAATGGTTCATTCTGTTCTAGCTAATAATTAGCTTTCAAAGGGATTGGCGTCCACAGACACAAGCAGGTGGCAGTACTCCATTCATCGATCTAGACTCCAAATCCACCTGCAAAAAAACTGGGCTCAACTCAGGCATTTTGACGATACAATAAAGCGAAATTCTTTGTGCACCGCGCTCGGTGCACAAAGAATTGCTCTACAATAGAACTGGTGTCAGTCCGAACCTAACTTAGGTAATTTATGTGGGTTAAATTTGAAGTGCAAGCAGGCCCATCTGGTTGAGATGGCTAATCCACCCAACGGAGATTGGGGAAAGAGTGTGATGTGGTATTACTTGCACAAACAAAATTATAGGAGCAAGACGAGTAAAGATTGGAGAAATAAAATTGAGAGGAGGAATCATTTTTTTTTTTACTTTTTTTTTAATTTTATGCCACCACTAAGTATAAGACAAAGATTAGGCATACGTAGCTAACATTCCATAGTAATAGGAAATATAGACTCAACAAATTTATCTGGACTAACAAACTCACCAAGACTTATTCAAATAAAAAAATAATAAAACAAAAGAATCAGGATTAATAGCTAACATTCTCCCTTAATCCCCATTCGGAAAAGAAGCCATCATTCCAAGCATACGCTTTAACTTGGTGAAGGCATCATACTTCAACAGTTTGGTGAGAATGTCCGGTACTTGATCTTCGGACTTGCAATATACTAACTCAATTACTTTCTTCCCAGCTTGATCTCTCAAGCAATGATAGCATATATCAATGTGCTTGCTTCTTCCATGTGCGATAGGATTCTTTGTCAAGTTGATTGCAAAATTATTGTCAATGAAGATCTTCGTTGGCCTCTCAACTGGAGCATGGATTTGGCTCATTATATTGAGCAACCATATTGCTTGACATGCACTTGAAGCTGCAGCTACATACTCTGCTTCACAAGTTGAAAGTGCAACTATGGATTACTTTTTTTATAACTATGAATAAGTTGTAGCACCAAAAATAAAATAGTAGTCAGAGGTACTTTTACAGTCATCTAAATCTCCACCCCAATTACTGTTGGAGTAACCTATAAGAGCACATTTATTAAATAAGGAATAGAATAAACCATGATCATAAATCCCCTTTAGGTACCGCATGATTCTTTTGGCCACCTGCATATGAGATTGGCGAGGAGATTCCAAAAACCTGCTAATCAAACCAACACCATAAGAAATATCTGGCTTTGTGCATGTGAGATATCTCAAATTTCCAATAATTTGTTTGAAATAAGTTGAATCAACATATGCCCTTTCTCCATTCTTTGACAATTTTGTACCAACCTCCATGGGAGTTCTCACAGAATTACAATCCTGCATATGAAACTTCTTCAAGAGTTCAATAGTATACCTCTTTGGACAAATAAAAATCCCATCTTCTTTTGAAACTACTTCGATGATAAGAAAATATGACATGAGATCAAGATCTGTCATTTTGAACTCAAGCATCATAGACTTCTTGAAATCTTCAATCATTTTGAGATTATTGCTTGTGAATATTAGATCATCAACATAAAGACACACCAATAGTATATCACTAGAGTCATTAATCTTCACATAGAAAGCATGTTCAAATGGGCACTTCTGGAAACCGGCCTTATAAAAGAAAGAATTAATTCGTCTGTTCCATACTCGTGGTGCTTGCTTGAGGCCATACAATGTTTTCTTCAATTTGTACACCTTATCTACATTTTCCTGCTTCATGAATCCAGACGGTTGCTTGACTAAAATCTCCTCTTCAAGTGTTCCATTTAGAAAAGCTGACTTTACATCTATTTGATGGATCTTCCACTGCTTCTGGGCAGCTAAAGCAATTAGAAGTCTAATTATTTCAATTCGAGCAACAAGAGAGAAAACCTCTTGATAATCATAACCAGGCCTTTGCTCAAATCCCTTCACCATCAATCTTGCTTTGTGTCTCTCCACCTTACCATTTGACATCACCTTTGTCTTGAAAACCCACTTTACATCAATTGCTTTGTGACCTCATGAGATATCAGTAAGTTTTCATGTATTGTTTCTTTCAATTGCCTTGATCTCCTCGTTCATGGCATTCACCCATTTAGGATCTTGGATCGCCTCCTCGAATGTCATAGGTTCATTATCTGCAAAGAAAGCAAAGTGTATCAATTCTCCATCATCATCAACTTCATCATCAAGAGTTACCTCATAATCTTGCAGGCGTACTGATCGTTGGCGTTGCTTCTTTGGCCATCCTGATTCTGCCGGAGCTTGTGGTAAAGAAGTTTCTTGAGAAGCCTATGGTATAGAAGTTTCTTGAGCAGAGCTTGATGAGGCTTCTTCATTTGTGATGGAAGCTTCTGCTTCTTCTTCAAGAATAGAAATAATACGTATTCGAGAATCTTTATGGGCATCCACATCCCATTTTCAAGCTTCTTCTTCTGCAAAAATTACATCTCGACTGACAATCACCTTCTTTGTCATGGGATTGAACAGCTTATACCCCCCACGCTTGTATCCAACAAAGATAGTCTCGTCCGCTCGATCATTTAGCTTAGTCCTCGTCTCTGTCAGAATGTGTGCATAAGCAACAGAACCAAATACTTTAAGATGTTTCACACTCGGCTTGAAACCGCTCCATATTTCTGTAGGGGTGATATTTTGGATGCTCCTTGTTGGAGACCTGTTCAACAAGTAAACAGAACATAAAACAACTTCATCTCAGAATAAATTGGGCATTTCTTTCACCTTTAGTATGCTCCTCGCCATGTTCATTATAGTTCTATTTTTCCTTTCGACAACTCTATTGTGCTGTGGAGTGTAGGAAAAAGTAACTTCATGCTTTATTCTCTGTTCTTCACAATATTTATTAAATTCATTCGAAGTATATTCAGCCCCACTATCAGTTTGCAGAACTTTAACATAATAGCCACTTTGCTTTTCAACATGCACCTTGAACTTCTTAAAGCAATTAAAAACTTCATACTTCTTTTGCAAAAGATAGACCCAAATTTTTTGAGTAAAATCATCAATAAAGATCAGGAAGTATCTATTATTACTATTTGACAAGATATTCATTGGGCCACATACATCGAAATGAATAAGCTCCAGTGGTTGTGTTGCACGCCACTGTTCTACTGCAAATGGCAATCTATGATGCTTTCCAAGAGTGCAAGCCTCACACAATTGTTCTGGATAATGAATACCAGACAAGTCTTTCATCATATTTTCTCTAGCAAGCATTTTTAAACTTCTAGAGTTCAAATATCCAAAGCGAAGGTGCCATAGCCAAGACTCATCATTTACAATAGTATTGAGACAATTATAAACACCACCAAAAATATCAACTTGAAACATACGATTCTTTGTCAAAGGTTTTTTGAGAATGAGTGTACACTTTTTATCAAGAATGAAAAGTTGGTTGCCATAAAGGTTCATAACATACCCCTTTTCTGCCAACTGACCTATACTAAGCAAATTACTCTTCATGCCTAGCACATAGAAGACATCAGAAATATACTTATGATCTCTATTCTTCAAGTTGATAAGAATCTATCCTTTTCCAGTAACTGGTATGGTACTGTCATCGGCAAATTTAACTTTGGTGCGAAATGACTCATCAAGATCAACAAATAGCTCCTTTTTGCCGCACATATGATTGGTACACCCAGTGTCAAGGAACCATGTGTGGTAGTTTGGTGCTTAATGGCCATGTTTGTGACAAGAATAACACTCAACATTGGAGTTGTCATACCTTCCTCTACCACATCCACGGCCATGACCTCTTGAGTTTTGTTGATGGTTAGTATTTGATTTTTCTTGGTTATTGCCTCCAACTCCATGATTGTTATTATGACCACCACGACCTCTGTTGTAGCAATAGCCACCACATCCTCGTCCCCTGTCATGAGAACCACTAGGCTTTTGGCTTGTTTCACCACCTTGATCACCTTTGATGGAGACTTGGCTTTGAAGAGCTGGCTCAATAGGCTTCTCAACTTTCTTCTCATTCATATGTTGTTCATGGGCTTGCAAAGTGCCGAATAATTCTTCGATAGTCATTGAAGAAAAATCATGTGCTTCTTCTATCGCCACCATGATATGCTCAAATCTGAAAGTGAGTGATCGTAAAATCTTCTCCACTTTGGCCTACTCCTTGTATTCCTCTCCATATATTTTCATTTGATTTATCAAAGCAAGAACTCGACTAATATAAATAGCAATAGTTTCTGAAGACTCCATTTGTAGGAGCTCATATTGACATATCAGAGTTTGGAGTCTCATCTTCTTAACTTTGTCTACTCCTTTGTATGACATCATCAAGGTATCCCAAGCTTGTTTTGATGTGGTTGCTCCTGCAATCTTCTCAAAAACTTTATCATTCACCTTAATGAATGAAATATAATGCCTTCTTATCCTTCTTGCTCTCACGGTGGGTATTCTTCTATGCATCGATTGCATTCTCTGCGACATCAGCAACATCATTTTCCACGATATCTAGCAACTCATGGTCATCGAAAAGCACCCTCATTTGAACACTCCACCGATTATAATTTTTCCCATCCAAGGCCGAAACTGAGATTTGAGTCGAGCTATTCATTGTACAAGCTCTGATACCACTGATGTAGTATTACTTGCACAAACAAAATTATAGGAACAAGACGAGTAAAGATCGAAGAAATAAAATTGAGAGGAGGAATCATTTTTTTTTTTACTTTTTTATTTTTTTTGATTTTATGCCACCACTAACTACAAGATAAAGACTAGGCATACGTAGCTAACATTCCATAGTAATAGGAGATAAAGACTCAACAAACTAATCTGGACTAACAAACTCATCAAGATTTATTCAAATAAAAAAATAATAAAACAAAAGAACCGGGAACAGCTAACAGAGTGGAGGCCCAACTTAATAGGAGCAGCCCACTCAACCCAATCGATAACCCATTTCTAGGGAATAAACTGGACTTGAAAGAGTATAATGAATGTTTTACATATGATATTGGCATATTAATGCAGTGTTGGCAAAAAAACAAGGATTCATGAGAGAAGAAAATCTTCGAAGAGACAAGGAAGAACTCTAGACTCCAACTAGAGAAAATAATCCCATGAATTTTATTGATAATTGTTGGGTATAAAATATCCCCCAGCCAAAGTTCGTGATGGGAGTGACCCTCTGGGGATCCACTGACTTTCGACCTCCGGCAACGTCTCTTCAAACCTCCCAGACGGACGAGCCTCCGCCACACTCCCAAGTTTTGTCGACGAGCAGGACCCCGCCAGCGCCGACCGGATTCTTCGCGACGTCCGGACTCCTACGGGAGCCAGATCTCGTCTCCGACTCCAGCTGCAGGCAGGCTTCGTCCGAACTCCTACGGGAGCCGAACTTCGTCCCCAACCTCAACTGCTGGAAGGCTTCACCCGGACTCCTACGGGAGCCGAGCTCCGCCCGCGACTTCACTTACAGGTAAACTCCATCCGGACTCCTACGGGAGCCGGACTTCATCCCTGACCTCGATTGCAGGTGGACTTCGATCGGACTCCTATGGGAGCCGGGCTCCGTCCCTAGCTCCGGCTACGGGAAGACTCCATCCGGATTCCTATGGGAGCCGGACTTCGTCCCCAACCTCAACTGCTGGAAGGCTTCACCCGGACTCCTACGGGAGCCGAGCTCCGCCCGCGACTTCACTTACAGGTAAACTCTGTCCGGACTCCTACGGGAGCCGGACTTCATCCCTGACCTCGATTGCAGGTGGACTTCGACCGGACTCCTATGGGAGTCGGGCTCCGTCCCCAGCTCCGGCTACGGGAAGACTCCGTCCGGATTCCTATGGGAGCCGGACTTCGTCCCCAACCTCAACTGCTGGAAGGCTTCACCCGGACTCCCATGGGAGCCAAGCTCCGTCCTCGACCCCGACTGCGGGAAGGCTCCGCCCGGGCTCTTACGGGAGCCGGACTCTGCCCATGACTCCAGCTGCCGACTTCGATTGGACTTCTACGGGAGCCGAACTTCGTCCCCCGACTGCGGGAAGGCTTCGCCCGGGCTCCTACGGGAGTCGGGCTCCGCCCACGACTTCGCTTGCAGGTAAACTTCGTCCGGACTCCTACGAGAGTCGGACTTCACCTCTGACTTTAATTGCAGGTAGACTTTGACCGGACTCCTACAGGAGCCTGATCTCGCCAGCTACAGGCAGACTTCGTTCGGACCTCTACGGGAGCCGGACTCCATCTTCTACTCCGACTGCAGGCAGACTTCGTCCAGACTCCTACGTGAGCCGGACTCCGTCTTCTATTTCGACGGTAGGAAGGCCTCGTCCGAGCTCCTACAGGTGCCGGACTTCGCTTCCGACTCCAGCTACCGACTCCAACCGAACTTCGACCGACAAGTCTGGACCTCCTGGCAGGCCACAGTAACGGACAGCACCGCTCCACTCCCTGCGGCGGACCCTACGCAGCTTCATCACTCCCTGACAGGCCACAATAATGGCCACGGTTTTGCTCCACTCCCTGCGGCAGACCCTACGCAGCTCCATTACTCCCTGGCAGGCCGTACTAACGGCCACGATTCTGCTCCACTCCCTGCGGCAGATCCTGTGCGGTTCCGCCACTCCCTGGCGAGTCGCGACAACGGACGCCGCTCCACTCCCCGCAACTGATTCCACGTGGCGAGCCATGATGACAGCCACGACTCCACCCCATTACTCTTCATGATAAACTCCTCCTGACCATAGACAGTCTACTGTCAGACAGTTACAAACATCACTATCAGTCTGTTGCTCCCTCTGCCTATAAAAAGGGGACCCCAGATACGTTATTCTCTGAGCTCTCATTTTTACCTAGAAACTCTGCTAAAATTTTCATTCGAGCACTCCATTTTTGTTGAGGCAGAGAACTGACTTGAGCGTCGGAGGGTCTTGCCGGAGCAACCCCACCTCCGGTTTAGACTTCTTTTGCAGGTCCCGACGGTGATCGTGACTCCAGCTTCTTCGGCGCAAACGGATTTTTGCACCAACATGATTGGCGCTAGAGGAAGGGCTGCGAACCTTCGCAGTACCCTTGTTCTTAAAGGAGCACTCAACAGAACCACCTCTGGTCATCTTCTCTGACATCCACTCCTCCTTCCCCCCACTGGATCCTCGCCCGATGACTTTTTGCGAAGCATCCACACGGTGACCCACGGCCTCCGCAGCCAGATCTCAGGCTCCGACCTCGCCTCTGGTTTCTCAGGCCCCACATCCTCCGGTAATGGTCGCCGGCATGGAGTGGTTGGACAATCGACCTCCGATGGATTTCACCAACACCATCTTGGGAAGATCCCGGCAGGAAGCAACCAATGTACTGGCCGTACCCCCCAAGCGACAAAAGATTGAGGAGCCCATAACCTTTACTGAAGAAGACGCTCAGGGAGTTCAATTCCCTCATAACGATGCGGTTATAGTTTTCTTGAATATAGCAAATTACGACGTCCGCCGCATTCTCGTCGATAATAGAAGTTCGACCGACATTTTATTCTACGACGCCTTTTCAAGAATGTCCATCCTTGATGGCCATTTGAGGCCGATTAGCTCCCCTCTGGTAGGGTTTACCGGTGACGCTGTTCTGATGGAGGGAATAATAACTTTGACTGTGGCCGCAGGTCGATATCCAAGGCAATCCAGGGCTCTGGTGAATTTTCTGGTGTTGAAGGCGCCGTCAGCCTACAACACAATCCTCGACCGACCTGGCCTCAATGCCCTCCGAGCCATCGTATCAACCTACCATTTGAAGTTGAAATTCTCCACCAACCAGGGGATCGGAGAGGTCCGAGGAGACCAAGCCCTGGCCAGACACTGCTACAACATAGCCTTGCAAAGAAGCGATCAATCTGACCCATGTCCAGTCGATGGACTGGATGCTCGCAACGACCTCACTGAAGAGAGGGGCGTTCCAATTGAAGATCTGGTACCGATCCCTTTGAACGACGGAAACGCGAAGCATGTAGCGATGATCAGCTCCAACCTGGGGGAGGAGGTGCGGACACATCTCATCGATTTTCTACGAAAGAATGCAGATGTTTTTGCTTGGGTTCCAGCAGACATGTCAGAGATTGACACGGAAGTCATGGAGCACCGCCTGGCCGTCGATCCAAAGCATCGACCGATGAAAGAAAAAATCCGAGGTCATGCACCAGAGAGGCAGAAGGCGATAGCCGAGGAAGTGGACAAGCTTTTAAAGCCGGATTCATTAGGGAAGTCAATTATCCTGATTGGATTTCCAACATTGTCCTAGTCAAAAAAGCAAACGGCAAGTGGAGGATGTGCATAGACTTCAAAAAGCTGAATAAGGCCTGCCCAAAGGACAGCTATCCTCTTCCCAGAATCGATCAACTGGTGGACGCGACCTCGGGCCATGAGCTCCTCACCTTCATGGATACATTCTCTGGCTATAATCAAATCAGGATGGCATCGGAAGACGAAGAAAAGACCGCTTTCATTACTAACCATGGTCTTTACTGTTATAGGGTCATGCCTTTTGGCCTCAAAAATGCAGGCGCAACCTACCAACGGTTGGTGAACAAAATCTTCAAGGAGCAGATCGGCCGCAATATGGAGGTCTACGTGGACGACATGCTCGTAAAAAGCAAATCTTCCGTGGACCACGTCGCCGACCTCGAGGAGACCTTCAACGCTCTCCAGAAATATAAAATGAAGCTGAACCCGACTAAATGCGCTTTCGGAGTAACCTCGGGAAAATTTCTGTGCTTCATGGTGTCGGGGCACGGGATTGAGGCCAATCCAGAAAAAATTTATGCCATCCAGGAGATGGCCGCCCCAAAGTCGATAAAAGAGGTTCAGCGCCTTACAGGGAGGGTAGCGGCCCTGAATCACTTTGTCGCAAGATCGGCCGAACGGTGCTTACCCTTCTTTCAAACCCTCAAGCAGCCGAAGAACTTCTGTTGGACCTCTGAGTGCCAACAGGCGTTCGAAGAACTAAGGAGCTACCTCGGCTCACCCCCGCTGTTGGCAAAGCCGGAGCCTGGAGAGGAACTATTTTTATACCTGGCGGTCTCTCCCATGGCTCTCGCGGCTGTCCTTGTCAAAGAAGAAGCGAAAGTCCAACGGCCGATCTACTACGTCAGTCGCACGTTGAGAGATGCCGAGATCAGGTATACCAAATTAGAAAAACTGACTTACGCCTTGTTGATTGCAGCCCGGAGGCTCCGACCCTACTTTCAAGGGCACACCGTAACGCTGCTCACCGACCAACCGATCAAGGCGATTTTGCACCGGACGGACGCCTCCGGGAGGATGGCAAAATGGACGATCGAGCTCACAGAATTCGACATCAACTATCGACCCAGGCCAGCAGTGAAGGCCCAAATATTGGCAGATTTCATAGTGGAGTGTAATATCCCAGAGGAGGCCGAACCTGAACAAGGCAAAATTGACGGCCTGAAGCCCCGACCGAACTCTCCCAAAGAAGAAGCAGATCCCTCTGATCGCTTTTGGGCCCTCTATGTGGACGGGTCTTCCAACATGTCAGGCGCAGGTGCAGGCCTGATCTTGATCAGTCCGGAGGGAATCATCGCGGAGTATGCTCTGCGTTTTGAGTTTCCTGCAACGAACAACGGAGCGGAATATGAAGCTCTGATCGCAGGACTGAGGATCGCCAAAGAGCTGGAAATAGATCGGCTCTGGGTCCACAGCGACTCTCAACTAGTAGTGGGACAAGTCAACAAAAATTACGAAGCGCGGGAGGATAGCATGGCTAAATACCTTGAAAAGGTAAAGGAGCTCGTCCCCACCTTCAGCAGCTTCAACATCAGACAGATTCCGAGGTTGGAAAATACCAGGGCTGACCTTCTCTCCAAGCTGGCAAATTAGCTCCGGCCGAATTGCCCAAAGGCATTCTTTTTGAAGTTCTAAAGTGCCCGAGTATAGAAGAATCATGCCCATGATGGAAATTGACCATGAACCCAGCTGGGTCGACCCACTGATAACCTATCTCATAGATGGGGTTCTCCCCCAGGATGCAAAAGAGGCTCGGAAGCTCAAAAATCAAGCCTCCCGATACATCCTTTATGAGGGCAAGTTGTACAAGAGATCATACTCTTTGCCCCTTTTGAAATGTCTCCGGCCTTCAGAAGCTGACTACGCCTTGTGGGAGGTGCATGAAGGAATCTGCGGAAACTATTTGGGGGCTAGATCTTTATCCCACAAGTTGCTCCGCCAAGGATATTACTGGCCGACAATGCATCATGATTCGATTGAATATGTTAGAAAATGTGATCGATGCCAGAGATATGCCAATATCCAGAGACAGCCCGCCACCGAGCTTACACCCTTGAGTGCCCCATGGCCTTTTGCGCAATGGGGGATGGACATCCTTGGCCCCTTTCCCATGGCGTCGGGGCAGAGGAAGTTCCTCCTTGTAGCGATCGACTACTTCACCAAATGGGTTGAAGCCGAACCACTAGCAAAAATCACAGAAGCAAAAATGTAAGATTTCATCGATCGTATGCAGGTTCGGTCTGCCTAGGACCCTAATCACTGATAATGGACGGCAATTCACGGGAGCAAGATTCGTCGAATTCTGTGAAGATCTAAACATCTCCCACAACTTCACATCAGTAGCCCATCCTCAGGCGAACGACGAAGCTAAGGTGACTAACAGAACCCTTCTGTAGGGGATTAAGACAAGGCTCGAAAAGATGAAGGGAACTTGGGCGGACGAACTTTATCATGTATTGTGGGTGTATCGAACTATCCAAAGACTGCCCACAGGGGAGACCCCCTTTGCTTTAGCCTTCAGAACGGAGGCCGTCATCCCAATTGAGCTTAAACTCCCATCGGCACGAGTCGTGGCATTCGACGAACATCAAAATTCATAAGGTCTTAAAGCCAACCTCAACCTGCTGGAAGAAAGGCGGGAGGTAGCTCAGGTTCGAATGACAGCCTACAAACAGAAAGTCGCTCGCTATTACAACTCCCGAGTCAAGAACAAAGTCTTTAGAGCAGGAGATCTAGTGCTTCGACGAGCCGCTGTCTCGCAACCTCAGGATCGAGGGAAGCTCGCCCCAAACTGGGAAGGTCCGTATGAGGTCAAAGAAGTAGTCCGACTCGGAACTTATTATCTTAAGGATCTCGGAGGAGCTGACCTCCCACGACCATGGAGCTCGAAAAACTTACGGATGTACTACCAATAACTTTATTTTAATTAAAAGTTGTATATCTACATGTCTACCCCCTTTGGCACTATCTTACATCGACAGGGCAGTCCAAACAAACTGTATCAGAAGCAAGAGGGGAACTTCGTCTCGACAAAGTCGAAGGCCCGGTTCTCTTTAGATCGGATGGGGGGAGAGGCCCTGCAACGCCATATGCGCCCCCACAGCCCTGTTAGGGACAGGAGGAGAACCTCGCCCTAACTTGAGCAAAGTCAAAGGCTCGATTCTCTTTAGATCGGATGGGGGGAGAGGCCCTGCAACGCCCATATGCGCCCCCACAGTCCTGTTAGGGACAGGAGGAGAACCTCGCCCTAACTTGAGCAAAATCGAAGGCCCGATTCTCTTTAGACCGGATGGAGGGAGAGGCTCTGCAATGCCCATATGCGCCCCACAGCCCTGTTAGGGATAGGAGGAGAATCTCGCCCTAACTTGAGCAAAGTCGAAGGCCTGATTCTCTTTAGACCGGAGGGAGAGGCCCTGCAACGCCCATATGCGCCCCCACAGCCCTGTTAGGGACAGGAGGATAACCTCGCCCTAATTTGAGCAAAGTCGAAGGCCCGGTTCTCTAGACCGGATGGGGGGAGAGGCCCTACAACATCCATATGCACCCCCACAGCCCTGTTAGGGACAGGAGGAGAATCTCGTCCTAACTTGAGCAAAGTCGAAGGCCCGGTTCTCTTTAGATCGGAAGGAGGGAAGGGCCCAGCAACGCCCATATGTACGCCTATGGCCGCGTTACAGACAAGAGGAGGACCTCATCCTAACCAGAGCTGAAACCTGTTACGACAGAAATAGGGAAAGAACCTCATCCCGGCATCAATTAAAGTCTGGTCGTTCAAGATCAGAAGAGAAAAAGGGGGACCTTCCCCAGCGGCCCCTTCGCAATAAGACTCCGTCCGGACTCCTACGGGAACCGACTTCGTCCCCGGCTTCGGCCATTGATAAACTCCGTCCGGACTCCCACGGGGGCTGGACTCCGCCTCCAACTTCAACTGCGGACAAACTTCGCCCGGACTCCTACGGGAGCCGGACTTCCCCCTCAGCTTTGATCAAAAGAAAACTCCTTCCGGACTCTTACGGGAGCCGGAACCTCGTCCCCAACTTCGACCGTTGGTAAGTTTCGTCCGAGAGCCAGATTTCGCCTCTGACTTCAATTACAGGTAAACTCCGTCGGACTCCCACGGGAGCCGGACTTCGCCCCGACTTCGCTTACGGGAGCCGAACTCTCGTAGCCCCACCAAGAGCGGAGAAAAAATTCCAAACGAAAAAGAAAAAGGGAGGAGGGGCTAAAAAGGAAGGTGATGGACCACATCAGTGACGAATAAAAAACAAAAGCGTCGAAGACGCAGAGAACCCCGTCTCAGCAAAGATTGGGGTTCTTATCAAGGACCCCAACTCTCAAGGAAGCTCTCAGCATGAGCCCGAGATGAGACTTCCTCGGGGTGACGAAAGATCAGACCTCCGAGCCCGAGCCTGATGGGGGGCACCAAACCCGAGCGGCCCCAGACAAATCTACGGCCATGGATGAAAAGGAGGGTCGATACGATGGCAATCGGATACCTCCGAATGACGCGAAGGCCGAAAAGAAGCTCGGCAAGTGACAATTCAACACATGAATATAAGAGGTAGCAGAAATTTTCCTTCTCATATTATTCATCCAATATACATTACAGAGTCATTAGTTGAAGGAGAAGGACAACTGAAAGGCGAGCCACGTGACCACTACCGGCAACCTATGGACGACGTCAAAAAAAAAAAAAAGAAAAGAGAGAAAGAAGAAGAGAAGTAAAGAGAAGGGAATACAACAACAACAATGGTAAAGAAAGGAAGTTTGGCAGACAATAATTTGACGCAAAGCGTAAATGAAGTAACAAAATCTCCTTCTCATTTTTCGATGTACGTTACAAGACCCGAAGGGCCAGAAAAAGAAAACATTATTACAAGACTCGAAAGGAATACACCGGAGGCTACTTCGAGCTATAGACTTCTCTTTCCGATTCTATCCTTCCCAGCAGTATTTTCCAACACGTGTGACAAGCCTCTCGGCTCTCGCCCCCCGCCTCATTCTGCTCCACCTCCGAAATCCCAACCCTAGGGGGAAAAGGATGGGATAGATTCCAGGGGGCAGCAAGGGCAACGGCAGCGGCGACGACGACCTATTTCAAGATGAACCGAAATTACCCCGGAGGCAGCGGTGGCGTCGAAGACATGCGCCACCGTCATGTGCTCCAAGACAACCACCGTCCTGGGTGTTCCAGTAAGTTCGACATGCGCTACTTCCACCATCCCCGCAACAAGTTCTGCTGCCCCACCGTCAGTGCCGACTGCTTCTGGTCCCTCGGCCCCGACGGCATCAAGGATCCCGCCACGGCTTGTGACGAAGGCTCTGCCCCCTTGACCGGTGTCGCCCCATTCGGCTACTCCGAAGTTCTCAGGCGGAACATCTTCATCGGTTGTCTCCATTATTAAACCCATGTTGTTGAAGGAATTCTCCCTTGAGCCCCAGTTAAAGCGGCGGGAATCCTCAGCAGCGGTTTGACAATCGGAGAACTCGCAGACTGCTGTTCTCCTCCTTGCACTCTTCTTAGTCTGTGACATCATCTTGAGATTGGCCTCCGGGGCGGAGGCCCCAGCGGGGGAACCCCTTGGAGAGACTCGGGGGACCGGAAGCGGCGGAAAGCTGGCGGAGATGGCAAAGACCGACGCGAAAGATGCTCGGAGTCGGAAGGGGCACCGATGGAGTGGCTAAGCTCTCAAGCGAAAGAAGGATGTCGTGAAGCCCCAGGAGGAAAGGTGGGGGCTTAAATAGGCAACGGGGCCTGGCGCAGTTATGGTGGCAGGTGTCCCTAGGCCAACCAGTGCCCACCACGTGTCCCGCGTGTCCCACTCACCGCGACCTAGGGTTGACCGTTCGCAAACTTTCATGGCACGATGCTTGGGATCACGTCCCGGTGAGAGTTTCGAAAAGACTCTTTGGGTCGCCCTAATCGAAAAAAGGCTCCAGCATACGCGCATTAAATGCCAAAATATCTGAGGACGATCGCGTGCGGACGTCGAGGGAAGAACTTTGGCTGCGACAATCTTTCTGTACTTCATTCGAAATTCAAACTCGGAAGTAGGGGGACTGGTGTTGGGTATAAAATACCCTCAAACCGAAGTTCGTGATGGGAGTGACCCTCCGGGGATCCAACTGACTTTCGACCTCCGGCAACGTCTCTTCAAACCTCCCAAACGGCCGAGCCTCCACCACACTCCCAAGTTTTGTCGACGAGCAGGATCCCGCCAGCACCGACCGGATTCTTCGCGACGTCCGGACTCCTACGGGAGCCAGATCTCGTCTCCGACTCCAGCTGCAGGCAGGCTTCGTCCGGACTCCTACGGGAGCCGAACTTCGTCCCCAACCTCAACTGCTGGAAGGCTTCACCCGGACTCCTACGGGAGCCGAGCTCCGCCCGCGACTTCACTTATAGGTAAACTCCGTCCGGACTCCTACGGAAGCCGGACTTCGTCCCTGACCTCGATTGCAGGTGGACTTCGACCGGACTCCTATGGGAGCCGGGCTCCGTCCCCAGCTCCGGCTACGGAAAGACTCCGTCCGGATTCCT
Source organism: Elaeis guineensis (assembly GCF_000442705.2). Classification (NCBI taxonomy): domain Eukaryota; kingdom Viridiplantae; phylum Streptophyta; class Magnoliopsida; order Arecales; family Arecaceae; genus Elaeis; species Elaeis guineensis. Next base: position 27,598,129 of record NC_026000.2, on the reverse strand, counting down.
ATGGGAGCTGGATTTCGTCCCCAACCTCAACTGCTGGAAGGCTTCACCCGGACTCCTACGGGAGCCGAGCTCCGCCCGCGACTTCACTTACAGGTAAACTCCGTCCGGACTCCTACGGGAGTCGGACTTCGTCCCTGACCTCGATTGCAGGTGGACTTTGACCGGACTCCTATGAGAACCGGGCTCCGTCCCCAGCTTCGGCTACGGGAAGACTCCGTCTGGATTCCTACGGGAGTCGGACTTCGTCCCCAACCTCAACTGCTGGAAGGCTTCGCCCGGACTCCCATGGGAGCCGGGCTCCGTCCTCGACCCCGACTGCGGGAAGGGTCCGCCCGGGCTCCTACGGGAGCCGGACTCCGCCCACGACTCCAGCTGCCGACTTCGACCGGACTTCTACGGGAGCCAAACTTCGTCCCCGACCCCGACTGCGGGAAGGCTTCGCCCGGGCTCCTACGGGAGCCGGGCTCCGCCCACGACTTCGCTTGCAGGTAAACTTCATCCGGACTCCTACGAAAGTCGGACTTCGCCTCTGACTTTAATTGCAGGTAGACTTTGACTAGACTCCTACGGGAGCCTGATCTCGCCAGCTACAGACAGACTTCGTTCGGACCTCTACGGGAGCCGGACTTCATCTTCTACTCCGACTGCAGGCAGACTTCGTCCGGACTCCTACGTGAGCCGGACTCCGTCTTCTATTTCGACGGTAGGAAGACCTCGTCCGAGCTCCTACAGGTGCCGGACTTCGCTTCCGACTCCAGCTACCGACTCCAACCGAATTTCGGCCGACAAGTCTGGACCCCCTAGCAGGCCACAGTAACGGACAGCACCTCTCCACTCCCTGCGGCGGACCCTACGCAGCTCCATTACTCCCTGGCAGGCCACAATAATGGCCACGGTTCTGCTCCACTCCCTGTGGCGGACCCTACGCAGCTCCATTACTCCCTGGCAGGCCGTACTAACGGCCACGATTCTGCTCCACTCCCTGCGGCGGATCCTGTGCGGTTCCGCCACTCCCTGGCGAGTCGCGACAACGGACGCCGCTCCACTCCCCGCAACTGATTCCACGTGGCGAGCCATGATGACAGCCACGACTCCACCCCATTATTCTTCATGATAAACTCCTCCTGACCATGGGCAGTCCACTGCCAGACGATTACAAACATCACTATTAGTCTGTTGCTCCCTCTGCCTATAAAAAGGGGACCCCAGATACGTTATTCTCTGAGCTCTCGTTTTTACCTAGAAACTCTGCTAAAATTTTCGTTCGAACACTCCATTCTTGTTGAGGCAGAGAACTAACTTGAGCGTCGGAGGGTCTTGCCGGAGCAACCCCACCTCCGGTTTAGACTTCTTTTGCAGGTCCCGGCGGCGACCGCGACTCCAGCTTCTCCGGTGCAAGCGGATTTTTGCACCAACAATAATAATACTGAACATATACAAAACAAAGATATTTATAGTATCTCTGTCCTAATATAAATAGATAAAAATTAAATAAAATTAAGAATACAAAACTGAACCAAAAATGGACTCCTAAATATAAAACAACTTCAAAACCCTCTTAAGCAATAGATTTTGGATCCGAAATCTGAAATGAACAGGTAAACCTGGCTCATGATCGTAAAGCTTAGAACAAGCTTTCCATCGATATATTATGGATCCAATAACTCCTCTTAAATGAAAAATTAGTACCGTTTGAAGCTTAGATCCCATTTTGATACTCCAATCCATTTATTTGGACTTCTGCTGTTTTCTTCGTTCTATCTGACCCAAATACTTGTCAGCCAGATTTCCGCATCACAGATTGTGATCTTATAAGCATACCCTTCATCTTCTCTTAAACTAGCATCTGATTTTTGTGAGTTCATTAACAGTAACCTTCACCAGCCCACAATGTTAGTTACTTCTTCACCAGTTCACAAAGGCTTCCATCGTATCATCCCCGCCGCGATCTTGCATAACCACTTGTCGTTCTCTCCCATTTCCAAATATTTGGTCCAATTTCCAAATCTCAGAGCTCCAAATCAGACCCTTCTGGCTTGGCAAAGCCACATCTTTACAACACCTGGTCCTTTCACCTGCTGCAATAATCTTATCAAGTCACAGATGTTACAGCTTGTTATGTCTCCAGCTAGCTATCCTGTTCCCTTCGACCCCAAAGTAATCTCTGGACCATGCAAGGAACAAAAATCCCTGGTTCCCATTCTCATAAATCCAGCAACAATGACCACAGGCACAAGGGGAAAGACCAAGAAAATATTTACATATATATGTAAAAAAGATTTTGCTTATCACCAGTATATCCATATTACAAGATGAGAAAAAGACCTCCCTTGAATCTCATTACCAAGACTTTGAGTTAAAAAAACAATGTGGATGAAGCATACGATCATGCTACTGCAACTCCAGCAAGGCGTGGACGCCGCTCGGAACCATTGTTCTCAGCTATCAAATCTACAGGCAGCTTCCTCTTGGTGCCTGAGAGTGTTGGGGCTGTTGGCCTAGCATAGTTTCTCAACCTCTGCACATCTTTTACATGTAGAGGCTTTAGGAGGAAATCTTCAGCTCCGGCAGCTTGACACCTGCACAAAGAAGTACTTGTGATTTGGCGAAGGGCAAGACACTTGAAAGCAAATGTGAAGTTTTTGGGCATAGGTGCATTTCCAGGATTATTGTTAACAAAAGCTTATGACGAGTTGAAGATGCCAGAAGAGGAAAATATTTTTGGATGTAGGTTGACTGTAAACTTTGACTCTGAAGATCTAATGGTTTTCCAAAGTGTGAACCACTACTGAATTATGTCACTATGATGGAAGACTATGTAGCTAAAAGAAGTTATTTATTTCCAGTTTTATATGTTGTTTCATTAATCACTCAATGTATTATGTATGACACTGAAAGGTGATAAAGTATGTGGCTGCCACAAGTGCTTTTTCTTTTTCTTTTTTTTAATGAGGGAAAAATGACTGATAAAAAGGATAAGCAGATTGTGATGGAAGTAGCTAAAGGACCTGCTGATTCTCTGGGGATCATTTTCGGACGACATCATGACTACCGGTATGGATCTTGAGCAGCTGTTCTCCTGATATCAAGGAAAAGAAAGTTGTTGAATAACAGGAACTAGGCCGAGCAAAGTCAATCCATTTAATTTGCTTAATTAGTTAATATTAGTCATATGATACTAATAATAGCACAATGGAATGGTAGGAGGTGATAGAAGATAATTGGAATAAAAAATACATACCTTGACGGCCTTGAGAAGGTCATAGCCAGTTCTTTCCGGCATACAGTAGTCAGTAAGGATAACATCAATCTTCTGGTCCTGCACCACATTATAAAGAACTGATTAGGTTGTGAATTCTTCTGAATGAGTGGGTAGACAAACTAATGAAAGATTTTCTTTCCCACCAAACTAAAAGATATGCTGTAAAAGAGATGATCGGTCAGTGGTGGGTATAGACAAGTGAAATTCATGGAATACAACTTGAGGGACCATGCAGTATAATGAGATATTGAAGATATCACCATAGCAGAAGCTGATTTTTACTGGGATTGCCATAATTTACAAAGAGTTCAATATATGAACTGCTACTGCACTAAGGTGGAAACAACTGGTGACGTTAAGATTCCATCCTGACCAGAAAATTAAGTATTCGTCCAAGAAGGGGTGGGGGGGTGTGGGGGGATACAGTGGCATATAAGGTCTTGTCTTTATGTTTTTAGACATCATTCTTCAACCATATATCTTACTCCTCTATTACGGTCTTACTTGTTTTGCACTCACATTATCCATTCATCTTTCTAGACCTGCCAATTGCATCAACATCTCTGCAAAAGAATTTCCACCTCAGTCAGGGTTTTCCTGTAATTTTGATGAGCACAGTCTCCACCCTTCTGTCTACCCACCAAACTGACTAGTACCATCCGTTGGCCATCACCACCCTGACAAAATCATACAGCCAACTTCCTGCCACAGGAGAAGTTGTCAAGAAAATTCAAGACCCTAAATGTCCGGAGATGTATAACAAATAGAGCTGCTCAGATTTCCTTGTATCCGAAAAGAACTTCCAGATTAATAGAAAGGAAGCTTGATCTGAATGAATCAGAATTTCTATTCTATGATCGACCGATATAAACATCAATAACTTCGAATTGGACCAGTTTCTCCTCAACAAATAAGGGCTCAAGTTATCAAAATCCATAGTAAAAGAAAGTCCTTGCTTATTCAATGTAGATGAAATCTTAGATGAAATAGTAATAGTTCTATTCATTGGTATGATATGAAATTGTAATGAAATCCAATCCACCCGGCCCACCTAAGTCCGGACCATTTAGGATGGGCTTAGGCCTGGTTTTTAAGCCCCGAGGGCAAGGCCAGGCCTAAAATTTGAGCCCACTCATTAAGCTGGCCAGGCTTGAGTTTGCATTGACCCGACTCAAGCCCGATCCAACCCCAATTTTATATAATATATATTATATATTATACTATAATATAAAATATGATACAGAATTACCCCTTTGCCCTTGCCCCCTTCTCCAATTCTTCCTCATCCACGACTCCACCAGCCCTTGCACCACTCTATTTGTCAACTTTAGCTCTAAACTCTTCCATCCCAATCCCCTATCAACTCTGCTCCTAATTCAACCTCGAGTTCCAATGCCCTACCAACTGCCTCCCCTCCCCCACCTTTGTCTCCTCTTCCTCTTCCTCTTCCTCCTCCCCGATCCCTCCATGGCCCCCCTTCGACCCCTCCCATCCCAATCCACCATCAACCCCCTCCTCCTCTGACCCTAAGTTCCCCTCCCCCGCTAACCCCCTCCCCTCGTCCCACCTCCCTCCCTCTTCCTCCTCCTCCCCTGATCCACCATGCACCCCCCCCCCCCCACCCTTTCAACCCCTCCCATCATAATTTGCCACCGCTCCGCACTAGTGCCCTCATCCTCCCCCAATTCATGCTCGTCACCCCCACCATGAACGAGGCCAACCACATCATCCCCATCCCCTTGTCCACCAGCTCTGCCCTAACAACATGAGGCCAAGCCAATTATCTGAAAAAAAAAGAAAAAAAAAAAGGAGATAGCCCAAGAACCCGATAAGTAGCAAGCTTGGGTCTGGAAAGTGGGCTCAAAGACCGGGCCTAGACTTCACTACATGATGTGGTACTTTGGGTTGAGCCCAGCCCAACCCGCCAGTTGAGCGGGTTCAACAAGAAAGCATTATGAAGAAGTTATATAAGGAGTTCTAAGGCCGGGCAGTCAACAGAGCTCCAAGGCCTCACCGGTGCCAACTCAAACTCTTCCTGGATTTCTTTAACTTGTCCTTCACCTACAAATTCCACCAAGATCTCTCTTTTATGGATGTAAATTAACTCAACCTATGTTTAATTATTGGTGACTCAATATGTCCACATATATACAAAAGTATCTTTACATGTCCTAGATAACTTCAAACCTGATTTGCACGAATTTTCTTAATATCCTTCCCACATGGGACAAGACATGGTACACCTAGGTGGATTGGCACTTTGGCACTTCCAGTTCCAGTCCACAAATCTTAACTGCTGCTGGATGATAATCCACAAACCCTTTGCCTTGCACCCATACTGCCTGTTTTTCTCCTTTTACAAAGCTACTGGGTGAGGACCCATTGCACGTTGAGACGTGGACCAAAAGTATAGGTTCACCATGAAGTACCATAATATTGCTCCTCAAGACAACTCGTGGCAGAACTATCTGAAATACAGTCAAACACACAATCAAACTGTATCTTACCTTTTTCCAACATCCCACCTTAATTCACAATTTGCACAATAAAGAACTATCTTTTGCTATTTTTGATGACTCCATGTAGTATTTTGATGATTACATGCAATCTAAATTATGTTGATTTAGCTGCATTGCTTTAAGATTGACAGACACTCATATCAGACACTGAATTGCCTCCTGGCTGCTTGTTCACTTTTCTTGCATGAATTTTCATGAAATGAAAACTTGCCCTGTTGATACCTTACTCTCGATACATGCATGAAACCATCTACTCTTCATAATGTGCTAGCACATGTATCTCTGTGCATGTAGCTTCAGCTTTTGCATAACACCGTCACAGAAATTTATCAAGGAGATCCTACTTGAGTGCCTTTTTTTTCTTTTTTTTTTTTTATGAAGTCCATGATATGATAAAATTGTTTTCTTCTCCTTTCTTTTTCAGACTATACTGCATTTTTCATTTTAGAATAAGCATTTGCAAACTTTTCCAATTTTTCAACAGGATAGTGGACGGCACTTGCCAGCTACCTGGTCACTTCATTTCGCTTTTTCTTAATTATGCTGCTGCTAATAGTGCAGCCTTTTCCCCCAAAAACTTTGTTTTGCCAATCATATTGGCTGAGGCCATAACACTTTTAGGCATATTATCCATCCAAGAATCGATGTTAGCGGTCCAATATTTTGATAGAGATCATTGAGTTGAAATTGGGTAACTGTGTAGATAAACTTAGTCACCAACTTCACTTGCAAAGCTCAATCGGTGATTCAAGTTTGTTGTCATTGCATTCAAACTTTTCTCCATATAATGATTTGATGAATGTGAGGACTTGCTCTAATACCACTGTGTAGAATAAGCAACAAAAACTTACAGGACATGTGAGGATCCATCCAGGTGAGTGTTTAATTCCACATCGATTGTATACTAGAAAGATGTTGGATAATTATAAGGACCAAGGAATCAAACTAATACCTTCTAGCTAACCTTTTTGAATGAGATCCTAGATTGTTATAAATGATATCTAAGCGGACCTAGCCTATAGCCCATATGGACTAGAAGACACTACAGCACGGGCCTATTGGACCTAATAGTGGTGTTTGTGATTGGAGATGACCACAAGCCCATTAGACCTCCACAAGCATGCCACTTAAACTCTCAAGAATAAAGTGTTCACAAGCCAGTATCATAAATGTTCTGACTTGCTTTTTAACGTTTCTAATACTTGTGTTACCATTATTTTTGAATTTGAAATAATTTGAAAAGTAATAAATACCACAAACAAGCAGCAAGAATACCTATGCGATCAACAAAACAGACTTCCAAAATTTTTGCTGTTTACAATTAACAGACTCACAAACCAAAAAAAAAAAAAAGAAATTCAAGTTTGACCAAATTTCCTAGAATATCCCAATCTAATGAGAGAGGGAAATGGAAATCCACATTTAGTTGTTAATCAATTGAATATATTCAATTCATTAACCCTATAGAAAAGCAAAAGAATCAGCTGAAAAATTAGTTGATTAGAACTAAGTTTGATGGGTTTAAAGGATATCTTAAACATTTATAGAGCTTCTTTTTCAGACCTTTTAGTAGCTTCTTTCAAGTTTTTTGCAAAAAGACTAAACTGACTTGATTGCTGCTTATTGTACAATCTACAACTTTAATGGATTCTTTGAATTTTGTTCATAAGTGGAGTAGAGTTCTGCATTTTGTTATGTGGTAGTCCACTAACAGCTTCTCAAACACTTTGACTTGGGAAACCAGACGTAATTTATGAAACAATACGGTAAAAGGCTATCAGGAAAGTTGACTTACATCACTGCTGGGAGATTCAGCCTTCCCTCCATTCAAGCCAAGAACATCCATTGCTTTCTTTCCACTATCAACTGCAGTAACTGAAATGAAAGGGAAGAAAGTTTTGAGACAACTAAGATTATATATTTTAGAAGATATCTAACATTAAGAGATCAATTCAAAGATGGGACATAGTGAAAGAAATGCAGGCATTTGGAAAAAGTAACTTTTGCTAGCACCTAGTCAGAGTTCAAAAGCAATGACATCAGAACAAATGATGAAGTGATTTCATCATTACATATGGATGAAGCACAAGAATTCATGGCTTCCTTTTGCTTTATAATGCATTATTAAAATTCATTTTGGTCTTCATGTTAACAAATGATTGCAAGTCAAGCAGTACATGTGATGGTGAAAAAGACACCAAATGCAATGAAACCCTTCAAATAGAAAGAAACCTATAAGTGGAGAAACAGGTGAGTGCCTTCTGTTTGATAAGAACCAAACAACTTGAAACACGACAAAATCATTATTCTATGGCACTTCAATACCATTATTTACCAATCACAGGAGAAGATGGCAATCAAGTAGCCAATATGGTAGCAAAAAACAAGGCGCAGTAGGGTAGTAACCAAGCCAAGGCCTAGTCATGCTCAATTTTAAATTTACTTCAAGCCTAAAGTTTCAGATCAAATTCCACTCATTTTTTATTCAAGCTTAATTGAGCCTAGTTTCAAAGTGAGCTGAAAGATGATTATCTCCATCCCAGCTTAATAACCTTAAATCAATCCAAAATCAAATCAAGCTTTTGTCAAACCTGAACCAAGCTCAGTATGAATCCAATTCAAGCTTGGTTCCAGCTTGAATTAAAGTTCTGCTTGATTCTAATAGCTGAATATGCCATAAATCAAAGACTTAATGATGAATCATAAATATAGAAACAGAACCAGTTAATATACCGTCAAATGTATCATCGCTCTATTATTTTTCTCAAACTAAATGTACTATCAATCTATGAAACATATGTGGTATGCCCCCACTTCAAGCCTTATCAAGTCAGCCTGATTGAGCAGTTTATTTGATCTTCTTTTTCAGGTTTGGGTCATTATTAATTCTGAGCCTGAGAACCAAGTTCAAGCTTCACTAATTCAAGACAAGCCTGATCAAGCTTATATTCTAGCTAAGCTCAAGCTAGACTCAAGCTGTCAGATCAATGGAGAGCCTCAACTGCAGTCATGGGATGAAGCTTTGTTGTTTAATAGGAATCAACTAGATTGGACAATAACTTCAATAACTCAAAAGACACAACACGAAAAACCTAGGAAGCATCGATACTTAAATTGCATGCAATATTCATATTGCATACTAACACTTGTCAAATACTTCTAGAATGCATGTCTGATACTATTTTAAGCATCCAATTTTTCAAAACTAAAAAAAGGCTTCAGAAAATTTCTGGATATGCCAGACAGAGTTCCTTGATACCTCTAGGGATAAGGGAGAGGGGTTTGTTTTCCTTATTATTTGATGAATGTTCACATTTCAATGGTGAATGGTTAATGTTGGAGTTTGTAGTGTTGATGTTATTGTTTGGCGAATAAATTATGGTCTATTGATTGGAATGATACTAAACGATCGAGTTAGTGGAATTTGATGCTATTGTATAAAGCAGGAATTATGTTATTTTTGATAGCCCACTGTGCTTTGTAAATGCTGTTTTAGATGCATGTAAAAATAATCTTATGTATTTATTGATGTATCCTAGGCATATTATACCATGCTTTTTCAAGATTTGTCACAATTACCAGTTCCATGTTGCATCCATAACCATGTTTTGTAGCCAGAAACTAGTTAAGAAAGAATGATGGTCATATGGAGAAGCATAAGATCATAAATGTCATAAGCAAAAGGAGACTTAGCTGATGCATAGGTCTTTAAACGGGCAAAACCAACAAATGGGAGATAGATAAATCAGTGTTGAGGTACTATCAAGTCTAAGAAAATACCCTCTAGAAGCTAAGGTAAATAGTCCATCTTTGCAATGTAACCAGGCGACAACAAAATACAAAGCAGCATACGCTATCAAAATCCACCACCGTTTGCTTTAAAACAAATGACTGGAATGAGAGAACATAGAGCAGCATGAACACACGTGCATGCACTCAAGCATGCTCACATGCACAACAGAGAGGATCAGTTCCAAGAGAACAATTGTTTGACATATCAAAGAGGCACTCTAACAAAGTCAAAATAATTATCATGAAATGAATCTAAGTATAGAAGGACATGATTTATAATGGTCATCTCGATGGAGCTTCATGCATCTTCGTCAATTACATCTCTGCAATTTTAACAACCCGCAAGAGATATAGTTACCACAAGAGAACCAAACATGGAAGTGTAATGAAAAAATCTGAAAGGAAGAGAACATGACTCTGAGTTCTGATTTAAGAGAATAATGTGTATATACATGTAATGTAGAATGCTGCCGCTGGATAAGCAGAAATTTTTGTCAAGATTCCAAACCAAACACAACATAAGGAAAAATTAGTAAAATCATCAAAAGATAAAAATCCAAACACCCAACAACGAAAAGCATGTCTTAGTTTGTACCCCAATGAACATTCTAAAGCCAGTGGAAATACCAGAATTTCACCTATTTAAACACAAAAATACCCAAAACAATTTAAATTTCACATTCATTTCAGCTTGTAGAGAATTCGATTGCCCCAACCAATCCGAAAATGCGAGGAGAATGACAGCACAAAAGATATAAAACTTCAATGCAACCACAGAGCAAGAACAACAACCATTCAAGAAAAAGGAAAAAAAAAAGATCTGTGTGAAACAAAGACCACCTCATATTACCTTCAAACATCCCCCCACTTCTCTTAAGCAGCATCTCCACCACCTTTCGGTCCACAGGGGAGTCGTCCACCACCAACACCCTCACCACCCCATTCCCCCTCCTCCTCCACCTCCATATCCGCCGCCACCACCTCCACCACCGCCGCCACCACCACCACCAGCTTTGTGGCCAATTTCCTCCTCTTCCTTCACCTTTCCCATTTCTTGTCCTCCCCTGCTCGCAATCTTCCCCCGTTTCTAGCTTAAAGATTTACATATATATGAGAGAGAGAGAGGGCGGTCGGTGACTTTTCGCTGATCAAAGAAGAAGAGAAGAGAGTGGGGTCGTAGAGTAGCGGACTCCTGCTTAGCTGTCCAGCGGCAGACAGCCACCGGCCTTCTTGGACGCCGTGTAAACCACGCATTGGCTAATGGTCGGAAAGCGGGACCCACCGACAAGGTTGCGGGACAAATCGGAACAATCACAGCTGACAGATCTCATGGCCTGTCCAGCGTTGTACATCAGATAAAAGTGCACCCCTTCATTCAAGGCGTGCCCGACCCGGGGATCACAAGATTGGACGGATATGATTTACCGAACGGTTACCTCGCTGTTTGAAGGAAAGCAGCAAACGGTCAGGCCCCACCTGACCGGACCAATAACGAGTTGGCACCGCGGGAAAGAAGGCTGTTTGCTGTTTGGGAGGGGAGAGGTTGAGATGAAGGTGAGACCCAGGAGGACCGGAATATTTAATCACTAGATTTGGCTGTCGGGAGGAGAATCTTTTCTCGTCCCACGGGGATTCGAGTCACTGACCTTCCCCTTCCCCTGCTTTTGTTTGCTTTTTTGCAGCTTCCTATTGGTGCCGTTTCCCATATCTATATATATATATATATATATATATATATATATATATATATATATATATATATATATATATATATATAATCTTTTGTGTGAAGGTTGGAGATACAAACAAATCAAGCTTAATCACAAGCTCATTCCAGCTAATTCGGCCAGAAAATGAGCCACACTTATTTTAAAGGGAGGAAAAAAAAACAGCGAGAGACCCATCTATACTGTAGTTATTAATGTCTAAATTTTTTTAAGATGCATAATTCAAAATAGGTGCAGAATTTTCAGTTGCTAAGTAAATGGGTGTAACTACGATGACAAGTTCCAATTCAGATCAAACTAGGGAGGTTTTTCAAGTGCTCTACTCAAAAAACTAAATATGGCATCTCGAAGCTTGCAAGTATGAATAGAAGTTCAACCCATTAAAATTACAAATAAGACAAGAGTGAACAGATTTTGTTTAACTAGCTTATATTAGAGTTCAATTGTCCTTTGCATGTCCAGACCTTCTTGGATTGATTCATTATGTTTCTAGTCAATCTTTTTCCTCCATAATGTGCATCTAGAATCTTTTATGGGAGATTGGAAATTGAGCAAAATTATAAGAGATATGGAAGATAACTAGAGCACCCAATCCCTCAAACTAATAACAAATTCTACTAAAATAGTGATTCTCTATATTCCCTAAAAATCAGCATAATGAAATCCTCATCTCCATCTATTTCTTAAACTTTTTAGTCACTTAACCCTTTTTTTCCAAAACAAATAGATTTTTTATTCCTGGATTAGATACTTCTTAACCCTTCTTTTTCCAAAACAAATAGATTTTTTGTTCATGGATTAGATACCCGAGCATCCAAATAGATCCATGCTAAGATGGACCTGGCATCAAAACTCAACCCTTCCATGCAACATTTAATACACCACTTCTATATTGAAAGGAGCCCAATGAGATAGAGGCTTGTAGAATTCTTCAAAAGCCTACTGATTTAGCAAAAAGACAAGATACAATTATAGATTCTTACAGAAGGAGCTAGAGTGCTTGTGCATATCCTAACTATTTGTATTGGGTAGAGCTTCAAAAAGGGGGAAGGTCTCATTAGCTAAGCTATGCAACTGGAGAGTTATATGCATTCTCTAATAGAAACAAAGCCAAGACCATTGAGAGGCTGGAGTGATAGACTTAGAGATGATTGTGGACAAACAAGGCATCTAAATACCGCATGGGTGCTTGAAAAAATGCTAAGCTCCTACCAGATGTTATCAAAGCCAAATCTATTATGCACCACAACTTTTATTAGCCATATGAGCTCTTCACTAGGAGATACTAGGGTTGGGGAGGATCTCATACCATTGAGTAGGACCCAGGTCATTGGTTGATCCATTTATCTTGAGTAGGAGCCAATCATGACAAGGACATCACAAGATTGAATAGAAGAGATTGTCGTATTCCCACATTGACTAATAAAAAAGATGCCATCTGGGTTTATTAGCTTGGACCATTCCTTCTCCCAATGGCTTAAGTTTTTGGACTCCAAGTCTATGATACTAAGCAGTCTCTTACTTACTTTAGCTTTGCTAATTTGCACACTATCTTAATAAAGCTAGTGAATTACAAATGGCTAGAGATGCATCAAATTTTCACTATGGCATCTAGGACCTATTCAGAGGATAAGAGTTTATTTTGAGGTGGCATTACATCATAAGCTTGATATTCCTACACACTTTTGCATTCTTACATCACGAATGATGTAGGATTCGTGAGCCATGTTGGCCCGAGCATGTACTTTTTTTTGTTCACCAAAGTATGAACCCCCTAACAAATCGTGACATGATAAATTCCATGTCACTGATCAATTATTTTAAAAAAATATTTACTATTAGAAAATTATTTTATCTAAATGGAGATAATTGAGCCGCATCAACATGAATATGCATGATGTTTAAATATGCATTTCGTGTCGCCCAACGGCGCTGTAGACATATAAAAATGGGGTAGATTATGGTTAGAATTTGGGATAGGTTTACAGAAAGCAAACCATGATTTTTCAAAGCAATGTCCCTGATGGGGCATGCCATGTATGCACATGATAGCTAGTCACGGGACTTGCATGATGGACTTCATTTGGGCACAATGCCACATGAAGCCTTCAATGCCCTGTGTCAAATGTGGCCATCCTAATTTGCATTTGGACATAAATCTCTTCTTGACACGCATAAAGGAATGCCTACATGCACATGCATCATGTGATCACATATGGGGGGGAAAAAAAAAAAAGGTGGAGACACAAATCATCAAGGACCAATGTGATCTAGTGGTGGACGATCTAACCTATAACCCAACTATGTTGTGTTTGAACTTTGCAGCAAGCCGCCAACCAAGCTGCATCCTTTTTCTTTTGTGTCACACCTAGCTGCCTCAAGAAATAAAATCATTTTCCAATTTAAATCAAGATACAAATTCACAAAATAGTCTTTCCAAGTCATATTCCCATGCTATTTTCCCAAAGTCAGATTTTCCTTTTGGCAAGTTGTGTTAGAAGAAAGATCTACTTTACCTTTATCCTCCACAAAACTAAGATTTTCTGTAGAAAGAGACTACTTTACACTTTGTTAGACCTTAGATCCATTTATTATAAGAACATCTTCGTACGTTCATCAACATATATTACATGCATTTATATTAGTAATATATATGCTTGATTATTAATCTGTATTTATTTCAGCCCGTACTTCATTGCTGTCCATTAATTATTCACTCAAAAGTGATTATAATATGCATTTTATGTGGTATTTATTTGAAAGTAGAGAAGCAATGGTTCGGTAGGGCTCAAAACAAACCGTTATTAAGAAAAAAATTGTTTTCACGAATACAAAAATAAAGTCACTTACTTTTCTTTTCTTTTTTTTTTGTACAAGTCATGACTTACTTTTTTACAAGATATGGGGAGCTGATGAGGATTGGGCCCGACAAAAAGGAAAAGGATTTCGATTGTTGGATCTTGAAAATCTTGGGTCGATTCCCTTGTCGCTTAGCGAGTGTCGACAGCCATGTTCCTCTGTCTTTAATGTTTGTCTGTCTTCCACCATTGCTGGGAACGCTCACTCCGTTATAATGAATGTTAGTGACGATGGGAACATGGTGGGAAGAAAGAGAGAATAGCCATAAAAATCCCATACTTCTATCGTTCTGGCCACATAAAATCACAGGAGGAGGCCAAGATTTAAAACAACAGACAATAACAACTTTGTTGTTTGCCTTTCTTTTTGTTTTCTTTTTGTTTTGTTTTTTTTGTTTTTTGATAAAATGGATGAATTAATTAATACAGATGAGTATATATATATATCCACAAAAATCAGAAAATAAAATATAAAAAATTGATACCCAAGAGGTGTTGATTGTTTGTCTTTTAATAATAACCATTAATTTATCGTTCTAAGCACTCATTGTTGTATCTTACCTGATAAGATTTTTTTTTTTTTTTCGGGTAACAATCTGAAAAGTCGATACTACATAAAGAAAATAATTAATACAGATTACCGTGGTTGGAAGAGTGCAATTTTTTTATATTATAATTTTTTTTTTACTGAAGCGATATTATATTTTTTAGAGAAGATTCTATATATGTATGATAACTACCCTGAAAAATGCTTTGCCATATCTGCAAATTGGTAGGCTTCAATCATCGACGTCGTTATCCATTTGCATGCATTCACTAATACAAACACGTAAATTTATACAAAATAAAGATATAATGGTCCGATAAAATGCAAAAAAATTGAAAAACAAAACAAAATTTAAATATTTTATCGGCTGAAGTAGATTTTTCTGCAATATCCCACTATCTGATGTACTACCAACTCGTAAGCAGAGGCAGACCTTATCTTTAACATTCTCTCGTGATCCCTGCAGGGGAATAATTCATCCATAGGAAGCAGGAAGGAAGGGAATAAAAGAGCGTAGTGACGACCTTACGGTACCACGGGCAAAGACCCTTTCCCTGTTAAAGATGCAAGGATTTAAGTAGAAGAGCATTGGATTTGGTAACGCATCGTCCCTTTTCCTTTCCGACTGCCTCAGGAAAAGAGATCACATTATGAGGTCACGTCAAACAAGGTTTGCAACGGTAGACAAACATATCACGGCTTGTGTCACCGAATCGGCGAAACCTTTGCTCTTTCCCCGCTTTTCTCTCTCTCTCTCTCATATAGATTTTGGCATAGAAATCATGGCATCTCTCTTTTTTCATAAAATAAAGCTTCCACTCTGAATTGTATGCACGGATGAAGACAAACCGACCGGAGGGTATGATACCAATGGGATGGAGAATCCTCCTCGTTCACCGTCAGCATTTCGTCCTCCACACTTTGCTAGCCGATTTAAACCGGTCAGCGGAAATTATTCCGATCATGATACATACACGCTATCAATCGCAGCAGCAGCTCATTTTTATGGGCACGCTGATGTTATTATAAAAATGAGCGGCTATAATTGATTGCATACACAGTCATATGACTTAGAATAAATTTTTCATCAAAAAATATTTTTTAAAAAAAATTAATATATGAAGCTCCCACTATTGCCAGATCTAAAATAAAAAATTAGATCATGTCCGATCTAAATTCGAAACAACTCATACCTAATTTTGGACCTGCGAGTTGGTCTTAAACTAGATGGTAACGCCAGGTTGGTCATGGATTTTGCAAGATTAACCCAATGCCATCAAAGTTGAACACAACCAACCGGACTGAACAAAAACTGTTACCTTTGTGTGTATTATTTACCACAAAACCAATTCATCAAATCTAGGCCAAGATGGACATACCACACACAGGTCCTTCGTGCAGCCCAAAAGCAAATCTTGAGGAGTTTCCTGGTGGTCTTACCAAACAAGCCCTTTCGTGCATTTGCTTCCCATTGTTTGATTTCATATATGTCTCACATAAATAAATAAATAAATAAGAAGAGCAGTACAATATTCCTTTACACGATATGACTTCTTCGTAATGAAAAATATAGTTCAAGATGGAATAATTGAAGCAAATTTAGGGCATATTTGATTTACGACCGAAATCAAAATCAAAATTGAAATCATCATAGGAATGTAATAAAATAGAAATCATAATAATCATATCCCTCGGTATATTTGGTTTCTCACTGAAATCGAAATTGAAATGAAATTTGACTCTTAGTAGAGATCAGAAATTAGATTTTGATGGATTGAGATATTTCCATTCTCCTCGACATCAAAATGGAAATTGGACCTCCTAACCAAATATGCCAACGGTGCATTTGATTTATGGCTGAAATTGAAATAAAAATTAGAATCACTGTATTCTCTTATATATTTAGTTCATAATTAAAATTGAAATAAAATTTAAATATTAAAAAAAATATATAAATTAAATTTAAAAAAGTTTAAAAAAATTATTTTTATTTTTATTGAAATCAAAGACTCTCTGCAACAAAATGATAAGAAAAAGAGCCATTCATTTCAAATTTCATTTCAGATTCTAACTCCGCAGTCAAACATGCCCTTACACTCTTTGGGGTATGAATCAGTTACTAATTTATTTTTATACGTTAAGAGAGGTAAAGTACTACTTTCTCTGTTAACGAGCTTGACGGTCGTCAACCCTTTTATGTGGTTCTCAGCTTGAAACTTCATCAAATTTGGTTGGCCAGGCCCAGTTTTATCCTTCCAGGAAGCCAAGAGAATATGGACATGGGGATGGTATCGGGTCAGAACAGATTTGTAACTACCCAAACTGAAATCTAAATATCTAATAAATTATTTAAATCTAACCTAAATATTATTAGGACTAATTTTTTTTGCCCAAATCTATCTCAATCAGGATCGGATAATTTGAGTTTACTTGACTCGAATCCAATTAAGTCATATTGAATATTTTTTTCACTTTCGTTAACTCTAACATACTACTATTTCATAAATTATACCTACCTTAAACAAATAAAATTTAATAATACTTAGTTTCATGTTCAATCAAAATAAAATTCAAATTATCTTTAGCAAATAAAATTCAACAACACTTTGTTCAACAATACGTAGTACTAGTATAATATAAATAGAAATCAATTTATATAAACAATCATCACATTAAATAAACAAATTTAATTAAAAAAAAGTAATAGCATATAATACATAAGATTAAGACTTCCACAGTTTCAGGATGTAATTGACTGTGGTATGGAGTCAACATCCTTCCACCAATGCTACAAATAGATTCAGAAGTCACAGTGGATACGGGGGTATCAAATAAATCTTTAGCCATCTTATGCAATATTGGGTATTTAGATCCATTTATTTTCTACCAAAACAAGACATAAAAATTAGGAAACCAAGGTATGCCATCCTCCTCAAGATAGTGATCCAATTCGATTTTTGCCAAAGTGCTTTTAGCCTTCTTCTTTCTTCATACATATAAATCAAAATTAGCCAATTAATTATTCATAGGTCCATGATCACTTAGCATCAAACTGGACTCTTTCTCGTATTACCTTTTTATGTTAGTCCTGAATTGATACTCATTCAGCAATTAATAACAAACTTTATGTAATTTCTCAATTTTATCGGTAGCCATGTCCTTATAAATTTTGCTAAAATAATCCTCAATCAAGGACAGTTTGAATCTCAAATCTAAAATTGTTGCAACCCCCATCAAAATATGGATCTCATCCTAATATTTATTGAATTTAACTAACATTTTCTAAGCCATTTTCTCAATCACTTCAAAAGGAGACTCAAGCGACTTAAGCAACTCTAATCTTATATCACAAATTTTGAAAAAATACAAATTAGCTGTAAAAAATTTGGTACTAGAAAATTGAAGAAAAAATTCATCCGATCTAATCGGATCGTCAGGGTGCATCTAAAAAATTTTTTTAGAATAAGCTGACATAAATTTTATTTTTACCTTGATTTACAGCAGAATAGGGATCAAAATCTCCAGAAAAACTCGAATCCGATGCCTCGTGAGGTCTGAACACACAGATCTTCTATTTCACGCGCACGTCAGGCTCCGTAGGAAAGAGGGATGATCTCTTCAGGCATTAATCTTTAGAAGAAAAGTAAGGAGAGGGACGAGATCTCATCTCGTAGCAAGGGAGGTGCCTGGATAGGAGTCTTCATGCCATCACATGGGAGACTACACTCCAAGAAAGAAAATGGCATCCAAGAAAAAAATCAGTGCCCAAAAACTTTTGTCGCATACCCTTTTTTTTTTTTTTCCTCACTAGTGGTTGCTCTCTTTTTGTTGCACAAATAAAAAACTTAATGGAGGTCCCACCCTTTAATAATTAATGCCCCAATCTGATCAAGTCCAAACCAATTTAGGACAATAATTCTTATCCAACTAGGGAACCGCCAAGAAGGAACAAAAGCACTAAAGAAAAGATGCCTCACACTTTTACGTGAGAACATCTTCATGTGCACATTATGGGGCAGAGATTATTTGCACTCTCTCCCTTCCTTGGTCGGCCTTTCATGAGAGAGAGTCTCTGTCTCTTGGGACTCTATGGATCCTATCCAAATAGGCTCAAATTTGGTACGATTCGAATTCGATTCGATCCTGATTCGAACCAAACTTGAAGAGTCTGTCAATCTTAATCTAATTAAGATTTCGGTCCAAATCTAACTTAAATTTTTAATTCAATTAAAGCTTAATTAAATCAGATCTAATTTAAAATTAATTAGGAATAAATACAATCTCTTATAAATTTTTTGGATCATTGATCATATCATCATCATCTTCGGAATTAAATGTGTACCTCATGTCCAGTGCTAGCTAAACATAGACAACTCTTTAATCCCATATGACCTCTAACTTAATTCTTAATTAAACTAATCTATTTGTTTAATCAAGTCTCATACCTCCAAATTAAACTCATAGACTTAAATCAATTCTTTCCTACTTCGTCTAATTTTGTGCATGACTCCATAAGTTCGAACACTAAGCCGGTAGCACAGAAAACTATTTTCTATACTAATCAAAGTTACTATCTAGTAATGGTTCCTGACATCTAGAGAGATCGAATATTTGTAAGGCAACACTCAAGAACTTAGGAATATAGTTACTGCATAATGCATCCTTTTGATTCTGAATTTTCAGGATGACCCAGAGTCTAACTGTCAACTTTGGATTAGTCATTCATATTGTATTTTAATCTTTTTCAAATTCTGTGACATATCACATGGATTGCCTCAGTCGAGGTCTTACTCAATTGAAATACAGTGATACATCAACTCCTGAAATTCAGAGGGGTCAATCCCATCTTGATCCATACACCGACTACCATAAGTACTTGACTGTGTCCAAAAACCTTCCGTCACTGAATTAAAAATTCAAATAGTTCGGTACCAAAGCATAGTGAGTTGCTTGCAAGTCACTATGGTGATCTCAGATCGAAGGAACACTTATGTCCATATTCTTCACGAGCAACTCTTGACAGCAGAACGCTCTGCCGATGAGTCACTTGTTAAGTGACGATGTACTCTTGCATCTCTCCTGTATCCCATATCAGTATCTCCACACTTCTTAGTTAAAAGGATAACCAACCTATATGGTATACAATGATCTACACTTGATAAACATCATCGTTCTTTAATGATGCATCATTTGGTCGTGAACATATTTAAGAACTATTCGATAAATTTTCTTTTATCGATTGTTATATAGTTCTAAGGACTTTATCATAATATTAGAGTTTAATCAAGAAAGATGTATGCTTTGTGATGAATAATATCAAATAATTTTTATTAATTTATAATTTATATATAAATTATAAAGAATGCAATCATCTAAACGATTAGCTTTAGGCTATATTTTCTAATAACTCCTACTTAGACTAATGCTCATTGGTATAGTATCTTGTACCCATCTTCTATTTGTGTTCTTCGAACTCTTTGGTTTTGAAGGTTTTAGCAGATGGGTCAGACAAGTTCTCATTTTCGTCGATCTTCTGAAGCTCGACATCACCTCGATCTATGACTTCTCGTATACAGTGATAGTGATGTAGAGTGTGTTTGGTTCTTTGATGGGATAACTATTCATTAGCTTGAGATATGGCTCCAATGCTATCACAACACAAGGACTGGACCATCGACGGAAGGTGCCACTCCAAGCTCGTTAATAAACTTTCACAATCAAACTATTTTTTTTTGTAGTATCAAATACCACAGTGTACTCTACCTTACAAATAGAATCGGCTATAGTGAATTGGCTGGAATTTTTTCAGCATATCGCTCTTTTATTTAGGATAAATATATAATCTGACACACTTTTGCCATCATTATGATCTGATTGAAACTAAAATCAATATATCTCACAAATGTCAAGTCAATATCTCCATAGATTAGCTATTAGTCTTTTTAGTATTTCTTAAATACTTAAGAATTGTCTGTACAATCTTTCACTGGTTCTTATCTGAATCAGACTAATACCTACTCACTACCCCTCGTGAGTATGACACATCCGATCTTATACATGCCATGATGATATAATAGATCTCATTGTCGAAGTATATGGGACTCTACTCATACACTCTCTCTTGAAGAGTTGTCGAACAATCTTTCTTAAAGAGAGTAATTTCATGGTCTATCGAAAGATAGTCTTTCTTGAAATTCTCCATACTGAATCATTTCAGCAAGGTATCTATGTACGTAGTTGGGACAATCTAAACAGTCTCTTAAATCTATCTCTATAGATCTTCATCTCTAAGATATAGGATGCTTCTCCCAAATTCTTTATGGAGAGCTGTGATGATAGCTGCAGCTTTATACTTTATAAATTGGGAATGTCATTTTCTATCAATAATATATCATCTACATGCAGTACAAAGAAAATGACTACAGAACTATTAGCCCACTTATAAATGTATGGTTCTTCTACTACAACAAATTAGATTATTAGCAATAAAAAAAATTCATCGCTAATAACCTATTTTCGTCACTAATAGTTATTAGTGACAAAATTTTCATCGCTAATAGTTAGTCACAAATAATCGCATCGTTGATAATATTTTACGATGAAAAAAAATTTCATCGCAAATAATGGATATTACCGACAAAAAATTTTTATAATTAAAAAATTAGTTTTTTTGAAAACTATTTATGATAAAAATTTTAATTGTAAAAAAAATATTTACGATGAAATTTAATGTCACTAATAAATAATAAATTAATAGTGATGAAAATATTTTCATCGCTATTAATTTAATTAAAAACTTTTATGAAAATAAAATTTTTAAAAATTTTTAGTGATGAAAAATTTTCATCGCCAATATAATTATTTATGATAAAAATATTTTATTGCTATTAATTTAATTAAAAATTTTTATTAAAATCAAATTTATAAAAATATTAGCGACATAAATTTTTCATCGTAAATAAAATTATTATTGATAAAAATATTTTTATCACTATTAATTTAATTATAAATTTTTATAAAAATTAAATTTAAATAATATTAGCGATATAAAGCTTACATCGTAAATATAGCAATTTTTGATGTAAATTTTTATCATTAATAAAATATTAATTATTTATAATGAAGATATTTTTAAAATTATTAATTTAATATAAAATTTTAATATTTTTAAATTTATTAAAAATTTTATTTACGATCAATTTTTCATTGCTAATATATTTTTTGATGATCAATATTTTATCAAAAATAATTTCATCACTAATAATTTACACATATTTTTTTAAAAAAAATTATGAATATATATTTTTAATTTACTTTTATAATATTTTTTATAAATTAAAAATTAAAAATAAAAATAAAAAATTAACATAATAAACTCATAAATAAATTTTATTATTTTATTATATTAAATTAAAATTATAAGAGATTTGAAATAAAAATAAAAAATTACATAAAGAGGCCGTCAAGTATCAGCATCTACAGAAGGAGAATGAGTTGGGAAAGGAGAGCGGTCAAAAGAGCTCGGATCGGTCTGTTGCTGTCTTATCAGCTATATCATCCTCTCTATCTACACCTTCCACTCCATCATTTGGATTTGAAGTAGCTGATAGTTATCGATGCGTGCAGCCAACTCATCAGCTCGATGCTCATCTGCTATCGATTCTCAATAGCCTGCCTCACACCTCCGCAAGTCGAGTATCGCAAGCAGCATGGATGTCAATCTTAGACGAGTATGAGGATGAGGAAACAGTGATCCCATATCTTAGATCTCTAACATAACAGAATCTCGTACCAAGTATCTAATCACAGATCTTATCATTTATGGGTACGATCAAGCCCTCAGGGGTAGGCTGAGATCATATAGTCCTGAAAATTAAAGTTATAGTTATTTTAATTTCATATTAAAAATCAAACTGTGAATGAAAAAAAATAATTAAAAAAACTTACAAAGAGCTCCTGGCTCCCCATCGTCCACTCTCCTGACCGTCGCTGGTGGGTCTGCTGGTAGATATCGATCCTACCAGAAAGCTCACCACTCTCAGCATCTCTCTAAAATTTAAGAATAATTAATTAAAAAAATTTTAAATAGCTAAAAAATTATATACTAATTAAAAATTACTTACCATTTGCTCCATGTGACGAGCGAACGACCTCAAACCCTCATAATACAGTACGATCTGTCTAGCCCGATTCATGGCGTTCTGGACATATCTTCTCTGTACAGTTAGCAGTTAAATTAGTAGATAATAAATTAAATTTAAGAATAAATGATTCAATCATTAAACTCTAAAAAAAAGATTTGGATGTGTAACCTGATATGCTAGATCCTCAAAATATCGATATATGACTGTCGAATCATCCATAGTGATGTTGTCATAGGACCGCTGCCGCACTGCCTCCACCCCATGATCCTGTATCATATGGTACCAATGCTGATGGATGTGGTAGCGATACTTCTTGAAACGTAAAGATAAATGAGCATCCACAGCTCGTCGCACACGATCCTCCTCAAAATCAATAATATCAAATATACCCTGCCAATAACAAATATTAGAATAATATCATGCTAATTAAATATTCACAGTATAATTTATTTTACCTATAACTTAGTGCAAAATATCTCTCTCTGAGCCGGTACAATATGACACCAATTGAAAAGCATCATAGGGGTATAGCTACGGCATATGGTGCTCAGCTTGGTCTGCCACGACTCGCACCATCCATTAATAAGCCTGGTGTAGTCGGATGGTATCTCGATACGGAGATGCTGTCTTGGGTGCTTGCGTCTCCAACGCTCTAGAGCAAGGTTCTTCGATGGACCTCGCCCTCACCTCACTACCAGTGGAGACTAACCTGAAACAACAATAAATAAATTATTAATATGATAGCTATCCAAATAAAAAAATTAAATTTTATTATATAAAAGGAATAATAATACCAAGCAGATTCGTCTCACTCGAACCTGTCTCACTAAGATCTGCCAGTGCAGGACCCTCTGATGACGGAGCTGGTGCGGCAATAGAAATCGATGAAGGCACCTCAACCTCCGAAGTAGACAGTGAACGCGAACGTCGTCGTCTGTCTCCTGATGCAATACCTGCAATTCTT
Organism: Elaeis guineensis; assembly: GCF_000442705.2. Taxonomy (NCBI): domain Eukaryota; kingdom Viridiplantae; phylum Streptophyta; class Magnoliopsida; order Arecales; family Arecaceae; genus Elaeis; species Elaeis guineensis. The sequence goes on along the minus strand of NC_026000.2, from coordinate 27,574,316 downwards.
GACATATAAATGAATATAATATTAAATAATAATAATAATAAAAACTTTAAACAGTTGAGCATGTAATAAATATAAAGTAAATTTATATAATAAATATAAAATAAATTATAAACTGTTGAGCATGCAAAATAATATTAACGCAAAATAATAACACGAAACCTAATCCCGAAGACTCAATAATTTTTTATTTTTTTCTAAAATATTTTTTACCTAAAAATTATAAATAATTTTTTATTTTTTAAAAAAATATTTTTTATCTAAAAATATTTTTTTCTAAATAATTTTTTCCTAAACGAGCTTCGGACTCGACCTCCCACGGCCCCTACTCCCACGGTGCCGGCGCCGTCACACACCCCGTGCCGCCCAAACTCAGCCCCCGTGACCCCCGCTTCCATGGTGCCAGCACCGTCACATACCCCATGTCGCCCGAACTCGGCCTCCCATGGCCCCCGTTCCCACGGTGCCGACACTGTCACACACCCTGTGCCGCTCGGATCAGATCCTGATCCGGATCCCAATCCAAATCGGGATCTCAATTTTTACTTTTTTTATTTTTTTTATTTTTTTTATTTTTTTTATTTTTTATTTTTTTTATTTTTTTTTCTTTCTCTTTCCTTCCTCCCTCCTCGCCGTCACCCACCCCTCCTCGACCGACCCCCTCCCCGTTTCGTCGCCAACCGCCGACCGCCCCCTTCCCAACACCATCTCCCCCGGTCGACCCCCTCCCCGACCCTGTGGCATCGACGGCTGCCCACGGCCTCCTCCCCGCCCTTGTCTCACCCTCGACCGCCCATGGACCCCATCTTGCCCCTGTTTCGCCTCCGACTGCTAGTCACCCCCTCCCTGGCCCCCGACCCCCTCCTCGGACCCGTGGCACCGTCGGCCATGGCCCCCTCCCTGCCCTCGTCTCACCCTCGGCCACCCATGGACCCCATCCCACCCCTGTTTCACTCCCAGCCGTCAGTCGCCCCCTCTCCAATCGAGTCTCCACCCCCCGACCCCCTCTCCAGCCCCGTGGCGCTGTCGGCCGATCCCCTCCCCGCCCTCGTCTCGCCTCTAGTTGCCCCCGAACCCCATCCTGCCCTCGTTTCGCCCCTGGTCGCTCTCTGACCACCTCCCCACCAGCTGACCCCCTCCTCGACCTCATGGCGCCACCGACTGCCACCAACCCCCCCCCCATAACCCTCTCCGTCTCTTGGTGGCTCGATCAACACAAAAAAAAGAGGTTCGAAGAACCTTACCTTCAACGGATGGCTACGGCAATGGCAATGGTGGCGTGGACGACGGACAGTGATGGCGACGGGCTCACTGGTGGGAAGAGAGGGGGGGAGAGCACGGAGAGGGAGAGGGAGAGGGGAGAGGGAAAGAAGAGAGAGAGGAGAGAGGGGAGGGGGGGAAGTGGGTTTGGCATGATGAGATGTTGAGTTGATGAAAATTATTAGCGATAAAAATTTTCGTTGCTAATATCATTATTAACGATAAAAAAATTTTCATCACTAATAATTTCTATAAAAAAAAATTACTAAAAAATTTTTTCCTTCAAAAAAATTATTTGCGATGAAAATATGATTTTTTCATTAATAATTTCTGTCAAAAATAAAATCTCCACTAAAAATTTTTTTCTCTAAAAATTATTAGCGATGAAATAAAAATTTCATCGTTAATAAAATTATTAGCCATGAAAAAATTATATTCGTCACCAATAATTTCTATCAAAAAAATATCCATAATATAAATTAAAAAAAAATTATTAGCAATGAAAAATATTTTTATCATTAATAAGTTTATTAGCAATGAAAATTTCATTTTCATTGCTAATAATTCAAAAATAAGTTTTTCACTAAAATAGTTTTCTCTAAAAAAAATTTGCCAAAAAATTACTGGCGATGAAAGATTTCATTGTTAATAATCTGATTAGCAACGTAAATTTAAATTTTATCGTAAATAATTTTTGTAAAAAAATATTTTTTTACTAAAAGTACCTTCTCAGGTATATTTATAAATTCTAGCAGCTTTGGGATATGTTTATACCAATCAGGATTTATGAAGATTGTAAATCTGTGCAAAAGAATGAGATAAATATGAGACAACCATGATATGGATTAATTTGATTCTCCTCGATCATAAAATTAAGATAAGTTCTCTGATATTCTGCTCCAATCAAATATAAGTTATAATTAAAAAATTTTAACTAATTAGATTTATTTTTTTGATGGCAACATGACCATGAGTTGATCGAAAGGTTTGAATAGATATCTGAACTCAAATTTAATCTGCAAGCAGCTAAAACCTTTGAGATCTGATGCAAAAAAAGCGTAGTAGAAAGGATAATACCTGCTCTAGAGTATATCAATCTCAGGACAAATCTTGAACTGGATAGGAATCATAAGAGTTCAGCTAATTAGAGAGTATCTTCGACAAACAATCATCTTATACCAAGATCATGAATGCACTCTTGAAAAATAATACTGAAGAACCCAACAAAGGCCTTCCGCATATTTTTCGACCTATGTAAAAGGAGTATTAAACAATAAAAACTTAGAGATGAAAAATTTTATTGCAAATAATGATCAATTTTTATTTTTTTTTAATTTTTAATTTTTTTAACTATTGACGATGAAACATGTTTCATTGCAAATAATCATGTATTTATGATGAAAATATTATTTTCATCGTAAAAAGTTTTATTGATGATAAAAAATTTCATCGTAAATAATCTATAATTTTAAGTATTTGCATAATCTAGTTTTATCTAATTTTTAAAATAATTTTTTATCAATTTATCTATATTTTATTTTCATTTCAGAGATCAGCAAACCAATATATTATCATGTACTATCGGATGAGAATCATTTTTCTGCTAATACATTACAGATATTAACTAACAATCTTTGTTACACATGAATTAAATTTTAATCATATTTTTATGTTTTGACAGATATCTTGTTTGGATCAATTTTTAGATAATCTGCTAGCGTTAGTTTCTATATAGAGTCTGATCTTTTTGATGGAGGATCAACATCAATTGGTAGTTCCAGAGATCGGACTACTATGATGCATCATCTGCCGCAGATTAAGGACAGAGTTCAAGAAGTTATATTTTTTATTAAAGATGTTATGGGATTTTGTTGTCACAAGGGATTATTGGCTAAACTTTTTTGGGATGGTTTAGAAGTAAATGATACAATTTAGTCCATCGAACAGTTGATAAAATTTTGCTCTTTATACAGTTGGAAGTTGACATTTTCTCTGAATCAAATTTTTGCGTTTAATTTTTGAGGTGGTTTGCTCCAGGATCTTATAGACAGTTGATTCGATTATGGGTGAAGAATTTTGTTGCATCATCCAACAAAGTCTGGATACTCAGAGAATGATTCTTTTTTAATATCGAAAATTATTTTTTTAATTTTTAATTTTTTAGTTATCAGTGATAAAATTGTTTCATCGTAAATAAGGAAGTATTTACGATGGAAATTATTTTCCATTGCAAATAGTCAACTACTTACAATGTTTTTACCATTTTGTTAGAAATAATTTGTAATTTTTATATTTTTTATATTTTTTATTTTTTATAATATTGATGATGAAAATATTTTCATCATAAATAATTGACTATTTACGATAAAAAATAAGTTTTCATCATAAAAATTAAGTTATTTATGATGTAATATTTTTATCATAAATAATCTATAATTTTTAAATTTTTTTATTTTTTTATTTTTTTTAAAAATATTAGTGATAAAAATATTTTCATCATAAATAATTAATTATTTATAATAAAAAATAATTTTTTATCATAAATAATATGTAATTTTTAAATTATTAATATTTTTTATTTTTTTTAAATATTAGCGATGAAAATTTTTCATCTTAAATAATTGAGTATTTATGATGAAAAAAGCTTTTCATCATGAATACTCAATTATTCATGATGTAATATTTTCATCATAAATAATCTATAATTTTTTAAATTTTTTTTTTAAATATTAGTGGTAAAAATTTTTCATCATAAATAATTGAGTATTTGTGATGAAAAATACTTTTCATCATAAATACTCAATTATTTATGATATAATATTTTTATTATAAATAATCTATAATTTTTAAATTTTTTAAATTTTTTATTTATTTTTTAATATTAATGATGAAAATTTGTCATCATAAATAATTGACTATTTACAACAAAAAAAGCTTTTTGTCATAAAAGCTCAATTATTTATGATGTAATATTTTCATCATAAATAATTTATAATTTTTAAATTTTTAAAATTTTTTATTTTTTTATATATTAGTGATGAAAATTTTTCATCATAAATAATGGAGTATTTATGATGGAAAAAGCTTTTTTTTGTAAATACTAAATTATTCATGACATAATATTTTTATCATAAATAATCTATAATTTTTAAATTTTTTATTTTTTTAAAATATTAGCGATAAAAATTTTTCATCATAAATAATCGGGTATTTGTGATGAAAAAATTTTTTCATCATAAATACTAAATTATTTATGATATAATACTTTTATCATAAATAATCTATAATTTTTAAATTTTTTAAATTTTTTATTTTTTTCATATATTAGCGATGAAAATTTTTTATCATAAATAATTGATTATGTATAATGAAAAAAAATTTTCATTGTAAATACTCAATTATTTATGATGTAATATTTTTATTATAAATAATCTATAATTTTTAAACTTTTTATTTTTTTAGATATTAGCAATGAAATTTTTTTATCATAAATAATTAGTATTTATGATGAAAATTTTTTTTATCATAAATACTCAATTATTTATGATATATATTTTTATCATAAATAATCTATAATTTTTAATTTTTTTTTATTTTTTTTAAATATTAGTGATGAAAATTTTTCATCATAAATAATTATGTATTTACGTTGAAAAAAGCTTTTCATCATAAATACTCAATTATTTATGACATAATATTTTTATCACAAATAATCTATAATTTTTAAATTTTTTAAATTTTTTATTTTTTTCAAATATTAGTGATAATATATTTTTATTGAGAATAATATTATTTTTGATGAAAAAATATTTTCTATCATAAATACTTAAGTTATTTATGATGAAAATATTTTCATCATGAATATTTAAAAATTTAAAATTAAAATAAATATTTTATTATTTATGATGAAAATAATCATCGTAAATAATAAGTATTTACGATGAAAATTTTTTTATCACTAATATAAATTTATTTATGATGAAAAATTATTTTCATCATAAATATTTTATTATTTTTGATGAATTTAATTTTTTATCGTAAATACTCTTATTTTCGATGAAAATATTTTCATCACAAATAATTTCATCGTAAATTTTTTTTTAGTGTTCTCCATTCTCAACGAATCCATACGTTCTGATTTTATCAAAATATATGTTCCAACTCTGAGGATATTATCACAGGAGAAAAATTATCCCATTATAGTCGATACTATAATATTGATAATACTCTTTGGCAACCAAATGGGCTTTATAGATCTCCACCTTCTTGTCTGTGCCTCTTTTTCTTTTTAAAAATCTATTTACGTCCTATGGATCTCACTCCTTCAGATAGATCAACTAATGTCCATGCATCATTGATCTCCATGGACTCCATCCCTGATTTTATAGCATCAAGCCACTTGTCAGGGTTGGATCTTTACATGACATCCATGTGAGTGATCGGATTCTTATTGTTCTCATTTAGTTCAACAGGATCATCGTCCCGAACTAAGAAACACTAGATCTATCTGGCTGAAGCGGTATTCTATCAGATCTTCTTAAAGGTGCCTTAGTCAATAGACTTTGGGTTTGATCTAATTAAATATGATTATATATTTTCACTTGTCTATGTCGGTTCTTCTACCTATCAAACTTCCTCAAATTTAACTTTAGTGGCATCAGTTTCTTCCATAAGGAACTTCTTTTCTAAAAAGAATGCCCTATTGCTGATGAACACCTTTTGTTCTTCAGCATAGTAGAAGTAGTATGTCCTAGACTCCTTAGGGTACCCTATAATTAAGTACTTATCGGACTGAGATCCAAGCTTACCAATCTGTAAATATTTTACATAAATTGAAAAACTCTACACCCTAAGATAAGAGGGTATCGGTCTACGCCCAGTCCATATCTCATATAGAGTTTTTGTTACAAATTTACTCGAAACATTATTCAGAACATTACACGCAGTCTCAAAAGTATAACATCAAAAAAAAAAAGATCGGCAGACTCACAAACCCTATCATAGATTGAACCAAATCTAACAAGGTTCGATTCCTCTTCGTAGGAGGTGTTCATTGCGAGAGAATCTTATTCTCTTCTAGATATGTCAAAAATTCATTGAAAAGATATTCACCTCCTCGATCAAAATGAAAAGTTCTAATACTCTTTTCAATTTATTTTTCTATTTCACTATGGAATCGTTTAAATATTTCAAATGATTCAGACTAGTGCTTCGTAAGATAGATATATCCATACCTCGATAGGTCGTCAGTAAATATAATGAAGTAGTAATACCCTCCTTTGGTGTCTATGTTCAAACGTCCACATACATCATTATGTACTAGACCTAGAACATCATTGGCTCATTCACCCTTTTCAGTAAAGGGTGATTTGATCATCTTTCCAAAAGGACAAGACTCACAGATCAGCCATGATTCATAATCATTGATGTCGTAGATTTTCTCTTTAGTTAATCTGTTTATCCTATTCTTATTTATATGACCGATCCAACAATGCCAAAAATAGGCATCTATGACATTATCTATTTTTGGATGTTTGTTCGATGTGTACATTACACTAACAGATTATGATGTCATATTTTAATTATCCATGTATAATCGTAACACCATTTATAATGATATCACATAATTTTTTTTTTATTGAAAAATTATAACCATCCTTGGTCAAAAGGTCTATGGGAATAACATTCATAAGAAAAGATGGACAATAATAACAATCATCTAAAATAATGATATTTATATTGAGAACAAACTAAACTTTTCTTATAGCTAAAACTAGAATAGCTCTTCCATCTCTAATATTTAGGAATCATTCGCTCTTCTCAAATTTTCTTACTAACCTAAAGTCCCTGCAACTAATTGCATATACGAATCGGACTTCTGGTATCTAATACCCAGGTAGTAGCATCATGACAGAAAAATTATAAGGTGTTATCATATAAGTACTTTGTCCAGCAATCTTTTGCTAATTTTTCTTCCTAGGCCTGTTCGAATCAAGAGGAGCTAGATATAGAGGATAATTTCTCTTTCAGTGCCCTAGCTTCTTGCAAAAGAAGCATTCTTTCTGACTCTGATCTATCTTAGACTAGTTAGTTCGATTGGATTTGAAGCCCTAGCGCGATACCACTGCACCATACTTATTTTTCTCTCTCAAAGGATCGGTGCCCTATTGAGGACAAATCCTCAAGTATGCCAAAAGACTTCTTCAATTTTTGAATCATTTCGTTTGACGGAGCATCATCGAATTTACAACTAAATTTATTACTTATAGCAACCCTCATTATACAACATACTATCATACAGTCATTGAGCTACTTCTGATAAGTGTCTCTAATCGTCGCATCTGCATTAGGGACTGGTACTTTAGGTGCTGGATCCGCAATCACATATAGGATCTTTTTGTGCTTGAGAATTATTTTCAACTTTCGATATCAATTATCAAAATTTGATCCTATAAGCTTGTCACTGTCCAATAGTGAGCGGAGCGATAAATTACCAGTCATCACTAAAAAAAAATATTAAGATCTATTAGTATATGAATTATTTAATCCTAAAGATTTGAACTTTAGTCTAAAGATCTTCCCACTATTTTACATAAATTGATAGTCTCTATTTCAAATTTAAAAAATTATCTTAATTCCTTAGCGGATACTAGAATCCATACAAACTACATAGGAGCCCGACTATGGCCAGTCAATCCATGTGCATCTATGGATAAGTTCTTAATCAATTATTTCTCCAAACAACTTTTAGTAATTAATTTTATCTCAGATTTTATTTCAATAGAATAGAGCCTTTACTAAAAATATCGATTAGATTCAACCATTAACATGACCATACTTAGCCCATCTAACCAACAAATGATCAGATCCAACTATAGTCGGTCAAACTGACCACCCATCAGAGAGACACGACTGAGTTATCATATAATAAATAATAATTTCAATATCCAAATAAATATTAGGCCTATGGGTCTACAATACTTACCTAGACTATTGGATCCATTATCATCCATCTTAATGGGAGGCTATGATCTAGTTATCCCCATAACTAGCTCATTTTATGAATCTAATAATTTAGGGAATTTGATTAATCGATTTTAAGAGATTGAAAAAGACTGATCAGCTAATCATAATCCTCTCACTGACTTCACTAAGTCATGAAAAAGACTAGACAAGCTGGTCCATTGAAATGGCGAGTCTGAATCCTCCCACTGACTTCACCAAGTCATGAAGAGGACTAGAAACAAGCTAGTTCAAGAGCGTCAAATTCAATCGAACTGATTTAATGATTTGAGAATAAGAGAAAAGATTAGTCAGCAATCAAAAATTCTCCCACTGACTTCATCAAGTCATTAAATTGGACTAGAAACAAGTCTGGTCTAGAGATACCTAAATCAGTCACACTGATTTACCTTAATCGTATGGGTCAGCTCGAATCAATTAGTGATCTAATCAAAATATAATCTATTAAATTGATCAAATAAGTGAGATCGATGAGAGGATCTGCCTCAGCTTATCTTGGACACCATTGAAATGGTTAGGTAAGTGGACTACCAAATAAAAATTATTGATCGTATTGCCAAGCAATATTATCAAACTTATCTTAAATACCAATTGATCAATTAATTTTGATTCGATCAATCAAAAGACTCAGATTAAATCATTGAGCTACGATCCGGTCTATTTGGTATGGTCAAAAATATAGACTTGATCAAGCTACAACTATTGAGGTTGATCTAGAAAAATTCTAATCTAATCTAACTCAATGCTTAATTAGATTTAATCAATTTTTTTAATTAGTCCATATTTATTTCTAACCTTAGATCTAATCCAGTTAGAAGACCTGATTCAAGCTAATCCATAGCCCAAACAATTTATGAGGTGTCTTAGTATCTTTAATTCTCAAATCTAGATTACTTAATTTCAAATTAAGTATGTAAAATGTGTGTTTCAGTTTGTAGAACTATTTTACTAAGATTTCAAGTGTAACATACATCATGTATCATACAATTTTCAGATCCTAAAATCTAATTTTTAGATCTATGTTTAATAATTAAACATGCATAAATTTGATCTAAATCTCATACATACATCATATGTATCATAGCAATATTCAGATCAATTCAAATTACATCATATGTAATATATGATTCATATCTTAAAATAATTTTCATATCTGAATTTATCTCATTAAAATTATAATGAATCATGAAGTACTTTAGATCTAATCTAAATATATTCATGATCAAACTAATTTTAAAATTCTATTTGATGTTCTTCTTCATGAGACTTGATTACAATAGCACCCCTACTCGTCATAAGAGAACCCATCAAATAGGCAAGAGAGAGATTTAATCCCTACTTTTTTTTTATAATTGGATAGCCTGGTGATCATCTCAATTCGAGTACTGGACTACTAAAATTAAAAATCTAATTTTTAAAATTAATTACATATACCTATGTAATAAATAAAATCCAAGCATGCACACATATGAACATAATCATATCATATATTTCATGCATCTAATCTAATTAGATCACATCATCATATGATGTTGTAAATAAATTTCAGATCTGAATCTACTTTTATATAGTATATAAAATATTTAATTGAGATTTGAAATCATATAGAAAATAATTCAAACATACACATGAACGCATAGAAATAAAATTTATGATTAGACCTGATTTGATATTGTGTAAAATTTTGCTTAAAATCAGATCTAAAAAATTTGTCAAAATAGATTTAATTCAGATCTTGATTAATCTAACTTTCAATCTAAAATAATATCACAAAAATTTTGTTAAAATAAATTTAAAATAGATTTTAATTTGATTGTTATTTCAGCAAAAATCTATACCAAGAAAATTCTGTTATAACAGATTTTTATCAACCATTGATTTCAATCTTAAAATCTAGTCAAAATTAGATCAGAAAAATTTTAAATAATAGGTCTAAATCAGATTTAATGTCTAATATAAAATTTTGATTATATATCACATATATACATATTCAAAAAAATTAATTATATATCCATGTATCAGTCTAGCTCTGATAGCAGTTAAAGAAAAAATTCATCTGAACTAATCGAGTCATCAGGGTGCACCTGAAAAAATTTTCTATAATAAGGTGACAAATTTTAACCTTACCTTGATTTGCAGTGGAATAGAGATCAAAATCTTCAGAAAAACTCAAATTCGATGCCTCACGAGGTCTGAATATACAGACCCTCTACTTCACGCACACGTCTACTTTGCGTGCACGTCAGGCTCCGTAGGGAAGAGGGATGATTTCTTCAGGTATTAATTTTTAGAAGGAAAATAAGGAGAGGGATGAGATCTCATCTCATCGCGAGGGAGGCATCTGGATAGGAGTCTTCACGCCGTTACATGGGAGACTCCATGCCAAGAAAAAAGATGGCATCCAAGAAAAAAATCAGTGCCCAAAAACTTTTGTCGCACACCCTTTTTTTTTCTTATTGGTGGTTGCTCTCCTTTTGTCGTACAAATAAAAGACTTAATCCACTGTGAATAGAGGTCCCTCCCCTTAATAAGTGACACCCCAATCTAATCAAGTCCTAACCAATTTAGGACAATAATTCTTATCCAACTAGAGAACCGCCAAGAAGAACTAGAAGCACTACAGAAAAGATGCCTCACACTTTCATGTGAGAACATCTTCATGCGCACATTATGGGGTGGAGATTATTTGTGCTCCCTCCCTTCCTTAGTCAGCCCTTCATGAGAGAGAGTCTTTGTCTCTTAGGACTCTATGGATCCTATCCAAATAGGCTCAAATTTGGTGTGATTCGAATCCGATTCGAACCAAACTTGAAGAGCCTGTCAATCCTAATCTAATTAGGATTTTGATCCAAATCTAATTTGAATTTTTAATCCAATTAAGGCTTAATTAAATCAGATCTAATCTAAAATTAATTAGGATATAAATTCAATCTCTCATAAATCTTTTGGATCATTGATCAGATCATCATCATCCTCAGAATTAAACTTGTACCTCATGTCCAGTGCTAGCTAGACATAGACAACTCTTTAATCCCGTATGACTTCTAACTTAATTCTCAATTAAGCTAATCTATCTGTTCAATCAAGTCTCATACTTCTAAATTAAACTCATAGACTTAGGTCAATTCTTTCCTACTTCATTTGACTTTGTACATGACTCCATAGGTTCGAATACTAAGTCGGTAGTATAGAAAATTATTTTCTGTACTAATTGAAGTTACCATCTAGCAATGGTTCCTGACGTCTGGATAGGTCGAATATTTGTAAGGCAACACTCAAGAACCTACAAATATGGTTACTGCATAATTCATCCTTTTGATCCTAAATGCTCAGAATGACATAGGATTTAATTGTCAATCCTGGATTAATCATCCATATTATATTTCAATTTTTTTCAAATCTGATGACATATCACATGGATTACCCCGATCGAGGTATTACTCAATTGAAATACAGTGATGCATCAACTCTTAAAATTTAGAGGGGTCAATCCCATCTTGATCTACACACCTACTACCATAAGTACTTGACTGTGTCCAAAAATTTTTTGTCATTGAATTAAAAATTCAGATAGTCCGACATCAAAGCACAGTAAGTTGCTTGCAAATCATCATGGTGATCTTAGGTCGGAGGGATACTTATATCCATATTCTTCACGAGCAGCTCTTGACAACAGAGCACTTCATAGGTGAGTCACTTATTCTGTAATGATGTACTCCTACATCTCACCTGTATGCTATACTAGTGTCTCCACACTTCTTGATTAAGAGCACAACCGATCTATATGGTACACAACGACCTATACTTAATAAACATCATCATCCTTTAATGACGTATCATTTAGTCACGAACATATTTAAGAACTATTCGATAAATCTTCCTTTATTGATTGTTATATAGTTTTAAAGACTTCGTTACAATATTAGAGTTCAATCAAGAAAGATACCTTGTGATGAATAATGTCAAATAATTTTTATTAATTCATAATTCATATATAAATTATAAAGAGTGCAATCGTCCAAATGATTAACTTTAGGATATTTTCTAATAAAAACACCTCAGTCACTGTATAAAATAATTTCAATCTATGATAAACTTCTGCACCAAGTATCCAATCATTATCACTAGAATAATATTAAATTCTATCTCACATTGTTTCAGCCTAGCAAAAACGTCTTTATATATCAAAGTAGTTTTCAACATTAAGAAAGTTAAGTTCCACATAGTTAGGCAGTCAAGATTGATCTTTTGATACAATTAACTCGTACTTGGTGAGCCCTTTCTTCAAACTTTTCACACCTCTTAGGTGATGCTATCCAATACTCTACACTATCATAAATATTTTCTATCCTTTTCTCAATCACTTCTAAACCATTCTTTATAATTAAATTCAATTTGTGAGCACAACAACATATATATATATATAAATTTATCAGACAACAACAAAGTACTAAGCTGCAACTTATCCTTCAAAATATCAACCATTGCATCAGTGGTGCTACAATTATCTAAAGTAATTATCGATAACTTAATATCAACATTCTAATCTAATAAATATTCAATAAGTACCTCGACAAGGTTTAATGCAGCATGTGGAGAAGGAACATCAACAAACCTATTCAAAATCATAAATTATTAGCAACTATATAAAATAAGTCACATAAGCACATCAAACATAAATTATATAGTATAAGAATTACTTACTTAAGAATTCGACTTTATAATGCCTAATCTTGATTGGTAACAATCATGTAACCTTCCTTTTGCTTGTTTGCTATCCATATGTCAGTAGTGATTGTTACCCTGCTTCCATTCTTCTTAATCAAATATGTTAGTTGTCTCTTCTCTTCCTTATAAATAGTCTTGATCTCATCCTTGATAGTGTTTCGAGTAGGAATCCTAAATAATGATTGCACTATGTTTAAAAATCTCCTAAATCTAGCATGATCCACTATGCTCAAAGGATAATCATGGAGAAGAATCATGTCAGCTGCCAGCTCTCTCTTTTCAATTTCTAAATTAAATGAGTAAGCTGACATTACTTTTGTTCCATCCTTTGCAAGGTTATTCATCAAAATTTTTTGTTTAATATCTCCATATCTTCTTCTCGGACATACCTTGTAGCGACTATGCAAATGTCTCGTCCCATTTTTTAAGTCACTACTAAGCAGTTTAGTACAATAGTTACACTTTGCCTTTGGAACTCCATGAACTTCAACCTTTGCAGAGTGACTCCAAGTGCTGCTTTTTAGTTTGCCATTATCTCTAACTCTTTAATTTTAGCTAGTTGCTTCATCCACATGTATAGGTTGCTCTGAATTTACTCCAGCAATAGAAACACTGGCTGATGTATTAGGCACAGATGGGTGTATATGCTAGTTTGAATTTATAGCAGTAATAGAAATACTAGCAGGCATAGATGGTTGACCGATATTTGAGTAGTACTTTTTCTTTCTATTGCCATGCATAACTCTTACTCTCTCTTTCCATAATATATCTATTTCATAAGCAGTATAAACAAATATAAGAACTTTCACTAATAAACAACTCTAGCAAGCAAATATAATTATCAAAAAGAGCAGTCGCTTGCTAATCAACATAAAAGACAACAAAATAACATCGTAAGCACAACTTCATTTTATCTAATCATTTTCTAATCAACTTTTATTTATCAAGCAAACTTACATAAAAAGAAAAAAAATATAAATATCTTCCTTCTTTTTTTCTCCATACACATACCACAAAAGTACCCATCATTGCTAGCCAAGAACTAAAAGAATCCAAAACCCATTATTTATACAAGCTTAACACATCAGCATAATTGCATAAAACATAAAACTTGAATCATATTTACCGCAAACCAACATAAAAGAAAATAGAACAATCAATATCCAAAAACAAAATCTCAATCTAATTAATAAAAGATAAAAATACTAAAAAAAATAATAACAAAAATGAAGTATGGACGGTAGAAAAGACTAAAAATACCATCAGATTATCCATCATTAGAAAAATAGAGGCTGAAAAGACAAAAAATATTTCAAATGAAATCAGACTGATGGCTAACGGATGACGGACTGATGGCTAATGGACTGATGGTTGGTTACAAAAGGAATAGCAGATGCACTGACAGATTGATGGACTAACGGCGATGTCAATACTGGTCAGAAGAAGGGATGATGAAACGATTGGTAGATGGTGGTATGGGTGTGGTCGATTGGCCGTATAGGACTGTGGGTGAAGAGGATTTGGTTTGTCATTTTATGCTTTATACTTGTGGGGTGGCGGCTGAAGGAAATAAGGGAAAGAGAAAAATAGGAGAATGAATAAATAAGTTAGAGTTTAGTAATCAGGAGATGATAATTGATAAAATATATTTAATATAATATATATATTTTAAAATACTGACATAGTTTAGATCATGTTCGGATCATGCATAACTATCCACCCTCTTTCTGAATCCAAAGTTAAGCATTTGGATTTTATCCAAACTTAACCAAAATCTAATCAATGCGTTGACTATCTAACTTAATCAGGTCAGGTATCCACCGATTTAGATTTTGTTGCCATCTCTATAAGGACATATATATGAAAATAAATGTCATGAAGCCATCTGATAACGGAAAAAGATACCGAAAAGTCTAGGGAACCCATTTTTTAAAAAAAAGGCTTGCCATCTGTTTGGCAATAAAAAACGTTTCCCTTTTCCTATAAGCAAAGGCAGAAAAGGAAAAAGAAATACTTTCTTAAGTATGGTCATTGATAAAATTGCATATTATTTATTTTTCCCGCAGAAAAGAGCTGATTCTACTTGGCAAAGTTGAGATTATTAAGATACTTTATTTTATTTTATTCCTTTTTCTTTAACATCGGGTAATTTCTATAATTCTTTTTATGAACAAACTGCTTCAATATGCTTCCATGGATTTGCGCAATGTGTCAATAGTAGAAAAAGAAAAGAAAAAAAATCTGTACAATTTGTACAATATTTGAGGACCACCTGTCAGGAAATTTAATTTTTGGATGATCTAACATTTTTGACCATTTTCTATAGTTGTTCCATGATTAATTAATTTTTGGATGTAAATAATTGTATAACAATGCTTCACCAGCAGTCTCCAGCCACTAACACTATGAAAACATTGTCAAACAGACAGCCTATTCAGCCAGTCCAGAGTCAATCCTAATATTTCTCTGCTACCATGATAGTAAAAACAATGCTACCTGACAACTAAAATTTCCAAAGAGAGCTCTGCAAAGGTGGCAGCTGTGAAAACTGAGTTGGAGAAACTGGACAAGGCTCCTTGGTTATTTTGATATGGTCATGGCCTGAAACAGGAATGATAGATTTTGTGTTAAATACATGACCTGTCTTCTTGCTATGCCTGTAAGCCATAACCCAGTGATGGATCCTCAAGGCTATGTAAGAAATATCTGAGTAACTTTGAATATGCAGTTCTCCTGTTCGACCACAGATACGGCCCTAACAAAACAATTTCTCCAAGAGAATCTCTTGTTCATCCAGTATGCAACTGGTAGAAAGTTCTTTCTACGATATTTGATTCACTTCAGTGCTTGGATTTAGGTACACAGCAATTTCGGTTGGAGCTCCGATTATTACTTTCATGCACATAGACATACAGATACTTACATGTTTTGGAGGTCTTTTATCACCAGAATTTTGTGGACGGTGCGGTAAAAAGAGAGACATGAGTATGATGAGCTACCATGCAATCAGGATACAGAATGTCAAATGCTCATAAAACAATATAAAACAATTTACATTATGAAGAAAATGCGACTTAAAATACATTTGAGATTTGATGTTGATTTTTTAGTAATAAATATGAAGATTCAAGCTTAGACTTTCTCCAGCCTCGAAGAAAAATGGTGATCAAGAATAGTAATGACACTGTAACTGAAAATTGTAAGAGTAATGGCGATAACAAGTAGATCATGGAAGAGAACACCACACCAAGGCTCTATGGTTCTACTTGTGATGCTTGAATTGAGGAAACAGTCCAAGAACGTGCTCTGGCATGAAGTCATGCCGCGTCAAAATCCCAACAATGGGAGGCCTCTGCAAGAAAACAGAGTTCAGGCTTCAGGAGATCATTGACGCTTGATAACAAGGCATGTTTAGCAAGATGAACATAAAAATAAGACCAGCATTGCAATCACTAAAGTTTTCATGACTTAACAGCTTAAAAGGAGTGAGTAGTATTTCTATAGGATATATATCAATTCTGCTCAATCTAGGATCAAATGTCAATTGTTCTCAAAACTGATATTAGAACGCTATTGAGAATTCAATGGTTTACGAGCTCAATTTATTTATCACCATTAACATTTTTTTTTACAACTTTTTGTTAATACAAACAGTTCATATGTTTGGTGATGAGATAGGAAAGCCCCTCATTTGTCATGTTCCTCCTTGGAGTATATTTCCTTACCCTTACTTAATGGAATCATATAGCCCCAGTGGTTATCCTAACCTCAGAGTTGCCAAGTTCCCTATCAACCATCGATTTATGAGCTAGGGTTCACAAAAAACTTTTGTTTTAGTTGAGAGACAAAAGAGGACCAGGACATTCCCATAGTACAGTGTACTGTAAAGATTGATTGTCTGCGGTCGGTCAGACTTGGCTATATATCTAAATTGATCTAATCTGAATTAAAACACAAACATCACGATCTGCAATGTAAATCAAATAATGGAGACAATGTTGAAGAAATCTGATTTGGGCAATTAAGAAGCCAGTAATTGAAGAAAATTTATCATAAACTATGCATTTACCATCCCAGTTGCTGAATATAAGCAGGATGTACTGCACAGTAATAAATTCTTTCCAAGAAAATTGCTCTCGCGCATTCAGATATATGATTATTTATGTTGATATCAGGTGTCAGCATAAGGTGCAACACAGAGCAGAAAAAGAAATAAGAAGGAAAGAATTCTTACCCCTGGAGTTTTTGGCACAACGCATAGGTGTCTTAGTCCAAGCTCCCTGAAGAGCACTGCAGCCTTGGCTAGAGACATCGTTTCAACAACTGTGTACGGGGACCTATTAGTAATTGGGTGGATATCTACATACATTTCCATCTCCTCTTCATTAATATCCAAGTCCTCCAACTTCACCCCCTTCCCAGACCCTGCCTTGGCAAAGTCAAAGGCACCAAACCTTCGAAAAACCTCTGCCGGCCCAGTTAACACCCTGTCCTGTGTAAATCTCTTGCCTTTTAGCAACACAAGCAAATGAGACCTCAAAACAAGCCCACACAACTCTGGTGCATCTGCAAAGGGTGGCTCATCTACCACTGGAAATCCATTATGTCCGGTCAACCTCAGTGCATGCACTATATTTCCTACCTTTTCAACAGCAGAAAAGGTAATGAGTGGGCCTGAGACCACATCACTAGCAACCAAGTTTCTCATGTAAGGCTCTGCATGGGCCTCCATGTAAGGCAAGCCCTTCATTGTAACAATCTGATCATAGACCCCCTTATTGAAACTATCTGCTACCGTTTTGGATATGAGGAGAACTAGCATTACTAAGGGGAGCATTAAAAGGTCGTTGGTGAGCTCAAGGAGTATAACACAAACTGAGACAGTCATTCTCATAGTCCCTCCAAGAAAAGAAGCAGCACCAAGAAGGGCAAAGAGGCCCTTATCTAGGTCACATATGGGGCCAAGAAGAGTCCCTACCAGGCGGCCATAGGAGGCACCGGCAAGTATAACAGGGATGAAAAGACCAGAAGGTACAGCAATGCCATAGGTCACAATGCCAAGGAAATAAATAGCAGCAAAAAAAACAAAGAGAGTGGAAATGTAAAACTCATTGTCGGTGCCACTACTGAAGAGGTTGCGAATGGCATCATCATTGGTATTGAGGAAGAGAGAGGCAAGGTCATTGTAATGACCTGGTGGGCACTGGAAGTTCTTAAAGTTGCCTGAGCGGCCAATGGTGGGACACTGATCTTGGAGATTGAGAGGACATGGAGTGCATTTGGCTAGCCATGGGAGTCCATAGGAGCAGCATGAGGTCAACAGAGAGATGGTGACAGTCAGAAGGATCTTGAAAGGTGCACCTTTCCTGCAATAAATGACACCCTGTCAATGCCAAACATAGAGACAGCATGGAAGAACAAGAATACAATGGAACTAAAATTTTCAGATAACACTAAATCAATTCAATAGAATATTCACAAGTCATGATGGTTATGAGAGAAGTTTCAAACTAATGTCCAGAATATAAACACAATCCAAGGAAGACAATAACCAACCAAGCAGTTTTGAGACATACTCGTTTATAATGCTATATATGCGAAGGACCTTGTCCACAAGAAAGTTGTATAGACTTCCAAAAATACCCCCAATGACTCCAAGAACTATAACCGCAAGAAGATCTGGTGTACTGTATGAGGTAACAGTTGAACTTAGATCAAACATTATCAATCCTCCTTCTCCAAAGAGACCACATTTGCCACTTCGGCAGTATTCTATGAAAGCTCTCAATGTGACAGCAACGACTGCTGTTGTGAAAAACGTTCTCCAAAGAAGAGCACTTCGCCACCTAAATGATAGAAGAAAAAAAGACCAAGCTTAGTTACTCTCGCCAAAGTGATTAAACAGTAAAGACTTCCAAATTTCATATGAAGTAGATCGGTAGTCTTTTGCACTATATTGGTATAGTATGTATGGTCAATATCATATGTATCATTTTTCTCTATAAAAATATGAATTGTGTCATATCTGTTTCTGTCATCCATTCATTCATATGAATTAGATGTGCTTGTAAGCTCTACATGTACATAACCATCTAACAATATAACAGAATCATCATCTTGACTGTATGATGGTGCCTGCTGGTCAGCTTCCTATTGCCGTTAATCAATAACTATATGTGCTGAGGTTCTCTTGAATCATCTTTGTCATTTTGGTGACAAATACTCCTAAGGACTGTTCCTTGAAGCCCTAGAGTTCACCAGAATGCAGGTACATGGAAAGAGACATGAGAAAAAAAAAAAAGAAATATTAAGTAAGAAGATACCAAGAGGCTGCCTCTTCAAGTGCAAATAGGACACCACCCACAGGGGCTCGGAAGGCAGCTGCCACACCTGCAGCAGCCCCACAAGTGATCAAATCTCGTCGATCCCTATCATTTTTAAAGTATCTGAGCCATGTCCATGTCAGATGATACTTGCGAGATCCACCCTGACCAAGCAAGTTTGCAATACATGCTCCTGTATGTACCATAGGTCCCTCCTTACCCACTACAAAACCAGCAGCAACTCCACCAATGGAACCAAATATCTGCAGAATGCCACATCAAATACACTCAAAACAGAAAGCCTTCCAAGGTACAGCAATGCAAACAGACAACAGCCATCCATATGAATCCATATAAGAAAACAAGCTTTTAGCTCATTATCAGGTCTAAAAATGGTTAGTACGTGATGACTTGGAGAATAAAGGACTTGAGATACTATAAAGTTTGAAGATTTTTCTGATCCTTGGCCAAGTTGCAACTAACAATTACATTCAAGAAGTGCAGGGAAAAGTTCGGAAGGCTTGCTACATAAACCAAATTGCGCTAATATTTTCATGCAAATTAGAAGACAAATTGAGCTAGATGTCCATATGCTGAAGCTAGCAATAATGTTTACAGTATTAAATCTTCAACATATCTTTATGCCAACAATTGTTAGGTCTACAACATGAAGAGATGACGTAACTAGCGTAGTTGAGCATATTGTAGAACTTATTGTTAAGCTTTTGTCACCAAGAAGGTAGAATATGCAGTCTTATACCATACTGACACTCAATATGCCTTGCCATCTCATACCGTACTACGTACCAACATTATAATAGGATGGTACTAATACTGGATCCGGTACCAAGATAGCGAACCTTATTCTGGAGTGCTTTCTCTCTAATCATTATAGAAGAGAAACAACAAATTGTAGTGAAGGAGAGTTGAACTGGCAACAAGAAACAACTAAGAAAACATATGGCACACTGACATAATTTTTAGCCGATCAGGCTAGGTGACCAAATGAAGTTCAACTTTGACCAATATCAGGTCCATTAATTGGCCATATTTGCTAATGACGAAATGGACCTTTAGAAGTACTGAAGGAGTTATTTTCTGCCTACGTGAACAATTCCTATCTAGTGTTTCGGATAATCTGACAAGAAAGAAGATTTGCATGTTACATCTAGGTTATGAATTTCCTTTTTTAAGCATAAGAAGATCACAACAGAAATTGAATCCTTATGTCTATTGCTTTTAACTCGAATCTTTATCTGTATCAGATTTCTGCATTGATGGTAGCATGTGACACACAAAACGTAAATCAAAAGTATGAGGTACTGAATAACCTTCACGAAGAGTGTGCTGAGAGCTAATATAGAGTGAGCATCAACACCATTGAGATAAGCTTTCACTTCAGGTATGCCAGATCCAGCAGCTGCAGGAGCAACGTAAGCACATAAGGCTGCAGCTGCCGCAGCCAAAACTAAATTACAGCCAGCATATGTCAAAAATGCTTCATGGTACCTGCACTGGAACCACATAATACTTACTTGGACTTATTCTACAGCTGTGAATGTTATTTATCAAACAATAGATTTCAATTCCATGCAGCAGGTAAGAGTATGTGCATTAAAAAGCTTTCGATTATCCCAATTGTTTGTATGTTTGTGCAATGTAAATGATAATATTTCGTTCTTTCTCTGCTGAGTTATTTGCATAATTAACTCATTGTAATTTATGCATATAAATGCATTTCAACTTAATGTCGCAAAAACAAAGACAGCAAATCACAACTATTTTGTCACTCAAGGATCAATGCATAATTGTTCTGATGTTTGAGATGAACACAATATTAGCTTCCAGAAATTTCCGAGATGATCAGATCATTCCAACTAATCAATGATACCCAAAGATTTGCATGCATTAGGGTTCCACAGAAAACAATATGTATATTCAGCTAGAGTGTTTATGCCAATACATAATGATCATATATAATGATACAGATGCAGGTTTGTGTTTCATACATAATGGTTGTGCCAAGAATCCAACTAATAAAAGACATTGTCAAATGGGAGGTGATATATTGTCTATACAAGTTAGAGAGGTCTTCTGACTTGAATGCATGAATGTTAATTGTTGACTCATTCCAGTCACTCCTTTTTATGGTGAAGACTCATTCTAGTCACTTTGAAGCCGCAACAGATTACCATAAAGTACAATAGAAAGAGGTTATTGGGTGACTAAAGTTATATATAACTAGGTGTAAGCTTTCTAACAAGAAATCTATAGCTGGCATTTATCAACTATCTTTATTATGACAGAAATTTAATTAGATAAAATTTCTAGTATCAGGTGATCCAATGGTCTTTTAAGATTTTAAAATGTATGCTTTACCAAATTTAATGACTGTTCTGTTGTGCTGTTCATTTAAAATTAACTTATGTGAAACCTAAAGTAAATGATTTTTTTCAAAAACACATTTTTGGTTGACTTGGTTTTTGGAAAAATTGGCAGGTCATAGTACTTTCATAATAGGGTTTATCAAAAAACAGGTCTCCCTTTCCTCATAAATTCTGCACATAAAATTAGGTCTTTTTTTATTGTTTCAGTAAACATCTTAGAGAAGCAGAAGACCAAACAACCCTTTAGTATCATTGAGGATTGCATCTTTTTGACTCTGATTTTCTCTAATAGGACATGATTTATGACACCTATGAATAGGATAGTATCTTTTGTTGTTCTTCCTTGGACCATTTGAGGGAGTAAGAAAGAATGTTGGAAA
This sequence comes from Elaeis guineensis, assembly GCF_000442705.2. Lineage (NCBI taxonomy): Eukaryota > Viridiplantae > Streptophyta > Magnoliopsida > Arecales > Arecaceae > Elaeis > Elaeis guineensis. The sequence continues at coordinate 27,552,218 of NC_026000.2, read as the reverse complement.
TTTCTCCGTCATTCTTTGAAATCTTTTGCATGTTTTCATAGTGGCGTTCATGGACTCAGCAGCTCCAAGTTCATGAGTCCTCCTCCATTTGATCTTCTACCACATATCAGGGACAGTGACAGAAAGGCAAATTTGCTATACTTATAAAAACTATGGATTAACTGGCTGTTCCTCCTGTCTTGCCCCTTTTCATGGAGACTGTGATAGAGAATTTTGCAGCTCTGATCACTTGTGATCTGCTACCTTGCTGCACTCTGATTGCTTGCGGATACTTCTTCCAAGTCTCACCACTTCCACCTCTATCATTAGGGCATGTTTCTTATGTGCTGAAATGGCCATTTTGTAATCTTTAGATTATATTGTACATTCTGCCCTCGATGCTGTAAACTTATCAACTTTCTGAAAAAAGGTTGGTCACTAATGTGGGTAAGCCCCATTAGCCTCCAAATTTGTCACAAAAAAATGGACTAAAGTCTGCCAGAATATGAGCATGTTTCTAGGAATATTTCATGATACATGTAAGTTCCTGTTCCCTACAGGATCATGTTGTGTCTTGCAATATACAACTGTAGATTTTCATGAACGTGTTTAAGAGAACAGGTAGATATGATTCCACTGCTATGCACAAAAATTACTGTAGCTAAAACATCATATGCTTATCATGCGCTTATCCACTTAAAATGTCTATCAAGTAAAGGTAATCAATCCAGATCATCATATACATCAACCAGAAGAAAGTATATGTATTCAGTTAACAGAACTTACAACATAATAAGGATTACACAATGTCGACAAAAGTACCATAAAGAAAAAAGAGAAAGAAACATCATGTCAACCCAAAACAAAAAAGTCAAAAAACTGAGGAGCGCAGCAGAAAAGATTGACTCGTCAACCACCTACTATATATAAATAACTAAGTGAATGTTATTGTTAATCCTAATCAATGCTCCACAATCATAAAAGATTCTAAACCAGTGGTAAAATGTCAAGCTAACACTGATTGTTATTTATCTCTCATATTTCTGATTTCTTTTTTGATGATAAGGGAGGCCAAAGAAGACGAGGCCACCCAACTCCACATTTCTGATTTCAGCAAATATGTGAACATGGTATATTGTCATAATTTTTGTATCTTGCATCAAATACTTTTTTGAACATAGGAACCAAGAATATGTTATTCTTTTCTACATTCCTTCTTACTGTAATCTGTTATCGTGTTTTAGGCTGCAACATTTCCTAAATGTTTCCAAATATTTGCTGGATAATAGAATTTGACCTACACAATAAATTATGAATTTTAACATGCTCAGACAACCTATTTATCTTAATGGAATTTCAACTATGCATTTTGCTTTAAAAAACAACTTTGCATGAAGTTAGCTGATCACTATGGTGCATGTGGTGGAAGTCATACCTGTCCTTAAGCATAAGATTATTAGTCAGCAACAACTTAAAACCAGCAATGTTCTCGACTGCAAGGTTGTTGAAGAAGGCAACCAGCCCAGTACCCAAGCCAATAAGAAGAGCAAGGGTCCACTTCAGGACTATATACTGGAATATCTGAACCTTTTTCCTTGACCTCCAGTCCTGCTTATATAGATCATTCTCTACAATTCTGCAAAAAAGTCAATATGTGAATATCTGTTTCGCCAAAGGCTCAACATCTTCATGCTGAAAGGAAGACAGGACTTTTCTATTAGTTTTACAACAATTGGATTGTATATCAAATATTTTTCTTTATCTAATATATTTATATTTTCCACTGGTTAGTTGCACTAGGCAGTTATACTTCAAATGTGATCAGATTGCCACCAACTTTATGTTCAAGCTGATTCATAATGCAACATTACCAAAGAAGCAGAAACCTTCATAACTGTTACCTTTCAACCTAGCGAAAAGGTTTGAAAGTCCCCAGCACAAACCATGTCAGGATATACATGGAACAGATTATAAGCATAGAAATATTTATAAAATCGTGCACATAACCAACTTATTAGAGTACAAATAAAGAGAAGTTTAGATTAGCAGTTCCATTGATCAAAAAAAAAAAAAAAAAGGGAAGGGCATGCCGTTCATACATCAGAGCATCATCAGATCAATTAATAAAAGCTTATGATTCAACTTTCCAAGATTTGCAGGCCCTGGTACAACTAAAAGACTAACTGTTGAAACACTGACTTCTCAGCATGCTGACAATTGTGAGGAGCAGACTCTTTATACCATAAGTTCTGAAGGAAATAACGTGATAATTTCATGACTACAAGAGAAGGAAGCAGCTCATGGAGATACATAACTCCACCATCAAGAGGTGGAAACACCTCCCTTTGGAAGTACTTCAGTTCCAAACCCATAATCCAGACGCAACATAAACAGCCTCTGTAATATGTGTGACACCTTGCTGGTACGGTTCCTGATCTCATCTTTTTGCACCCAACTGATCGGGTACCAAAAATACAGGAACATCATCTACAACAGTCCATCAAGGACAGAATCACTAGCTATAAATAACAACTATAGATTCAAAATAACAGAGCTACAAGAAACCATAGAAAGAAATGGGTAAATGATTATACTTTTGCAAGTCTTTTTTTTTTTTGATGTTAGTACTTCTGTAAGTCAACCGGAGTACTATTTTGCAACAGAATCAGATATAAGCACAATAGTCATGTCGTCGTTCCATATCATTATAGATAACTCGATCAAGGGGAAAAAAAAAAGAAGAAAAGCCAACTTCGAAGCATGGATCATAATATCGAAAATTTACTAGGCTGGATAACATTGAACACAAGCTGAAGTGTTGTACCCTCAAATAATAAATCAAAAATGAACTATGCGCGGCACGGTCAAGACGTATTACTCATAAGAATGTGGAGTTGCATGTCTTATATTCAGTGACACTTCAATTCCATTCGACATCAAAACTTAAAAACTTAAAAAAGGGCGGTTCGCATGACGCTCCTCCCACTGCTGGGATATAGGGAGGATCAAATGTACACAACCTTACCCCTGGATACAGAGAGACTGCTTCCATATTTTAAACCCATGGCACCACCTTATCATTACGCAAGGAGTCATAGCATCAAAACTTAAAATAAGAAGACATCAGAAAAAATAAAACGGTGAAAAAAATAAAGTGGAAAGAAAGGGATGATGATTGGCAGCTTACTCATAGTCCAGACTCTCGATGGGGCAGACTTTTGCACCGACGATTGCGAGCTGGGAGGTGGTGTTCATGGTGCGCCTCCGCAGCAGCGGCTCCCTCATCCCCATCTCCTTGTCCTCCTCCTCGTAGAAGAACCCTGACCCATTCCTCTCCATCACCCTTCTCCCCTCTCCCTCCTCCTCTCCCGCCACCGCCACCGCCACCGCCACCGGCAATGCCATCGATCCTCCTTCGCTCTTCTCTATGTCCTTCCCCTCTCTCCCTTCCATCCCCCCTATTTTTAACTTCTTTCCCTCTTCTTCTGCCTGCACGCAAAAAACAAGCTATTTTGTTCTCCTTCTGCACTGCTGACGTAGACTAACTCTAACAATTACTTAGACAGACAAAATCTAAAAATAATAGCAAGGAATAATTAGAATAACATATCAGCATCCACCAGTGGATTGAAAAAATTATTACGTGGACCGCATTACACACGGCAACGCAGGTACAGCCACCAATCACGGGATGAGCTTGCATGGGCTCCATGCATAACCCACCATAATACAACGCAGTGATTGGAGGTGTGCTTCAGTGCAACAGCGCACGCAATAATTTTGTTCTGCTACTCATATTGGGCAACAGTGACCGATTTATAAAGTTGCAATTATATCCAAATTATGTGCCTATCAAAAAGTCCTAAGAGGAATGCATTGATTTTTTTTTTCTTTTTTTTTATTAAGCTAGGTGCAGTGTATGACGTTACAGTGAACGTACCGTGTAACAAGATCAGTGGTTCCATTCAATGGACGAGAAGGGAGGGCAAAACAAATTGCGTAAAAGAGGCAGTGTCTTATGGTGCAGGAAGGAGCATGTTGACAAATGGCAAAAATTAAAGCGGCCCAATGAAGGAAGGAGCACGAGGGCAGATGACAATAATTTAAGCCCAATTGGGGATAATCAACAAAGATAAGGACTATGTAACAAGAATTTTATTTGCAACAAGCCATTCGTATTATTATGATATCATAAGAAAAAAGATGATGCGATAGCTTGCATCACGTGTTTTAGCATACATTCTACAAAAGCCAGCATCCAAGCCATCATTTTTTAACATGTTACCCATGCCGCTCAAGACTCGTTTGGTTGACGGAGGGCGGAGGAAAGAAGTAATTTTTAAAAAATAAAAAAAATTATTTTATTAAATTAAAATTTAAAAAAAAATAAAAAAAATTATTGAAAGATACTATCTATATTTATAAAAAATAAAAAATAAAAAATAAATTTTAAAATTTTTTATGAAATAAAAAATAATAATTTTTTTCATAAAAATATTTTTTAAGATCTACTATTGAAATTTTGAAGAGTGATTAAAATATTAAAGAATGATATAAATATATTATTTATATTAAAAAATTATTTATATTAATATATTAACAAATATCAATATAATATAATATTAATATTTATATTTATATTAATAAATTTATTATATTAAAATATTAATATTATATTAAAATAATATCAATAATATATATTAATATTTTATTAATATATTAAATTATTATGATTTAATATTATATTATAATATATTAATATTATATTTTATTAATATAAAAATATAATATTAATATTTATACAAGGTTTGAAGATAGAAAGATACAATCTGATATCCATTAAAAATATAATAAAAATTTTATATAACTTTTCTGAAAAATAAAACTTCAACCAAATATAACTTATTTTATAATAAATTATTTTTTTAATGATCAATTACATATGACAAAACCATCTTCTTATAAAATAATTTTCTAGATCCTAAAATAATGTTCTTTGAAATTTTTTTTTTTTGTTTTACAAATCGAACAAACCTTTATATTATCACTGGAGGTGATTTTTTTTTTTTTCTTTTTGATAAAATGCTAGAGGTGAAGTTTGTGGTCCTGGCAGGCACTAGCACTGCGAGGAGAATCTTTAATACGTGGGCAAGTTGGGCAAGCATGTGCGACACAACTTTGAAGGACTCTTGGGAAGGCACGAACACCGCGATCCATTATGGCATTTAAAGCAATTATGGCGTAAAGAGAAAGTGAAGTAACCTATAGGGGGAGGCAAAGTACAGTGCAAAGCCAAAGATTTTTAATGCAGTTTACATCATCCCTGATCCCTGCACAAAGATGGCACTAGTGATGCATGGGGACCGACGATCAGGTACAAGCAACCCGTGATGCTAGCCCGTCACAACTTGAGTGCGGTGTCCCGGATATATAGAGTCCATTCTCTTGGCTTGCATCATAATATGCCATTATCAATTCAATCAAAAAAAAAACATTATCAAGATTTGCACTCTAAATTTTTCCCAAAAAAAATGCCAAAAAGGTGAGATAAGATCTGCCTTTCTTTTCATTTCTTTTTTTTTTTAATTTTTTTTTATACATAAAAGGTCTGTTCATTGGCTCTTTCTATCTTTCTTTAATTCCTTCAATTTGCTACCTGGATACAATAAGAAAATTATCCTACATTTTTCTTAGAGCAAAATGGCAACAGACCAGAACCTCGTTCAGCAATAAAAATTAAAAAATAAAAAATAAAATAAAAATATTATTTTTATTTTTAAATTTAAATATTTAAAATCTATTTCACACGTACATATCTAACCCCGCGTGCTTCTTTCATATAAATCTCAATAATCTTATCAAATTAAATATCTAAATCAATTCAAATATAATTGCAAGCACGATGATGGATTTATGATCAATCTCAATAAATTTATATGATAATATTTTCTATCCTACGTAGACTGTGAATTAGAAATACTATAATATTATTTATAATAATACAAAATCTTATTAAAAAAATTAACTAAAATATATTATTTAAATTCTATTTAAATATTAAACTTTATTTAATACATAACTAATATGATGCTAAATACATCTCCACTTAGGTTCTCATAAAAATTCTTTTGCATATCACACAAAATCTACTTGGTTTGGAAAGTTACCAATTTCACTTGGAAATGGTTGAAAGGAAACGGGGAAATGGTTTGCCAATCGCCACTTTCCACACACTGGATTCACAGGGGACATCAAATTCCTGTCCCATCGGCCACTCCTTTGTATCAATCTAAATCATTCACTCGAGGGATTTAATGCATTACCAGCTAAAGTGATCCATGATTAGGACGAAGAGCCGCGTGTTTGGACAGAATCTGTTGGTGGGGGAGGTCCTTGGCCTAAGCATATAGCAAGTGCCTTCAAAGCATCGGTTACAGCTTTAGTATGTACGGCTTCTGCCATGCAAACCTTTTGACAACTGGAGAAAGCGGCAGAATTTATTGCCATCCAATTATTATTTTCTTTTTTTTTTTTTTTCCTTCGTTCCACATGGTACATCAACCTGTTGGTAGCATTAACTTTTTACAAATTCTAATTAGATATGTCGTGTCAATGATAAGCTTAGATGATTACATTGGTACCCAATGTAGCTTAGATGGCATTGGCATGATTAATTGACGAGTGCACGGCAAGGTGACAAGAAAAAGGTAGCTTGCAATCCATGACATTGCCACATGAGTTGGCTGTTCTTTTGTGAGTATCAAGCAACATGTTTGGATCCAAATGAAATAATTAATATGGTATAACTATCATGCAGGTCCCGGATGCTGTCTACAATTTTGGCCCCCCCTTTTTTTTCTTTTTTGTGTTTCTTCCTTGGTGCAGAGTATAGACAATGCTGAGCTAATAATGCAAACTCCTATGACAAACAACCCCAAAATTAAGCTTTTCTTAACCAAAAACTTTTGCACCACTTAAAAAAATTGATGATACAAGCTTTGCTGTTACGGTCACTACAAGCAAAGAACCATGACCTCGCACAATGAAATCTATAGAAAATTTATCCTTCAGGCTCATAATTTTCCTCTTGATCATCGTTTTCTGCAAGCTATTGCCAAATTTATTATTCCTTTTCCATATAGAATAATTCTAAAATAAATATTTATTAAAGAAATTTAATAGTTTTAATGTCTAATAAAATTGCTGCAAAAAATTTTTGGATAAATTTAATCTGCTCTCTCTCTCTCTCTCTCTCTCTATATATATATATATATATACAAAGTCAAAAGGAAGGTACTATATACTATTTCAAATTGAAATATTTTATAACCATCTTCGCAGTCGTATGTTGAGGTGATTAAGCAACTGTATGTCGAGATGATTCAGATCAGAATCTTGGTATAATATTTTTTATTGGTTTTATCTACGGCATAAGTCTATCTAAGAATTTCTTATAAATTAGCCGGCAACGTTTCTTAAGGTTTGCGGCACGGTAGGGACCATAAAGGTGAATGCGATGATCCAGTTCATTCAAAGTTCGCTTGGTGAGCGTGATTGAGACTTGACAAGCAACAGCGTACACACTAGTTCACAATCTAACGTCTGCATACCCTGCCCTTGTCTCGACTTCCTATGAGAGTATGATATAGCGACCCAGCAAATATAAATTTCTACGTCAAAATAGATTAAAAAAGGACTTTCCAACGCAAGGACGGACAACTAAGATTGGAGGAAAAAGGATGACTCAAGGAAAAAAAAAAACAGGAACGAAAATTCAAGAACAAAGAATAACCACAAGTAGAGATCGTGGAAAGATCCGAAAGGCTAAAAAGGCATAAAACTAAACCAGAATCCAAAGCTTATATTATGTTCTTCCTTCATTTCATAATATAATCTCATCCATTGTCGGAATTTGAATTTTAATCCTCAAATCAACAACAAAAAGTTTTATGGTTCATATTTGGATACCATTTTTACCCTCTCGACACCGGCTTTAAATTCAGTTTGGAAATTTTGAACAAAACCGAAGTAATCTCATCTATTGGATGAAATTGGAAGAAGGAAAAAAAAAAAAAAATTAGGTTCCTGCTGACTTTAAAGATATCAAAATCTAGCACGAAAACGAAAAAAGAGGGAAAAATCGAGACAAGTCAAAATTGTGCAGCCTTCCTTTTCAAATATGAAATCAAAAAAAAGAAAAAAAAATCTCGATCCGCCGATTTGATCTCATTCCCCCTCCATTCCAACGAAAAAATTAAGCATCATCGACGTAATAGAAAGAAAATGGAAGCATGAGGCAAAAGAATCGAAGAAGTCTTACCTCGATCTAACTCAAGATCAACAGAAATAACTCATCGGTTTCCCACCGTCCGACGGCCGGAAAAGCCTACTCTTTCTCTCGTTTAGGACTCTCGGAGGCTTCCCTCCCTTCGCTTGCTTCCTTTTGTTCTTTCTTTGTTTCTTTCTTGCTTGCTTGCTTCCAGGTTGGAGGTGGACAAATAGAGACAAAGGTTGAGAGATGGTGTTAGAGAGGAAGAAACGGCGGTAACTCAGGGGCCAACCCGGGACTTAAATAGCTTGTCCGCTTAGAATCACCAATTTTTATACTGATAAAAAAAATTAGAATACTTTTAAAATGAATGGTGAGGATTTGATCTACGGTGGAGGGAAGGTAGATTGGAATTCCGGCGTCTCGTTGTGTGGCTCCATTGGAGGTCTGTCTGCCAACCATCTGGTGATTACTTGTAGCCAACCATTGGGGAACACGTGAAATTTTTGGAGCTTTTACTGATGCCATTGACGTCCACCGCCTAAATCTATATGAGATTATTATAGCTAAGTGGTGGTCGGCCAGGCGGCTTGTGAGGTTGTATTCAACTGGATATAACAATTGATTGTAAAATGTGGTTCTCATGGGGCAACTTTATTCTTGAATTAAACATTGGTATTATGGAAATCTTAAAATTATCTCAAAATCAAG
>NC_026000.2:27484399-27543159 GCF_000442705.2 Elaeis guineensis | reverse complement strand
TTACACGGTACGTTCACTGTAACGTCATACACTGCACCTAGCTTAATAAAAAAAAAAAGAAAAAAAAAATCAATGCATTCCTCTTAGGACTTTTTGATAGGCACATAATTTGGATATAATTGCAACTTTATAAATCGGTCACTGTTGCCCAATATGAGTAGCAGAACAAAATTATTGCGTGCGCTGTTGCACTGAAGCACACCTCCAATCACTGCGTTGTATTATGGTGGGTTATGCATGGAGCCCATGCAAGCTCATCCCGTGATTGGTGGCTGTACCTGCGTTGCCGTGTGTAATGCGGTCCACGTAATAATTTTTTCAATCCACTGGTGGATGCTGATATGTTATTCTAATTATTCCTTGCTATTATTTTTAGATTTGTCTGTCTAAGTAATTGTTAGAGTTAGTCTACGTCAGCAGTGCAGAAGGAGAACAAAATAGCTTGTTTTTGCGTGCAGGCAGAAGAAGAGGGAAAGAAGTTAAAAATAGGGGGATGGAAGGGAGAGAGGGGAAGGACATAGAGAAGAGCGAAGGAGGATCGATGGCATTGCCGGTGGCGGTGGCGGTGGCGGTGGCGGGAGAGGAGGAGGGAGAGGGGAGAAGGGTGATGGAGAGGAATGGGTCAGGGTTCTTCTACGAGGAGGAGGACAAGGAGATGGGGATGAGGGAGCCGCTGCTGCGGAGGCGCACCATGAACACCACCTCCCAGCTCGCAATCGTCGGTGCAAAAGTCTGCCCCATCGAGAGTCTGGACTATGAGTAAGCTGCCAATCATCATCCCTTTCTTTCCACTTTATTTTTTTCACCGTTTTATTTTTTCTGATGTTTCTTATTTTAAGTTTTGATGCTATGACTCCTTGCGTAATGATAAGGTGGTGCCATGGGTTTAAAATATGGAAGCAGTCTCTCTGTATCCAGGGGTAAGGTTGTGTACATTTGATCCTCCCTATATCCCAGCAGTGGGAGGAGCGTCATGCGAACCGCCCTTTTTTAAGTTTTTAAGTTTTGATGTCGAATGGAATTGAAGTGTCACTGAATATAAGACATGCAACTCCACATTCTTATGAGTAATACGTCTTGACCGTGCCGCGCATAGTTCATTTTTGATTTATTATTTGAGGGTACAACACTTCAGCTTGTGTTCAATGTTATCCAGCCTAGTAAATTTTCGATATTATGATCCATGCTTCGAAGTTGGCTTTTCTTCTTTTTTTTTTCCCCTTGATCGAGTTATCTATAATGATATGGAACGACGACATGACTATTGTGCTTATATCTGATTCTGTTGCAAAATAGTACTCCGGTTGACTTACAGAAGTACTAACATCAAAAAAAAAAAAGACTTGCAAAAGTATAATCATTTACCCATTTCTTTCTATGGTTTCTTGTAGCTCTGTTATTTTGAATCTATAGTTGTTATTTATAGCTAGTGATTCTGTCCTTGATGGACTGTTGTAGATGATGTTCCTGTATTTTTGGTACCCGATCAGTTGGGTGCAAAAAGATGAGATCAGGACCGTACCAGCAAGGTGTCACACATATTACAGAGGCTGTTTATGTTGCGTCTGGATTATGGGTTTGGAACTGAAGTACTTCCAAAGGGAGGTGTTTCCACCTCTTGATGGTGGAGTTATGTATCTCCATGAGCTGCTTCCTTCTCTTGTAGTCATGAAATTATCACGTTATTTCCTTCAGAACTTATGGTATAAAGAGTCTGCTCCTCACAATTGTCAGCATGCTGAGAAGTCAGTGTTTCAACAGTTAGTCTTTTAGTTGTACCAGGGCCTGCAAATCTTGGAAAGTTGAATCATAAGCTTTTATTAATTGATCTGATGATGCTCTGATGTATGAACGGCATGCCCTTCCCTTTTTTTTTTTTTTTTTGATCAATGGAACTGCTAATCTAAACTTCTCTTTATTTGTACTCTAATAAGTTGGTTATGTGCACGATTTTATAAATATTTCTATGCTTATAATCTGTTCCATGTATATCCTGACATGGTTTGTGCTGGGGACTTTCAAACCTTTTTCGCTAGGTTGAAAGGTAACAGTTATGAAGGTTTCTGCTTCTTTGGTAATGTTGCATTATGAATCAGCTTGAACATAAAGTTGGTGGCAATCTGATCACATTTGAAGTATAACTGCCTAGTGCAACTAACCAGTGGAAAATATAAATATATTAGATAAAGAAAAATATTTGATATACAATCCAATTGTTGTAAAACTAATAGAAAAGTCCTGTCTTCCTTTCAGCATGAAGATGTTGAGCCTTTGGCGAAACAGATATTCACATATTGACTTTTTTGCAGAATTGTAGAGAATGATCTATATAAGCAGGACTGGAGGTCAAGGAAAAAGGTTCAGATATTCCAGTATATAGTCCTGAAGTGGACCCTTGCTCTTCTTATTGGCTTGGGTACTGGGCTGGTTGCCTTCTTCAACAACCTTGCAGTCGAGAACATTGCTGGTTTTAAGTTGTTGCTGACTAATAATCTTATGCTTAAGGACAGGTATGACTTCCACCACATGCACCATAGTGATCAGCTAACTTCATGCAAAGTTGTTTTTTAAAGCAAAATGCATAGTTGAAATTCCATTAAGATAAATAGGTTGTCTGAGCATGTTAAAATTCATAATTTATTGTGTAGGGTCAAATTCTATTATCCAGCAAATATTTGGAAACATTTAGGAAATGTTGCAGCCTAAAACACGATAACAGATTACAGTAAGAAGGAATGTAGAAAAGAATAACATATTCTTGGTTCCTATGTTCAAAAAAGTATTTGATGCAAGATACAAAAATTATGACAATATACCATGTTCACATATTTGCTGAAATCAGAAATGTGGAGTTGGGTGGCCTCGTCTTCTTTGGCCTCCCTTATCATCAAAAAAGAAATCAGAAATATGAGAGATAAATAACAATCAGTGTTAGCTTGACATTTTACCACTGGTTTAGAATCTTTTATGATTGTGGAGCATTGATTAGGATTAACAATAACATTCACTTAGTTATTTATATATAGTAGGTGGTTGACGAGTCAATCTTTTCTGCTGCGCTCCTCAGTTTTTTGACTTTTTTGTTTTGGGTTGACATGATGTTTCTTTCTCTTTTTTCTTTATGGTACTTTTGTCGACATTGTGTAATCCTTAATTATGTTGTAAGTTCTGTTAACTGAATACATATACTTTCTTCTGGTTGATGTATATGATGATCTGGATTGATTACCTTTACTTGATAGACATTTTAAGTGGATAAGCGCATGATAAGCATATGATGTTTTAGCTACAGTAATTTTGTGCATAGCAGTGGAATCATATCTACCTGTTCTCTTAAACACGTTCATGAAAATCTACAGTTGTATATTGCAAGACACAACATGATCCTGTAGGGAACAGGAACTTACATGTATCATGAAATATTCCTAGAAACATGCTCATATTCTGGCAGACTTTAGTCCATTTTTTTGTGACAAATTTGGAGGCTAATGGGGCTTACCCACATTAGTGACCAACCTTTTTTCAGAAAGTTGATAAGTTTACAGCATCGAGGGCAGAATGTACAATATAATCTAAAGATTACAAAATGGCCATTTCAGCACATAAGAAACATGCCCTAATGATAGAGGTGGAAGTGGTGAGACTTGGAAGAAGTATCCGCAAGCAATCAGAGTGCAGCAAGGTAGCAGATCACAAGTGATCAGAGCTGCAAAATTCTCTATCACAGTCTCCATGAAAAGGGGCAAGACAGGAGGAACAGCCAGTTAATCCATAGTTTTTATAAGTATAGCAAATTTGCCTTTCTGTCACTGTCCCTGATATGTGGTAGAAGATCAAATGGAGGAGGACTCATGAACTTGGAGCTGCTGAGTCCATGAACGCCACTATGAAAACATGCAAAAGATTTCAAAGAATGACGGAGAAATTTCCAACATTCTTTCTTACTCCCTCAAATGGTCCAAGGAAGAACAACAAAAGATACTATCCTATTCATAGGTGTCATAAATCATGTCCTATTAGAGAAAATCAGAGTCAAAAAGATGCAATCCTCAATGATACTAAAGGGTTGTTTGGTCTTCTGCTTCTCTAAGATGTTTACTGAAACAATAAAAAAGACCTAATTTTATGTGCAGAATTTATGAGGAAAGGGAGACCTGTTTTTTGATAAACCCTATTATGAAAGTACTATGACCTGCCAATTTTTCCAAAAACCAAGTCAACCAAAAATGTGTTTTTGAAAAAAATCATTTACTTTAGGTTTCACATAAGTTAATTTTAAATGAACAGCACAACAGAACAGTCATTAAATTTGGTAAAGCATACATTTTAAAATCTTAAAAGACCATTGGATCACCTGATACTAGAAATTTTATCTAATTAAATTTCTGTCATAATAAAGATAGTTGATAAATGCCAGCTATAGATTTCTTGTTAGAAAGCTTACACCAGTTATATATAACTTTAGTCACCCAATAACCTCTTTCTATTGTACTTTATGGTAATCTGTTGCGGCTTCAAAGTGACTAGAATGAGTCTTCACCATAAAAAGGAGTGACTGGAATGAGTCAACAATTAACATTCATGCATTCAAGTCAGAAGACCTCTCTAACTTGTATAGACAATATATCACCTCCCATTTGACAATGTCTTTTATTAGTTGGATTCTTGGCACAACCATTATGTATGAAACACAAACCTGCATCTGTATCATTATATATGATCATTATGTATTGGCATAAACACTCTAGCTGAATATACATATTGTTTTCTGTGGAACCCTAATGCATGCAAATCTTTGGGTATCATTGATTAGTTGGAATGATCTGATCATCTCGGAAATTTCTGGAAGCTAATATTGTGTTCATCTCAAACATCAGAACAATTATGCATTGATCCTTGAGTGACAAAATAGTTGTGATTTGCTGTCTTTGTTTTTGCGACATTAAGTTGAAATGCATTTATATGCATAAATTACAATGAGTTAATTATGCAAATAACTCAGCAGAGAAAGAACGAAATATTATCATTTACATTGCACAAACATACAAACAATTGGGATAATCGAAAGCTTTTTAATGCACATACTCTTACCTGCTGCATGGAATTGAAATCTATTGTTTGATAAATAACATTCACAGCTGTAGAATAAGTCCAAGTAAGTATTATGTGGTTCCAGTGCAGGTACCATGAAGCATTTTTGACATATGCTGGCTGTAATTTAGTTTTGGCTGCGGCAGCTGCAGCCTTATGTGCTTACGTTGCTCCTGCAGCTGCTGGATCTGGCATACCTGAAGTGAAAGCTTATCTCAATGGTGTTGATGCTCACTCTATATTAGCTCTCAGCACACTCTTCGTGAAGGTTATTCAGTACCTCATACTTTTGATTTACGTTTTGTGTGTCACATGCTACCATCAATGCAGAAATCTGATACAGATAAAGATTCGAGTTAAAAGCAATAGACATAAGGATTCAATTTCTGTTGTGATCTTCTTATGCTTAAAAAAGGAAATTCATAACCTAGATGTAACATGCAAATCTTCTTTCTTGTCAGATTATCCGAAACACTAGATAGGAATTGTTCACGTAGGCAGAAAATAACTCCTTCAGTACTTCTAAAGGTCCATTTCGTCATTAGCAAATATGGCCAATTAATGGACCTGATATTGGTCAAAGTTGAACTTCATTTGGTCACCTAGCCTGATCGGCTAAAAATTATGTCAGTGTGCCATATGTTTTCTTAGTTGTTTCTTGTTGCCAGTTCAACTCTCCTTCACTACAATTTGTTGTTTCTCTTCTATAATGATTAGAGAGAAAGCACTCCAGAATAAGGTTCGCTATCTTGGTACCGGATCCAGTATTAGTACCATCCTATTATAATGTTGGTACGTAGTACGGTATGAGATGGCAAGGCATATTGAGTGTCAGTATGGTATAAGACTGCATATTCTACCTTCTTGGTGACAAAAGCTTAACAATAAGTTCTACAATATGCTCAACTACGCTAGTTACGTCATCTCTTCATGTTGTAGACCTAACAATTGTTGGCATAAAGATATGTTGAAGATTTAATACTGTAAACATTATTGCTAGCTTCAGCATATGGACATCTAGCTCAATTTGTCTTCTAATTTGCATGAAAATATTAGCGCAATTTGGTTTATGTAGCAAGCCTTCCGAACTTTTCCCTGCACTTCTTGAATGTAATTGTTAGTTGCAACTTGGCCAAGGATCAGAAAAATCTTCAAACTTTATAGTATCTCAAGTCCTTTATTCTCCAAGTCATCACGTACTAACCATTTTTAGACCTGATAATGAGCTAAAAGCTTGTTTTCTTATATGGATTCATATGGATGGCTGTTGTCTGTTTGCATTGCTGTACCTTGGAAGGCTTTCTGTTTTGAGTGTATTTGATGTGGCATTCTGCAGATATTTGGTTCCATTGGTGGAGTTGCTGCTGGTTTTGTAGTGGGTAAGGAGGGACCTATGGTACATACAGGAGCATGTATTGCAAACTTGCTTGGTCAGGGTGGATCTCGCAAGTATCATCTGACATGGACATGGCTCAGATACTTTAAAAATGATAGGGATCGACGAGATTTGATCACTTGTGGGGCTGCTGCAGGTGTGGCAGCTGCCTTCCGAGCCCCTGTGGGTGGTGTCCTATTTGCACTTGAAGAGGCAGCCTCTTGGTATCTTCTTACTTAATATTTCTTTTTTTTTTTTTCTCATGTCTCTTTCCATGTACCTGCATTCTGGTGAACTCTAGGGCTTCAAGGAACAGTCCTTAGGAGTATTTGTCACCAAAATGACAAAGATGATTCAAGAGAACCTCAGCACATATAGTTATTGATTAACGGCAATAGGAAGCTGACCAGCAGGCACCATCATACAGTCAAGATGATGATTCTGTTATATTGTTAGATGGTTATGTACATGTAGAGCTTACAAGCACATCTAATTCATATGAATGAATGGATGACAGAAACAGATATGACACAATTCATATTTTTATAGAGAAAAATGATACATATGATATTGACCATACATACTATACCAATATAGTGCAAAAGACTACCGATCTACTTCATATGAAATTTGGAAGTCTTTACTGTTTAATCACTTTGGCGAGAGTAACTAAGCTTGGTCTTTTTTTCTTCTATCATTTAGGTGGCGAAGTGCTCTTCTTTGGAGAACGTTTTTCACAACAGCAGTCGTTGCTGTCACATTGAGAGCTTTCATAGAATACTGCCGAAGTGGCAAATGTGGTCTCTTTGGAGAAGGAGGATTGATAATGTTTGATCTAAGTTCAACTGTTACCTCATACAGTACACCAGATCTTCTTGCGGTTATAGTTCTTGGAGTCATTGGGGGTATTTTTGGAAGTCTATACAACTTTCTTGTGGACAAGGTCCTTCGCATATATAGCATTATAAACGAGTATGTCTCAAAACTGCTTGGTTGGTTATTGTCTTCCTTGGATTGTGTTTATATTCTGGACATTAGTTTGAAACTTCTCTCATAACCATCATGACTTGTGAATATTCTATTGAATTGATTTAGTGTTATCTGAAAATTTTAGTTCCATTGTATTCTTGTTCTTCCATGCTGTCTCTATGTTTGGCATTGACAGGGTGTCATTTATTGCAGGAAAGGTGCACCTTTCAAGATCCTTCTGACTGTCACCATCTCTCTGTTGACCTCATGCTGCTCCTATGGACTCCCATGGCTAGCCAAATGCACTCCATGTCCTCTCAATCTCCAAGATCAGTGTCCCACCATTGGCCGCTCAGGCAACTTTAAGAACTTCCAGTGCCCACCAGGTCATTACAATGACCTTGCCTCTCTCTTCCTCAATACCAATGATGATGCCATTCGCAACCTCTTCAGTAGTGGCACCGACAATGAGTTTTACATTTCCACTCTCTTTGTTTTTTTTGCTGCTATTTATTTCCTTGGCATTGTGACCTATGGCATTGCTGTACCTTCTGGTCTTTTCATCCCTGTTATACTTGCCGGTGCCTCCTATGGCCGCCTGGTAGGGACTCTTCTTGGCCCCATATGTGACCTAGATAAGGGCCTCTTTGCCCTTCTTGGTGCTGCTTCTTTTCTTGGAGGGACTATGAGAATGACTGTCTCAGTTTGTGTTATACTCCTTGAGCTCACCAACGACCTTTTAATGCTCCCCTTAGTAATGCTAGTTCTCCTCATATCCAAAACGGTAGCAGATAGTTTCAATAAGGGGGTCTATGATCAGATTGTTACAATGAAGGGCTTGCCTTACATGGAGGCCCATGCAGAGCCTTACATGAGAAACTTGGTTGCTAGTGATGTGGTCTCAGGCCCACTCATTACCTTTTCTGCTGTTGAAAAGGTAGGAAATATAGTGCATGCACTGAGGTTGACCGGACATAATGGATTTCCAGTGGTAGATGAGCCACCCTTTGCAGATGCACCAGAGTTGTGTGGGCTTGTTTTGAGGTCTCATTTGCTTGTGTTGCTAAAAGGCAAGAGATTTACACAGGACAGGGTGTTAACTGGGCCGGCAGAGGTTTTTCGAAGGTTTGGTGCCTTTGACTTTGCCAAGGCAGGGTCTGGGAAGGGGGTGAAGTTGGAGGACTTGGATATTAATGAAGAGGAGATGGAAATGTATGTAGATATCCACCCAATTACTAATAGGTCCCCGTACACAGTTGTTGAAACGATGTCTCTAGCCAAGGCTGCAGTGCTCTTCAGGGAGCTTGGACTAAGACACCTATGCGTTGTGCCAAAAACTCCAGGGGTAAGAATTCTTTCCTTCTTATTTCTTTTTCTGCTCTGTGTTGCACCTTATGCTGACACCTGATATCAACATAAATAATCATATATCTGAATGCGCGAGAGCAATTTTCTTGGAAAGAATTTATTACTGTGCAGTACATCCTGCTTATATTCAGCAACTGGGATGGTAAATGCATAGTTTATGATAAATTTTCTTCAATTACTGGCTTCTTAATTGCCCAAATCAGATTTCTTCAACATTGTCTCCATTATTTGATTTACATTGCAGATCGTGATGTTTGTGTTTTAATTCAGATTAGATCAATTTAGATATATAGCCAAGTCTGACCGACCGCAGACAATCAATCTTTACAGTACACTGTACTATGGGAATGTCCTGGTCCTCTTTTGTCTCTCAACTAAAACAAAAGTTTTTTGTGAACCCTAGCTCATAAATCGATGGTTGATAGGGAACTTGGCAACTCTGAGGTTAGGATAACCACTGGGGCTATATGATTCCATTAAGTAAGGGTAAGGAAATATACTCCAAGGAGGAACATGACAAATGAGGGGCTTTCCTATCTCATCACCAAACATATGAACTGTTTGTATTAACAAAAAGTTGTAAAAAAAAATGTTAATGGTGATAAATAAATTGAGCTCGTAAACCATTGAATTCTCAATAGCGTTCTAATATCAGTTTTGAGAACAATTGACATTTGATCCTAGATTGAGCAGAATTGATATATATCCTATAGAAATACTACTCACTCCTTTTAAGCTGTTAAGTCATGAAAACTTTAGTGATTGCAATGCTGGTCTTATTTTTATGTTCATCTTGCTAAACATGCCTTGTTATCAAGCGTCAATGATCTCCTGAAACCTGAACTCTGTTTTCTTGCAGAGGCCTCCCATTGTTGGGATTTTGACGCGGCATGACTTCATGCCAGAGCACGTTCTTGGACTGTTTCCTCAATTCAAGCATCACAAGTAGAACCATAGAGCCTTGGTGTGGTGTTCTCTTCCATGATCTACTTGTTATCGCCATTACTCTTACAATTTTCAGTTACAGTGTCATTACTATTCTTGATCACCATTTTTCTTCGAGGCTGGAGAAAGTCTAAGCTTGAACCTTCATATTTATTACTAAAAAATCAACATCAAATCTCAAATGTATTTTAAGTCGCATTTTCTTCATAATGTAAATTGTTTTATATTGTTTTATGAGCATTTGACATTCTGTATCCTGATTGCATGGTAGCTCATCATACTCATGTCTCTCTTTTTACCGCACCGTCCACAAAATTCTGGTGATAAAAGACCTCCAAAACATGTAAGTATCTGTATGTCTATGTGCATGAAAGTAATAATCGGAGCTCCAACCGAAATTGCTGTGTACCTAAATCCAAGTACTGAAGTGAATCAAATATCGTAGAAAGAAATTTCTACCAGTTGCATACTGGATGAACAAGAGATTCTCTTGGAGAAATTGTTTTGTTAGGGCCGTATCTGTGGTCGAACAGGAGAACTGCATATTCAAAGTTACTCAGATATTTCTTACATAGCCTTGAGGATCCATCACTGGGTTATGGCTTACAGGCATAGCAAGAAGACAGGTCATGTATTTAACACAAAATCTATCATGCCTGTTTCAGGCCATGACCATATCAAAATAACCAAGGAGACTTGTCCAGTTTCTCTAACTCAGTTTTCACAGCTGCCACCTTTGCAGAGCTCTCTTTGGAAATTTTAGTTGTCAGGTGGCATTGTTTTTACTATCATGGTAGCAGAGAAATATTAGGATTGACTCTGGACTGGTTGAATAGGCTGTCTGTTTGACAATGTTTTCATAGTGTTAGTGGCTGGAGGCTGCTGGTGAAGCATTGTTATACAATTATTTACATCCAAAAATTAATTAATCATGGAACAACTATAGAAAATGGTCAAAAATGTTAGATCATCCAAAAATTAAATTTCCTGACAGGTGGTTCTCAAATATTGTACAAATTGTACAGATTTTTTTCTTTTTCTTTTTCTACTATTGACACATTGGGCAAATCCATGGAAGCATATTGAAGCAGTTTGTTCATAAAAAGAATTATAGAAATTACCCGATGTTGAGAAAAAAGAATAAAATAAAATAAAGTATCTTAATAATCTCAACTTTGCCAAGTAGAATCAGCTCTTTTCTGCGGGAAAAATTAATAATATGCAATTTTATCAATGACCATACTTAAGAAAGTATTTCTTTTTCCTTTTCTGCCTTTGCTTATCGGAAAGGGGAAACGTTTTTTATTGCCAAATAGATGGCAAGCCTTTTTTTTTAAAAAATGGGTTCCTAGACTTTTCGATATCTTTTTCCATAATCAGGTGGCTTCATGACATTTCTTTTCATATATATGTCCATACAGAGATGGCAACAAAATCTAAATCGGTGGAGACCTTACCTGATTTGATTAAATTGGATAGTCAATGCATTGATCAGATTTTGGCTAAGTTTGGATAAAATCCGAATACTTAACTTTGGATTCAGAAAGAGAGTAGACAGTGATGTACGATCCAAATCTGATCCAAACTATGTCAGTGTTTTAAAATATATATATTATATTAAATATATTTTACTAATTATCACCTCATGGTTACTAAACTCTAACTTATTTATTCATTCTCCTATTTCTCTCTTTCTCTTATTCCCTTCAGCCGCTACCCCACGAGCATAAAGCACAAAATGATAAACCAAATCCTCTTCACCCACAGTCCCACATGGCCAATCGACCACACCTATACCACCATCTACCAATCGTTTCATCATCCCTTCTTCTGGTCGGTATTGACATCGCCGTTAGTCTATCAATCTATCAGTGCATCTGCTATTCCTTTCGTAACCAGCCATCAGTCCGTCATCCGTTAGCCATCAATCTGATTTCATTTGAGATATTTTTAGTCTTTTGGGCCTCTATTTTTCCAATGATGGATAATCTGATGGTATTTTTAGTCTTTTCTACCATCCATGCTTCATTTTTGTTATTATTTTTTTTAGTATTTTTGTCTTTTATTAATTTGATTGAGATTTTGTTTTTGGATATTGATTGTTCTATTTTCTTTTATGTTGGTTTGTGGTAAATATGATTCAAGTTTTATGTTTTATGCAATTATGCTTCTTACTGATGTGTTAAGCTTGTATAAATAATGAGTTTTGGATTCTTTTAGTTCTTGGCTAGCAATGATGGGTACTTTTGTGGTATGTGTATGGAGAAAAAAAAGAGGAAGATATTTATATTTTTTTTCTTTTTATGTAAGTTTGCTTGATAAATAAAAGTTGATTAGAAAATGATTACATAAAGTGAAGTTGTGCTTACGATATTATTTTGTTGTCTTTTATGTTGATTAGCAAGTGACTGCTCTTTTTGATAATTATATTTACTTGCTAGAGTTGCATGTTAGTAAAAATTCTTATATTTGTTTATACTGCTTATGAAATAGATATATTATGAAAAGAGAGAGTAAGAGTTATGCATGGCAATAGAAGGAAAAAGTACTACTCAAATATCGATCAACCATCTATGCCTGCTACTATTTCTATTACTGCTATAAATTCAAACTAGCATATATACCCATCTATGCCTAATACATCGGCCAGTGTTTCTATTGCTGGAGTAAATTCAAAGCAGCCTATATATATGGATGAAGTAACTAGCTAAAATTAAAGAGTTAGAGATAATGGCAAACTAAAAAGCAGCACTTGGAGTCACTTTGCAAAGGTTCAAGTTCATGGAGTTCCAAAGGCAAAGTGCAACTATTGTACTAAACTGCTTAGTAGTGACTTAAAAAATGGGACGAGACATTTGCATAGTCGCTACAAGGTATGTCCGAGAAGAACATATGGAGATATTAAACAAAAAATTTTGGTGAATAACCTTGCAAAGGATGGAACACAAGTAATGTCAGCTTACTCATTTAATTTAGAAATTGAAAAGAGAGAGCTGGCAGCTGACATGATCCTTCTCCATGATTATCCTTTGAGCATAGTGGATCATGCTGGATTTAGGAGATTTTTGAACATAGTGCAATCATTATTTAGGATTCCTACTCGAAACACTATCAAGGATGAGATCAAGACTATTTATAAGGAAGAGAAGAGACAACTAACATATTTGATTAAGAAGAATAGAAGCAGGGTAACAATCACTACTGACATATGGATAGTAAACAAGCAAAAGGAAGGTTACATGATTGTTACTGATCAAGATTAGGCATTATAAAGTCGAATTCTGAGGTAAGTAATTCTTATACTATATAATTTATGTTTGATGTGCTTAAGTGACTTATTTTATATAGTTGCTAATAATTTATGATTTTGAATAGGTTTGTTGATATTCCTTCTCCACATGCTGCATTAAACCTTATTGAGGTACTTATTGAATATTTATTAGATTAGAATGTTGATATTAAGTTATTGATAATTACTTTAGATAATTGTAGCACCACTGATGCAATGGTTGATGTTTTGAAGGATAAGTTGCAGCTTAGTACTTTGTTGTTGTCTGATAAATTCTTATATATATGTTGTTGTGCTCACAAATTGAATTTAATTATAAAGAATGGTTTAGAAGTGATTGAGAAAGGGATAGAAAATATTTATGATAGTGTAGAGTATTGGATAGCATCACCTAAGAGGTGTGAAAAGTTTGAAGAAAGGGCTCACCAAGTATGAGTTAATTGTATCAAAAGATCAATCTTGACTGCCTATGTGGAACTTAACTTTCTTAATGTTGAAAACTACTTTGATATATAAAGATATTTTTGCTAGGCTGAAACAATGTGAGATAGAATTTAAATATTATTCTAGTGTTAATGATTGGATACTTGGTGCAGAAGTTTATCATAGATTGAAATTATTTTATACAGTGACTGAGGTATTTTTATTAGAAAATATTCTAAAGTTAATCATTTCGACAATTACATTCTTTATAATTTATATATAAATTATGAATTAATAAAAATTATTTGACATTATTCATCACAAGGTATCTTTCTTGATTGAACTCTAATATTGTAACGAAGTCTTTAAAACTATATAACAATCGATAAAGGAGGATTTATCGAATAGTTCTTAAACATATTCGCGACTAAATAATACGTCATTAAAGGATGATGACATTTATTAAGTGTAGATCGTTGTGTGCCATATAGATCGGTTATGCTCTTAATTAAAGAGTATGGAGACACTAGTATAGCATACAGGTGAGATGTAGGAGTACATCGTTACAGAACAAGTGACTCACCTGCGGAGTGCTCTGCTGTCAAGAGCTGCTCATGAAGAATATGGGTATAAGTATCCCTCCGATCTAAGATCATCATGGTGACTTGTAAGCAACTCACTGTGCTTTAGTGCCGGACTATCTGAATTTTTAATTCAATGATGAAAATTTTTTGGATACAGTCAAGTACTTATGGTAGTAGGTGTAAAGAATATGGGTATAAGTATCCCTCCAATCTAAGATCACCATGGTGACTTGTAAGCAACTCACTGTACTTTGGTGCCGGACTATCTGAATTTCTAATTCAATGATGAAAATTTTTTGGACACAATCAAGTACTTATGGTAGTAGGTGTGTAGATCAAGATGGGATTGACCCCTCCGAATTTCAAGAGTTAATGCATCACTGTATTTCAATTGAGTAATACCTCGATCGGGGCAATCCATGTGATATGTCATAAGATTTGAAAAAGATTGAAATACAATATAGATGATTAATCCAGGATTGACAGTTAAACCCTAGGTCATTCTGAGCATTTAAGATCAAAGGGATGAATTATGCAGTAACTATATTTCTAGATTCTTGAGTGTTGCCTTACAAACATTCGATCTATCCGGACGTCAGGAACCATTGCTAGATGGTAACTTCGATTAGTACAGAAAATAATTTTTTATACTATCGACTTAGTGTTCGAACCTATGGAGTCATGTACAAAGTCAGACGAAGTAAGAAAGAATTGACCTAAGTCTATGAGTTCAATTTAGAAGTATGAGACTTGATTGAACAAATAGATTAGCTTAATTGAGAATTAAGTTAGAGGTTATATGGGATTAAAGAGTTGTCTATGTCTAGCTCGCACTAGACATGAGGTACAAGTTTAATTGTGAGGATGATGATGATCTGATCAATGATCCAAAAGATTTATGAGAGATTAAATTTATATCCTAATTAATTTTAGATTAGATCTGATTTAATTAAGCCTTAATTGGATTAAAAATTTAAATTAGATTTAGATCAAAATCCTAATTAGTTAAGATTGACAGGCTCTTCAAGTTTGGTTCGAATCAAGTTCAAATCGGATTCGAATCACACCAAATTTGAGCCTATTTGGATAGGATCCATAGAGTCCTAAGAGACAAAGACTCTCTCTCATGAAGGGTCGACTAAGGGAGGGAGCACAAATAATCTCCACCCCATAATGTGTGCATGAAGATGTTCTCACATGAAAGTGTGAGGCATCTTTTCTGTAGTGCTTCTAGTTCTTCTTGGCGGTTCTCTAGTTGGATAAGAATTGTTGTCCTAAATTGGTTAGGACTTGATTAGATTGGGGTGTCACTTATTAAGGGGAGGGACCTCTATTCACAGTGGATTAAGTCTTTTATTTGTGCGACAAAAGGAGAGCAACCACCGATGAGAAAAAAAAAAGGGTGTGCGACAAAAGTTTTTGGGCACTGATTTTTTTCTTGGATGCCATCTTCTTTCTTGGCATGGAGTCTCCCATGTGATGGCGTGAAGACTCCTATCCAGGTGCCTCCCTTGCGACGAGATGAGATCTCATCCCTCTCCTTATTTTCCTTCTAAAAATTAATACCTGAAGAGATCATCCCTTTTTTCTACGGATCCTGACGTGCGCGTGAAGTAGATGTGCGTGCAAAGTAGGGGGTCTGTATATTCAGACCTCGCAAGGTATCGAATTTATATTTTTCTGAAGATTTTGATCTCTATTCCACTGCAAATCAAGGTAAGGTTAAAATTTGTCACCTTATTATAGAAAAATTTTTCAGGTGCACCCTGACGACTCGATCAGTTCAGACAAATTTTTTCTTCAATTGGTATCAGCTAGGCTGATACATGGATATATAATTAATTTTTTTGGATATGTATATATATGATATATAATCAAAATTTTATATTAGATATTAAATATGATTTAGACCTATTATTTAAAATTTTTTTGATCTAATTTTGACCAGATTTCAAGATTGAAATCAATGGTTGATAAAAATCTGTTATAACATAATTTTCTTGGTATAGTTTTTGCTGAAATAACAATCAAATTAAAATATATTTTAAATTTATTTTAACAAAATTTTTATGATATTATTTCAGATTGAAAGTTAGACTTAATCAAGATCTAAATTGAATCTATTTTGACAGATTTTCAGATATGATTTTAAGCAAAATTTTGCACAACATCAAATCAGGTCTAATCATAAATTTTATTTCTATGCATTCATGTGTGTATTTGAATTATTTTCTATATGATTTTAAATCTCAATTAAATATTTTATATACTATATAAAAATAGGTTCAGATCTAAAATTTATTTGCAACATCATATGATGATGTGATCTAATTAGATTAGATGCATGAAATATATGATATGATTACGTTCATATGTGTGCATGCTTGGATTTTATTTATTACATAGGTATATGTAATTAATTTTAAAAATTAGATTTCTAATTTTAGTAGTCCAGTACTCGAATTGAGATGATCACCAGGCCATCCAATTATAAAAAAAAGTAGGGATTAAGTCCCTCTCTTGCCTATTTGATGGGTTCTCTTATGACGAGTAGGGGTGCTATTGTAATCAAATCTCATGAAGAAGAACATCGAATAGAATTTTAAAATTATTTTGATCATGAATATATGTAGATTAGATCTAAAGTACTTCATGATTCATTATAATTTTAATGAGATAAATTCAGATATGAAAATTATTTTAAGATATGAATCATATGTTACATATGATGTAATTTGAATTGATCTGAATGTTGCTATGATACATATGATGTATGTATGAGATTTAGATCAAATTTATGCATGTTTAATTATTAAACATAGATCTAAAAATTAGATTTTAGGATCTAAAAATTGTATGACACTTGATGTATGTTACACTTGAAATCTTAGTAGAATAGTTCTACAAACTGAAACACATATTTTACACACTTAATTTAAAATTAAGTAATCTAGATTTGAGAACTAAAGATACTAAAACACCTCATAAATTGTTTGAGCTATGGGTTAGCTTGGATCAGGTCTTCTAACTAGATTAGATCTAGGGTTAGAAATAAATATAGACTAATTAGAAAAATTGATTAAATCTAATTAAGCGTTGAGTTAGATTAGATTAGAATTTTTTTAGATCAACTTCAATAGTTGTAGCTTGATCAAGTCTATATTTTTAACCATACCAAATAGATCGGATCGTGGCTCAATGGTTTAGCCCGAGTCTTTTGGTTGATCGAATCGAAATTAATTGATCAATTGGTATTTAAGATAAGTTTGATAATATTGCTTGGCAATACGATCGATAATTTTTAATTGATAGTCCACTTACCTGACCATTTCAATGGTGTCCAAGGTAAGCTGAGGCAGATCTTCTCATCGATCTCACTTATCTAATCAATTTGATAGATTATATTTTGATTAGATCACTATTTGATTCGAGCTGACCTATACGATTAAAGTAAATCAGTGTGACTGATTTAGATATCTCTAGATCAGACTTGTCTCTAGTCCAATTCAATGACTTGGTGAAGTCAGTGGGAGAATTTTTGATTGCTGCCTGATCTTTTCTCTTATTCTCAAATCATTAAATCAGTTTGACTGAATTTGGTGCTCTTGAACTAGCTTATTTCTAGTCTTTTTCATGACTTAGTGAAGTCAGTGGGAGGATTCAGACTCGCTATTTCAATGAATCAGCTTGTCTAATCCTCTTCATGATTTAGTGAAGTCAGTGGGAGGATTATGATTAGCTGGTCAGTCTCTTTCAATCTCTTAAAATTGATTAACCAAATTCTCTAAATTATTAGGTTCATAAAATAAGCTAGTTATAGGGATAACTAGATCATAGCCTCCCATTAAGATGGATGATAATGGATCCAATAGTCTAAGTAAGTATTGTAGACCCATAGGCCTAATTTTTATTTAGATATTGAAATTATCATTAATTATATGATAACTCAGTCGTGTCTCTCTGATGGATGGTCAGTTTGATCGACCATAGTTGGATCTGATCATTTGTTGGTTAGATGGGCTAAGTATGGTCATGTTAATGGTTGAATCTAATCAAAATTTTCAGTAGAGGCTCTATTCTACTGAAATAAAATTTGAGATAAAATTAATTATTAAAAGTTGTTTGGAGAAATAATTGGTTAAGAACCTATCCATAGATGCATATAGGTTGACTGGCCATAGTCGGGCTCGTATGTAGTTTGTGTGGATTCTAGTATCCGCTAAGGAATTAAGATAATTTTTTGAATTTGAAATAGAGACTGTCAATTTATATAAAATAGTGAGAGGACCTTTAGACTAAAGTTCAAATCTTTAGGATTAAATAATTCATATACTAATAGATCTTAATATTACTTTTTTAGTGATGGCTGGTAATTTATCGCTCTGCTCACTGTTGCACAGTGACAAGCTTATAGGATCAAATTTTGATAATTGATATCGAAAGTTGAAAATAATTCTCAAGCACGAAAAGATCCTATATGTGATTGCAGATCCAGCACCTAAAGTACCAGCCCCTAATGCATATGCGACGATTAGAGACACTTATCAGAAGTAGCTCAATGACTGTACGACAGTATGTTGTATAATGAGGGTTGCTATGAGTAATAAATTTAGTTGTAAATTCGATGATGCTCCGTCAAATGAAATGATTCAAAGATTGAAGAAGTCTTTTGGCATACTTGAGGATTTATCCTCAACAGGGCATCGATCCTCTGAGAGAGGAAAAATAAGTATGGTGCAGTGGTATCGCGCTAGGGCTTCAAATCCAATCGAACTAACTAGACTATGATAGATCAGAGTCAGACAGAATGCTTCTTTTGCAAGAAGCTGGGACACTGAAAGAGGAATTGTCCTCTATATCTAGCTCCTCTTGATTCGAACAGGCCTAGGAAGAAAAATTAGCAAAAGATTGCTGGACAAAGTACTTATATGATAACACCTTATAATTTTTCTGTCATGATGCTACTACCTGGGTATTAGATACCAGAAGTCTGATTCGTATATGCAATTAGTTGCACGGACTTTAGGTTAGTAAGAAAATTTAAGAAGAGCAAATGATTCCTGAATATTGGAGATGGAAGAGTTGTTCCAGTTTTAGCTATAAAAAAAGTTCAGTTTGTTCTCAATATAAATATCATTATTTTAGATGATTATTATTATTGTCCATCTTTTCTTATGAATGTTATTCCCCTAGTCCTTTTGACCAAGGATGGTTATAATTTTTTAATAAAAATTTTTTTTATGATATCATTATAAATGGTGTCACGATTATACATGGATAATTAAAATATGACATCATAATCTGTTGGTATAACGTACACATCGAATAAACATCTAAGAATAGATAATGTCATAGATGCCTACTTTTGGCATTGTTGGATCGGTCATATAAATAAGAATAGGATAAACAGATTAACTAAAGAGAAAATCCATGACATCAATGATTGTGAATCATAGCTGATCTGTGAGTCTTGTCCTCTTAGAAAGATGACCAAATCACCTTAAACTGAAAAGGGTAAATGAGCCAATGATATTTTAGGTCTAGTACATAGTGATGTATGTAGATGTTTGAACATAGACATCAAAGGAGGGTATTATACTTCATTATATTTACTGACGACCTATCGAGGTATGGATATATCTATCTTATGAAGCACTAGTCCGAATCATTTGAAATATTTAAATGATTCCGTAGTGAAGTAGAAAAATAAATTGAAAAGAGTATTAGAACTTTTCGATCTGATCGAGGAGGTGAATATCTTTTCAATGAATTTTTGACATATTTAGAAGAGAATAAGATTCTCTCACAATGAATATCTCCTAAGAAGAAGAATCGAACCTTGTTAGATATGGTTCGGTCTATGATAGGGTTTGTGAGTCTGCCGATCTTTTTTTTTTTAGTGTTATACTTTTAAGACTGCATACAATGTTCTGAATAATGTTTTGAGTAAATTTGTAATAAAAACTCCATATGAGATATGGACTGGGCGTAGATCGATATCCTCTTATCTTAGGGTGTAGAGTTGTTCAATTTATGTAAAATATTTACAGATCGATAAGCTTGGATCTCAGTCCGATAAGTATTTAATTATAGGGTACCCTAAGGAGTCTAGGACATACTACTTCTACTATGCTGAAGAACAAAAGATGTTCATCAGCAATAGGGCATTCTTTTTAGAAAAGAAGTTCCTTATGGAAGGAACTCATGCCACTAAAGTTGAACTTGAGGAAGTTTGATAGGTAGAAGAACCGACAGAGACAAGTGAAAATATATAACTAGATTTAATTAGATCAAACCCAAAATCTATTGACTAAGGTACCTTTAAGAAGATCTGATAGAATACCGCATCAGCTAGATAGATCTAGTGTTTCTTAGTCCGGGACGATGATCCTGTTGAACTAAATGAGAATAATAAGGATCCGATCACTTACATGGATATCATGCAAAGATCCGATCCTGACAAGTGGCTTGATGCTATAAAATTCGAGATATGGAGTCCATGGAGATCAATGATGTATGGACATTAGTTGATCTATCTGAAGGAGTGAGACCCATAGGATGTAAATAGATTTTTAAAAAGGAAAAGAGGCACAGACGAGAAGGTGGAGACCTATAAAGTCCATTTGGTTGTCAAAGAGTATTGTCAATATTATAGTATCGACTATGATGGGATAATTTTTCTTCTATGATAATGTCCTCAGAGTTGGAACATGCATTTTGATAAGATCAGAACGTATGGATTCGTTAAGAATGGAGAACAGCACCAGAAAAAAAAAATTTATGATAAAATTATTTGTGATGAAAATATTTTCATCGATAATAAGAGTATTTACGATGAAAAATTAAACTTATCAAAAATAATAAAATATTTATGATCAAAATAATTTTTTATCATAAATATTTTTATACTAGTGATGAAAAAAAATTTCATCGTAAATATTTATTATTTATGATGATTATTTTCATCATAAATAATAAAATATTTATTTTAATTTTAAATTTTTAAATATTCATGATGAAAATATTTTCATCATAAATAACTTAAGTACTTATGATAAAAAATATTTTTTCATCAAAAATAACATTATTCCCAATAAAAATATATTATCATTAATATTAAAAAAATAAAAAATTTAAAAAATTTAAAAATTATAGATTATTTGTGATGAAAATATTACATCATAAATAATTAAGTATTTACGATGAAAAGCTTTTTCCATTATAAATACATAATTATTTATGATGAAAAATTTTCATCGCAAATATTTAAAAAAAATAAAAAAAATTAAAAATTATAGATTATTTATGATAAAAATATACATCATAAATAATTGAGTATTTATGATGAAAAACTTTTTCATCATAAATACTAATTATTTATGATAAAAAATTTTCATCGCTAATATTTAAAAAAAATAAAAAATTTTAAAAATTCAAAAATTATAGATTATTTATGATAAAAATATTACATCATAAATAATTGAGTATTTACAATGAAAAACTTTTTCTATTGTACATAATCAATTATTTACGATAAAAAATTTTCATCGCTAATATACAAAAAAATAAAAAATTTTAAAAATTTAAAAACTATAGATTATTTATGATAAAAATATTACATCCTAAATAATTTAGTATTTATGATGAAAAGCTTTTTTCATCATAAATACTCGATTATTTATGATGAAAAATTTTTATCACTAATATTTTAAAAAAATAAAAAATTTTAAAAATTTAAAAATTATAGATTATTTATGATAAAAATATTATATCATGAATAATTC
Organism: Elaeis guineensis; assembly: GCF_000442705.2. Classification (NCBI taxonomy): domain Eukaryota; kingdom Viridiplantae; phylum Streptophyta; class Magnoliopsida; order Arecales; family Arecaceae; genus Elaeis; species Elaeis guineensis. The sequence goes on along the minus strand of NC_026000.2, from coordinate 27,521,331 downwards.
AGTATTTACAATAAAAAGCTTTTTTCATTGTAAATACTCCATTATTTATGATAAAAAATTTTCATCACTAATATATAAAAAAAATAAAAAATTTTAAAAATTTTAAAATTATAAATTATTTGTGATGAAAATATTACATCATAAATAATTGAATTTTTATGATAAAAAATTTTTTCTATCGTAAATAGTCAATTATTAATGATGAAAAATTTTTATTGCTAATATTTAAAAATAAATAAAAAATATAAAAAATTTAAAAATTATAGATTATTTACGATGAAAATATTATATTGTAAATAACTGAGTATTTATGATGAAAAATATTTTTCATCATAAATACTCAATTATTTATGATAAAAACTTTTAGCACTAATATTTTAAAAAAATAAAAAATTTAAAACTTTAAAAAATATAGATTATTTATGATGAAAATATTGCGTCATGAATAATTGAGTATTCATGATGAAAAGCTTTTTTCATCATGAATACTCAATTACTTAAGATGAAAAATTTTCATCGTTAATATTTAAAAAAATAAAAAAAATTAATAATTCAAAAATTATATATTATTTATGATGAAAAATTATTTTTTATTATAAATAATTAATTATTTATGATAAAAATATTTTCATCATCAATATTTTAAAAAAATAAAAAATATAAAAATTATAGATTATTTGTGATAAAAATATTATGTCATAAATAACTTAGTTTTTGTGATAAAAACTTATTTTTCATCATAAATAATTAATTATTTATGATGAAAATATTTTCATCATTAATATTATAAAAAATATAAAATATAAAAATTATAAATTATTTCTAATGAAATGGTAAAAACATCGTAAGTAGTTAACTATTTGCAATCAAAAATAATTTCTATCATAAATACTTTATTATTTACGATGAAATAATTTAATCGCTAATAACTAAAAAATCAAAAATTAAAAAAATGACTTTCGATATTAAAAAAGAATCATTCTCCGAGTATCCAGACTTTATTGGATGATACAACAAAATTCTTCACCCATAATCGAATCAACCGTCTATAAGATCCTGGAGCAAACCATCTCAAAAAATTAAATGCAAGAAATTTGATTCAGAGAAAATGTCAACTTCCAACTGTATAAAGAGTAAAATTTTATCAACTTTTTAATGGACTAAATTATGTCATTTACTTCTAAACCATCCCAAAAATATTTGGCCAATAATCCCTTGTGACAACAAAATCCTATAACATCTTTAATAAAAAATATAACTTCTTAAACACTGTCCTTAATCTGCGATAGATGATGCACCACAGTAGTTCGATCCCTGGAACTACCAATTGATGTCAATCCTCCATCAAAAAGATCAGACTCTATATAGAAACTTAAGCCAGCAGATCACCTAAAAATTGGTCCAAACAAGATATCTGTCAAAATATAAGAACACGATCAAAATTTAATTCATGTGTAACAAAGATTGTTAGTTAACATCTGTAATGTATTAGCAGAAAAATGATTCTCATCCGATAGTATATGATAATGTGTTGGTCTGCTGATCTCCTGAATGAAAATAAAATATAGATAAATTGATAAAAAAAATATTTTAAAAATTAGATAAAACTAGATTATACAAATACTTAAAATTATAGATTATTTACGATAAAATTTTTTATCATCAATAAAACTTTTTACGATGAAAATAATATTTTTATCATAAATATGTGATTATTCGTAATGAAACATGTTTCGTCGTCAATAGTTAAAAAAATTAAAAATTAAAAAAAAAAATAAAAATTGATCATTATTTGTGATAAAACTTTTCATTTCTAAGTTTTTATCGTTTAATGCTCTTTTTGCATTTATATAGGTCGAAAAGTATGCGAAAGGCTTTTGTTAGATCCTTCAGTATTATTTTTTAAGAGTGCATTCATAGTCTTGGTATAAGATGATTGTTTATCGCAGATACTCTCTAATTAGTTGAACTCTTATGATTTCCATCCAGTTCAAGATTTGTCTTGAGAATGATATACTCTTGAGTAGGTATTATCCTTTCTGCTACGCTCCTTTTGTGTCAGATCTCAAGGGTTTTAGCTGCTCGCAGATTAAATTTGAGTTCAGATGTCCATTCAAACCTTTCGATCAACTCATGGCCATGTTGCCACCAAAAAAATAAATCTAATTAATTAAATTTTTTTAATTATAAATTATATTTGATTAGAGCAGAATATCAGAGAATTTGTCTTATTTTTATGATCGAGGAGAATCAAATTGATCCATATCATGGTTGTCCCATATTCATCTCATTCTTCTGCACAGATTTACAATCTTCATAAATCCTAATTGGCATAAACATATCCCAAGGCTGCTAGAATTCATAAATATACCTAAGAAGGTACTTTTAGTGGAAAAATATTTTTTTACAGAAATTATTTACGATAAAATTTAAATTTACGTTGCTAATAAGATTATTAACAATGAAATCTTTCGTTGTCAATAATTTTTTGTCAAATTTTTTTTAGAGAAAATTATTTTAGTGAAAAACTTTTTTTGAATTATTAGCAATGAAAATGAAATTTTCATTGCTAATAAACTTATTAATGATGAAAATACTTTTCGTTGTCAATAATTTTTTTAATTTTTATTGTAGGTATTTTTTTGATAGAAATTATTGGCGATGAATATATTTTTTTCATTGCTAATAATTTTATTAACGATGAAAATTTTTATTTCATTGCTAATAATTTTTAGAGAAAAAAATTTTTAGTGGAGATTTTATTTTTGACAGGAATTATTAGTGACAAAAATCATATTTTCATCGCAAATAAATTTTTTTGGAGGAAAAATTTTTTTAGCAAATTTTTTTATAGAAATTATTGGTGACGAAAAAATTTTTTATTGTTAATAATAATATTAGCGATGAAAATTTGTATCGCTAATAATTTCCATCAACTCAACATCCCATCGTGCCAAACCCACTTCTTCCCTCCCCTCTCCTCTCTCTCCTCTCTTCTTTCCCTCTCCCCTCTCCCTCTCTGTGCTCTCCCTGAACTCCCATCTCCCCTCTCCTCTCTCCCTCTTCCCTCTCCCTCTCCCTCTCCCTCTCCCTCTCCATCTCCGTGCTCTCCCCTCTCTTCCCGCCAGTGAGCCCGTCGCCGCCGCCGTCCATCGTCCATGCCACCATTGCCATTGCCATAGCCATCCGTCGAAGGTAAGGTTCTTCGAACCTCTCTTTTTGTGTTGATCGAGCCACCGAGAGATGGAGGGGGTTGCGGGGGGGGGGGGGGGTTGGTGGCGGTCGGTGGCGCCACGAGGTCGAGGAGGGGGTCAGCCGATGGGGAGGTGGTCGGAGAGCTGTCGGGGGCGAAATGGGGGCGGGATGGGGTCCGGGGGCGGCTAGAGGCGAGACGAGGGTGGGGAGGGGAGGGGATCGGTCGGCAGTGCCACGGGGCCGGAGAGGGGGTCGGGGGGCGGAGACTCGATCGGGGAGGGGGCGGTCGATTGCCGGGAGTGAAACGGGGGCGGGATGAGGTCCATGGGTGGCCGGGGGCGAGACGGGGGCGGGGAAGGGGCCATGGGCGGTCGACAGTGCCACGGGGCCGGGGAGGGGGCGGCTAGCGATCGGGGGTGAAACGGGGGCAAGATGGGGTCCATGGGCGACAAAAGGCGAGACGGTGGCGGGGAGGGGGCCGTGGGCAACCGTCGACACCATAGGGTCGGGGAGGGGGTCGGCTGGGGGAGACGGTGTTGGAGAGGGGGCGGCCGGCGGTGGTCGCGAAACGGGGAGGGGGTCGATCGGGAAGGGGTGGGTGACAGTGGGGAGGGAGGAAGGAAAGAGAAAGAGGAGGGAGAAAAGAAAGACAAAAAGAAAAGAAAAAAAAGAAAAAAGAAAAAAAAGTTAAAAAAAGTGAAAAAAAATAAAATAATAATTAAATATTTTATTTTTGATTAATAAAAATAAAATCTGAATCACGATCCGAATTGGATCGAGGTCAGGATCCGAATTGAGATCCCGATTCAGATTAGGATCCAGATCGGGATCTGATCCGAGCGGCACAGGGTGTGTGACAGTGCCGGCACCATGGGAGCGGGGGCCATGGGAGGCCGAGTTCGGGCGACATGGGGTGTGTGACGGTGCCAGCACCGTGGAAGCGAGGGTCGTGGGGGCCGAGTCTAGGCGGCACGAGGTGTGTGACGGCACCGGCACCGTAGGAGTAGGAGCTATGGGAGGTCGAGTCCGAAGCTCGTTTAGGAAAAAAATTATTTAGAAAAAAAATATTTTTAGATAAAAATATTTTTTTAAAAATAAAAAATTATTTATAATTTTTAGGTAAAAAATATTTTAGAAAAAAATAAAAAATCATTGAGTCCTCGGGATTAGGTTTCGTGTTATTGTTTTGCATTAATATTATTTTACATGCTCAACAGCTTATAGTTTATTTTATATTTATTACATAAATTTATTTTATATTTATTGCATGCTCAACTGCTTAAAGTTTTTATTATTATTATTTAATATTATATTCATTTATATGTCAAAAATTACAGGTATGGCATCAGGAGACAGACGATGACGTTCGCATTCACTGTTTACTTCGGAGGCTGAGGCACCTTCATTGATTTCTACTGCCGCACCAGCTCCATCATCAGAGGGTCCTGCACTGGCAGATCCTAGTGAGATGGATTCGAGTGAGGCGGGTCCGCATGGTATTATTATTCTTTTTATATAATAAAATTTAATTTTTTTATTTGGATAGCTATCATATTAATGATTTATTTATTGTTATTTCAGGTTAGTCTCCACCGGTAGTGAGGTGAGGGTAAGGTCCATCGAAGAACCTCGCTCTAGAGCATTGGAGACGCGAGCACCCGAGACAGCGTCTCCATATCAAGATACCATCCGACTACACCAGGCTTATTAGTGGATGGTGCGAGTCGTGGCAAACCAAGCTGGGCATCATATGCCGCAGCTATACCCCTGTGATACTTTTCGATTGGTGTCACATTGTACCAGCTCAGAGAGAGATTTTCTATACTAAGTTACAGGTAAAATAAATTATACTGTGAATATTTAATTAGCATGATATTATTCTAATATTTGTTATTGGCAGGGTGTATTTGATATTATTGATTTTGAGGAGGATCATGTGCGGTGAGCTGTGGATGTTCATTTATCTTTACGTTTCAAGAAGTATCACTACCACATCCATCAATATTGGTACCATATGATGCAGGATCATGGGGTGGAGGCAGCATGGCAGCGGCCCTATGACAGCATCACTATGGATGATTCGACAGTCATATATCGATATTTTGATGATCTGGCATATCAGGTTACACATCCAAACTTCTTTTTTTTAGAGTTTAATGATTGAATCATTTATTCTTAAATTCAGTTTGTTATCTACTAATTTAACTGCTAACTGTACAGAGAAGATGTGTCCAGAATGCCATGAATTGGGCTAGACAGACTGTACCGTATTATGGGGTATTGAGGTCGTTCGCTCGTCACATGGAGCAAATGATAAGTAATTTTTAATTAGTATATAATTTTTTAGCTATTTAAAATTTTTTTAATTAATTATTTTTAAATTTTAGAGAGATACTGAGAGTGGTGAGCTTTCTGGTAGGATCGATATCTACCAGCGAACCCACCAGTGACAGTCAGGGGAGTGGACGATGGGGAGCCAGGAGCTCTTTGTAAATTTTTTCAATTATTTTTTTATTCGCAGTTTGATTTTTAATATGAAATTAAAATAACTATAACTTTAATTTTCAGGACCATATGATCCCAGCCTACCTCTGAGGACTTGACCGTACCCACAGATGATGAGATTTGTGATCAGGTGCTTGGTGCGAGACTCTGTTATGTTAGAGATCTAGGGTATGGGATCACTGTTTCCTTATTCTCACACTTGTCTAAGATTGACATCCATGCTGCTTGCGATACTCGGCTGGTGGAGATGTGAGGTAGGCTATTGAGAATCGATAGCGGGTGAGCATCGAGCTGATGAGTTGGCTGCACGTATCGATGAGTATCAGCTATTTCAAATCCAGATGATGAAGTGGATGGTGTAGATAGAGTGGATGATACAACTGATGAGGCAGCAACAAGCCAATCTGAGCTCTTCTGATTGCTCTCCTTCCCCAACTCATTCTCCTTCTGCAGATGCTGACACTTGACGGCCTCTTTATGTAGTTTTTTATTTTTATTTTAAATTTTTTATAATTTTAATTTAATATAAAAAAATAATAAAATTTATTTATGAGTTTATTATGTTAATTTTTTATTTTATTTTTTATTTTTAATTTATAAAAAATATTATAAATATAAATTAAAAATATATATTCATAAATTTTTTAAAAAAATATGTGTAAATTATTAGTGATGAAATTATTTTCGATAAAATATTGATTGTCAAAAAATATATTAGTGATAAAAAATTGATCATAAATATAATTTTTAATAAATTTAAAAATATTAAAATTTTATATTAAATTAATAATGATAAAAATATTTTTATCGTAAATAATTGATATTTTATTAACGATAAAAATTTATGACAGAAATTGCTATATTTATGATGTAAGCTTTACATTGCTGATATTATTTAAATTTAATTTTTATAAAAATTTATAATTAAATTAATAGTGATAAAAATATTTTTATCACTAATAATTTTATTTACTATGAAAAATTTACATCATTAATATTTTTATAAATTTAATTTTAATAAAATTTTTTAATTAAATTAATAGCGATAAAATATTTTTATCATAAATAATTGTATTGGTGATGAAAATTTTTCATCACTAAAAATTTTTAAAAGTTTTATTTTCATAAAAGTTTTTAATTAAATTAATAACGATGAAAATATTTTCATCACTATTAATTTATTATTTATTAGTGACATTAAATTTTATCATAAATATTTTTTTTACAAATAAAATTTTTATCATAAATAGTTTTTGAAAAAACTAATTTTTTAATGGTAAAAATTTTTCATCGGTAATATCCATTATTTACGATGAAATTTTTTTTATCGTAAAACATTATCAACGATGTGATTATTTGTGACTAACTATTAGCGACGAAAATTTCATCACTAATAACTATTAGTGACGAAAATAGGTTATTAGCGATAAATTTTTTTCATTGCTAATAATCTATTTTGATGTAGTAGAAGAACTATACATTTATAAGTGGGCTAATAGTTCTGTAGTCATTTTTTTATATTGCATGTAGATGATATATTATTGATAGAAAATGACATTCCCACTTTATAAAGTATAAAGCTGCAGCTATCATCATAGCTCTCCATAAAGAATTTGGGAGAAGCATCCTATATCCTAGAGATGAAGATCTATAGAGACAGATTTAAGAGACTGCTTAGATTATCCCAATCTACGTACATAGATACCTTGCTTAAATGGTTCAATATGAAAAATTTTAAGAAAGACTATCTTTCGATAGATCATGAAATTATTCTCTTTAAGAAAGATTGTTCGACAACTCCTCAAGAGAGAAAGTGTATGAGTAGAGTCCCATATGCTTCGACAATGAGATCTATTATATCATCATGGCATGTATAAGATCGGATGTATCATACTCACTAGGGGTAGTGAGTAGGTATTAGTCTGATTCAGATGAGAATCAGTGAAAGATTGTACAGACAATTCTTAAGTATTTGAGAAATACTAAAAAGATCAATAGCTAATTTATGGAGACATTGACTTGACATTTGTGAGATATATTGATTTTAGTTTCAATCAGATCATGATGATGGTAAAAATATGTCGGATTATATGTTTATCCTAAATAAAGGAGCGATATACTGGAAAAATTCTAGCCAATTCACTGTAGCCGATTCTATTTGTAAGGCAGAGTACATTATGGTATTCGATGCTGCAAAAAAATAATTTGATTGTGAAAGTTCATTAATGAGCTTGGAGTGGCACCTTCCGTCGATGGTCCAGTCCTTGTGTTGTGATAGCATTAGAGCCATATCTCAAGCTAATGAACAGTCATCCCACCAAAGAACCAAACACACTCTACATCGCTATCACTTTATACGAGAAATCATAGATCGAGATGACGTCGAGCTTCAGAAGATCGACGAAAATGAGAACTTGACCGACCCATCTGCTAAAGCCTTCAAAATCAAAGAGTTCGAAGAACACAAATAGAAGATGGGTATAAGATACTGTACCAATTAGCATTAATCCAAGTAAGAGTTATTAGAAAATATATCCTAAAACCAATCGTTTAGATGATTGCATTCTTTATAATTTATATATAAATTATAAATTAATAAAAATTATTTGATATTATTCATCACAAAGCATACATCTTCCTTGATTAAACTCTAATATTATGATAAAGTCCTTAGAACTATATAACAATCGATAAAAGAAATATTATCGAATAATTTTTAAATATGTTCACGATCAAATGATGCATTATTAAAGAACGATGATGTTTATCAAGTGTAGATCGTTGTATACCATATAGGTTGGTTATCTTTTTAACTAAAGAGTGTGGAGATACTGATATGGCATACAGGTGAGATGCAAGAGTACATCGTCATTGAACAAGTGACTCACCTGCGGAGTGCTCTGCTGTCAAGAGTTGCTCGCGAAGAATATGGGCATAAGTGTCCCTTCGATCTGAGATCACCACAGTGACTTGCAAGCAACTCACTGTGCTTTGGTACCGAACTATCTGAATTTTTAATTCAGTGATGGAAGGTTTCTGGACACAGTCAAGTACTTATGGTAGTCGGTGTATGGATCAAGATGGGATTGACCCTTTCGAATTTCAGGAGTTGATGTATCACTATATTTCAATTGAGTAAGATCTTGACTGAGGCAATTCATGTGATATGTCACAGAATTTGAAAAAGATTGAAATACAATATGAATGACTAATCCAAAGTTGACAGTTAAACCCTGGGTCATTCTGAGCATTCAGGATCAAAAAGATGCATTATGCAGTAACTATATTCCTAGGTTCTTGAGTGTTACCTTACAAATATTCGATCTCTCTAGACGTCAGGAACCATTGCTAGATGGTAACTTTGATTAGTATAGAAAATAGTTTTCTGTGCTACCGGCTTAGTATTCGAACCTATGGAGTCATGCATAAAATCAGACGAAGTAGGAAAGAATTGATTTAAGTCTATGAGTTTAATTTGGAAGTATGAGACTTGATTGAACAAATAGATTAGTTTAATTAAGAATTAAGTTAGAGGCCATATGGGATTAAAGAGTTGTCTATGTTTAGCTAGCACTGGACATGAGGTATACATTTAATTTCGAAGATGATGATGATGATCTGATCAATGATCCAAAAAATTTATGAGAGATTGTATTTATATCCTAATTAATTTTAAATTAGATTTGATTTAATTAAGTTTTAATTGAATTAAAAATTTAAGTTAGATTTGGACCGAAATCTTAATTAGATTAGGATTGACAGACTCTTCAAGTTTAGTTCGAATCAGAATCGAATCGGATTCGAATCGTACCAAATTTGAGCCTATTTGGATAGGATCCATAGAGTCCCAAGAGACAGAGACTCTATCTCATGAAGGGCCGACCAAGGAAGGGAGGGAGTGCAAATAATCTCCACCCCATAATGTGCACATGAAGATGTTCTCGCGTGAAAGTGTGAGGCATCTTTTCTTTAGTGCTTTTGTTCCTTCTTGGTGGTTCTCTAGTTGGATAAGAATTGTTGTCCTAAATTGGTTAGGACTTGATCAGATTGGGGTGTTAATTATTAAAGGGTGGGACCTCCATTCATCATGGATTAAGTCTTTTATTTGTGCAAGAAAAAGAGAGCAACCACCGTTGAGAAAAAAAAAAAGGGGTATGCGACAAAAGTTTTGGGCACTGATTTTTTCTTGGACGCCATTTTCTTTCTCTCCCTTGCTACGAGATGAGATCTCGTCCCTCCCCTTACTTTTCTTCTAAAGATTAATGCCTGAAGAGATCATCCTTCTTTCCAGCCTGGCGTGCGCGTGAAATAGAGGATCTGTGTGTTCAGACCTCACGAGGCATCGGATTCGAGTTTTTCTGGAGATTTTGATCCCTATTCCGCTGTAAATCAAGGTAAAAATAAAATTTATGTCAGCTTATTCTAGAAAAATTTTTTAGATGCACCCTAACGATCCGATTAGATCGGACGAATTTTTTCTTCAATTTTCTAGTACCAAATTTTTTACAGCTAATTTGTATTTTTTCAAAATTTGTGATATAAGATTAGAGTTGCTTAAGTCGCTTGAGTCTCCTTTTGAAGTGATTGAGAAAATGGCTTAGAAAATGTTAGTTAAATTCAATAAATATTAGGATGAGATCCATATTTTGATGGGGGTTGCTATAATTTTAGATTTGAGATTCAAACTATCCTTGATTAAGGATTATTTTACCAAAATTTATAAGGACATGGCTACTGATAAAATTGAGAAATTACATAAAGTTTGTTATGAATTGTTGAATGAGTATCAATTCAGGACTAATATAAAAAGGTAATACGAGAAAGAGTCCAGTTTGATGCTAAGTGATCATGGACCTATGAATAATTAATTGGCTGATTTTGATTTATATGTATGAATAAAGAAGAAGGCTAAAAGCACTTTGGCGAAAATCAAATTGGATCACTATCTTGAGGAGGATGGCATACCTTGGTTTCCTATTTTTTATGTCTTGTTTTGGTAGAAAATAAATGGATCTAAGTACCCAATATTGCATAAGATGGCTAAAGATTTATTTGGTACCCCTGTATCCACTGTGACTTCTGAATCTACTTTTAGCATTGGTCGAAGGATGTTGACTCCATACCACAGTCAATTACATCCTGAAATTGTGGAAGTCTTAATCTCATGTATTATATGCTTTTACTTTTCTTTAATTGAATTTGTTTATTTAATGTGATGATTGTTTATATAAATTGATTTCTGTTTATATTATACTAGTACTACACGGTCCAAAAGAGAGCAAGAGGAGATTTGTCCCTCTTTTGAGGATTTTATACTTGAAGATGCAGCTCAAGTATAAGTTTTTTATAGTAATTTTTTTAATAAATTTTATTTTTAATTATCATTATAATCAATCATCACTAACAATGATTAATTGTTTGTAGATGGATTGGGTGAAGAATGATGCTGCAACTAAAGATTGATTGAAAAATATTGTTTAAGTCTTTTTAGAACTTGGAACTTAGATGTATTTTTAAATTATATTTATATTTTTATTTACTTCAGAGGTATTGGAACTAAGTGTTATTGTGGAATGTTTTTGTCTATTAAATTTACATTACGTTTGAATTTTATTTTGATTGAATATGAAACTAAGTATTGTTGAACAAAGTATTGTTGAATTTTATTTACTAAAGATAATTTGAATATTATTTTGATTGAACATGGAACTAAGTATTATTGAATTTTATTTGTTTAAGGTAGGTATAATTTATGAAATAGTAGTACGTTAGAGTTAATAAAATTGAAAAAAATATTCAATTTGACTCAATTGGATTCGAGTCAAGTAAACTCAAATTATCCGATCCCGATTGAGATGGATTTGGGTAAAAAAAAATAATCTTGATAATATTTAGGCTGGGTTTAAATAATTTATTAGGTATTTAGATTTAAATTTGGATAGTTACAAACCTGTTTTGAACCTGGCCCGATGCCATCCCTATGTCCATATTCTCCTGGCTTTCTGGAAGGATAAAACTGGGCCTGGCCAACCAAATTTGATGAAGTTTGAAGCTGAGAACCACATAAAAGGGTTGAATCGTTAACAGAAAAAGTAGTATTTTACCTCTCTTAACGTACAAAAATAAATTAGTAACTGATTCATGCCCCAAAGAGTGTAAGGGCATGTTTGACTGAGAAGCTGGGCTCTGAAATGAAAAATGAAATGAATGGCTCTTTTTCCTACCATTTAGTTGCAGAGAGTCTTTGATTTCAATGAAAATGAAAATAAAAATATTTTAATTTTTAAAATTTAATTTATATATTTTTTTAATATTTAAATTTTATTTCAATTTCAATCATGAATCAAATACATAAGGAAATATAGTGATTCTAATTTTCATTTCAATTTCAGCCATAAACCAAATGCACCGTTGGCATGTTTGGTCAAGGGGGTCCAATTTTTATTTTGATGCTGAGGGGAATGAAAATATTTCAATCAATCAAAATCTAATCTCTAATTTTTATTAAGAGTCAAATTTTATTTCAATTTCGATTTCAGTCAGAAACTAGATATATCCAGGGATATAATTATTATGATTCCTATTCTATTACGTTGCTATGATGATTCCAATTCTGATTTTGATTTCGATCGTAAATCAAATATGTCCTAAATTTGCTTCAATTATTCCATCTTGAACTATATTTTTCATTACGAAGAAGTCATATCGTGTAAAGGAATATTGTACTGCTCTTTTTATTTATTTATTTATTTATTTATGTGAGACATATATGAAATCAAACAATGGGAAGCAAATGCACGAAAGGGCTTGTTTGGTAAGACTACCAGGAAACTCCTCAAGATTTGCTTTTGGGCTGCACGAAGGACCTGTGGTATGTCCATCTTGGCCTAGATTTGATGAATTGGTTTTGTGGTAAATAATACACACAAAGGTAACAGTTTTTGTTAAGTCCGGTTGGTTGTGTTCAACTTTGATGGCATTGGGTTAATCTTGCAAAATCCATGACCAACCTGGCGTTACCATCTAGTTTAAGACCAACTCGCAGGTCCAAAATTAGGTATGAGTTGTTTCGAATTTAGATCGAACATGATCTAATTTTTTATTCTAGATCTTGCAATAGTGGGAGCTTCATATATTAATTTTTTTTTTAAAAAAAAATTTTGATGAAAAATTTATTCGCTGCGCTATGTAAGCCACATGACTGTGTATGTCATCAATTATAGTCGTTCATTTTTATAATAACATCAGCGTGCCCATAAAAATGAGCTGCTGCTGCGGTTGATAGCGTGTATGTATCATGATCGGAATAATTTCCGCTGACCGGTTTAAATTGGCTAGCAAAGTGTGGAGGACGAAATGCTGACGGTGAACGAGGAGGATTCTCCATCCCATTGGTATCATACCCTCCGGTCGGTTTGTCTTCATCCGTGCATACAATTCAGAGTGGAAGCTTTATTTTATGAAAAAAGAGAGATGCCATGATTTCTATGCCAAAATCTATATGAGAGAGAGAGAGAGAAAAGCGGGGAAAGAGTAAAGGTTTCGCCGATTCGGTGACACAAGCCGTGATATGTCTGTCTACCGTTGCAAACCTTGTTTGACGTGACCTCATAATGTGATCTCTTTTCCTGAGGCAGTCGGAAAGGAAAAGGGACGATGCGTGACCAAATCCAATGCTCTTATACTTAAATCCTTGCATCTTTAACAGGGAAAGGGTCTTTGCCCGTGGTACCGTAAGGTCGTCACTACGCTCTTTTATTCCCTTCCTTCCTGCTTCCTATGGATGAATTATTCCCCTGCAGGGATCACGAGAGAATGTTAAAGATAAGGTCTGCCTCTGCTTACAAGTTGGTAGTACATCAGATAGTGGGATATTGCAGAAAAATCTACTTCAGTACACCGATAAAATATTTAAATTTTGTTTTGTTTTTCAATTTTTTTGCATTTTATCGGACCATTATATCTTTATTTTGTATAAATTTACGTGTTTGTATTAGTGAATGCATGCAAATGGATAACGACGTCGATGATTGAAGCCTACCAATTTGCAGATATGGCAAAGCATTTTTCAGGGTAGTTATCATACATATATAGAATCTTCTCTAAAAAATATAATATCGCTTCAGTAAAAAAAAAATTGCACTCTTCCAACCACGGTAATCTGTATTAATTATTTTCTTTATCTGCATGTAGTATCGACTTATCAGGTTGTTACTCGAAAAAAAAAAAAAAAATCTTATCAGGTAAGATACAACAATGAGTGCTTAGAACGATAAACTAATGGTTGTTATTAAAAGACAAACAATCAACACTTCTTAGGTATCAATTTTTTATATTTTATTTTCTGATTTTTGTGGATATATACATACTCATCTGTATTAATTAATTCATCCATTTTATCAAAAAAAAAAAAAAACAAAACAAAAAGAAAGGCAAACAACAAAGTTGTTATTGTTTGTTGTTTTAAATCTTGGCCTCCTCCTGTGATTTTATGTGGCCAGAACGATAAAAGTATGGGATTTTTATGGCTATTCTCTCTTTCTTCCCACCATGTTCCCATCGTCACTAACATTCATTATAACGGAGTGAGCGTTCCCAGCAATGGTGGAAGACAGACAAACATTAAAGACAGAGGAACATGGCTGTCGACACTCGCTAAGCGACAAGGGAATCGACCCAAGATTTTCAAGATCCAACAATCGAAATCCTTTTCCTTTTTGTCGGGCCCAATCCTCATCAGCTCCCCATATCTTGTAAAAAAAGTAAGTCATGACTTGTACAAAAAAAAAGAAAAGAAAAGTAAGTGACTTTATTTTTGTATTCGTGAAAACAATTTTTTTCTTAATAACGGTTTGTTTTGAGCCCTACCGAACCATTGCTTCTCTACTTTCAAATAAATACCACATAAAATGCGTATTATAATCACTTTTGAGTGAATAATTAATGGACAGCAATGAAGTACGGGCCGAAATAAATACAGATTAATAATCAAGCATATATATTACTAATATAAATGCATGTAATATATGTTGATGAACGTACGAAGATGTTCTTATAATAAATGGATCTAAGGTCTAACAAAGTATAAAGTAGTCTCTTTCTACAGAAAATCTTAGTTTTGTGGAGGATAAAGGTAAAGTAGATCTTTCTTCTAACACAACTTGCCAAAAGGAAAATCTGACTTTGGGAAAATAGCATGGGAATATGACTTGGAAAGACTATTTTGTGAATTTGTATCTTGATTTAAATTGGAAAATGATTTTATTTCTTGAGGCAGCTAGGTGTGACACAAAAGAAAAAGGATGCAGCTTAGTTGGCGGCTTGCTGCAAAGTTCAAACACAACATAGTTGGGTTATAGGTTAGATCGTCCACCACTAGATCACATTGGTCCTTGATGATTTGTGTCTCCACCTTTTTTTTTTCCCCCCATATGTGATCACATGATGCATGTGCATGTAGGCATTCCTTTATGCGTGTCAAGAAGAGATTTATGTCCAAATGCAAATTAGGATGGCCACATTGGACACAGGGCATTGAAGGCTTCATGTGGCATTGTGCCCAAATGAAGTCCATCATGCAAGTCCCGTGACTAGCTATCATGTGCATACATGGCATGCCCGAATCAGGGACATTGCTTTGAAAAATCGTGGTTTGCTTTCTGTAAACCTATCCCAAATTCTAACCATAATCTACCCCATGTTTATATGTCTACAGCGCCGTTGGGCGACACTAAATGCATATTTAGACATCATGCATATTCATGTTGATGCGACTCAATTATCTCCATTTAGATAAAATAATTTTCTAATAGTAAATATTTTTTTAAAATAATTGATCAGTGACATGGAATTTATCATGTCACGATTTCTTAGGGGGTTCATACTTTGGTGAACAAAAAAAAGTACATGCTCGGGCCAACATGGCTCACGAATCCTACATCATTCGTGATGTAAGAATGCAAAAGTGTGTAGGAATATCAAGCTTATGATGTAATGCCACCTCAAAATAAACTCTTATCCTCTGAATAGGTCCTAGATGCCATAGTGAAAATTTGATGCATCTCTAGCCATTTGTAATTCACTAGCTTTATTAAGATAGTGTGCAAATTAGCAAAGCTAAAGTAAGTAAGAGACTGCTTAGTATCATAGACTTGGAGTCCAAAAACTTAAGCCATTGGGAGAAGGAATGGTCCAAGCTAATAAACCCAGATGGCATCTTTTTTATTAGTCAATGTGGGAATACGACAATCTCTTCTATTCAATCTTGTGATGTCCTTGTCATGATTGGCTCCTACTCAAGATAAATGGATCAACCAATGACCTGGGTCCTACTCAATGGTATGACATCGTCCTCAACCCTAGTATCTCCTAGTGAAGAGCTCATATGGCTAATAAAAGTTGTGGTGCATAATAGATTTGGCTTTGATAACATCTGGTAGGAGCTTAGCATTTTTTCAAGCACCCATGCGGTATTTAGATGCCTTGTTTGTCCACAATCATCTCTAAGTCTATCACTCCAGCCTCTCAATGGTCTTGGCTTTGTTTCTATTAGAGAATGCATATAACTCTCCAGTTGCATAGCTTAGCTAATGAGACCTTCCCCTTTTTTAAGCTCTACCCAATACAAATAGTTAGGATATGCACAAGCACTCTAGCTCCTTCTGTAATATTGTATCTTGTCTTTTTGCTAAATCAGTAGGCTTTTGAAGAATTCTACAAGCCTCTATCTCATTGGGCTCCTTTCAATATAGAAGTGGTGTATTAAATGTTGCATGGAAGGGTTGAGTTTTGATGCCAGGTCCATCTTAGCATGGATCTATTTGGATGCTCGAGTATCTAATCCATGAACAAAAAATCTATTTGTTTTGGAAAAAGAAGGGTTAAGAAGTATCTAATCCAGGAATAAAAAATCTATTTGTTTTGGAAAAAAAGGGTTAAGTGACTAAAAAGTTTAAGAAATAGATGGAGATGAGGATTTCATTATGCTGATTTTTAGGGAATATAGAGAATCACTATTTTAGTAGAATTTGTTATTAGTTTCAGGGATTGGGTGCTCTAGTTATCTTCCATATCTCTTATAATTTTGCTCAATTTCCAATCTCCCATAAAAGATTCTAGATGCACATTATGGAGGAAAAAGATTGACTAGAAACATAATGAATCAATCCAAGAAGGTCTGGACATGCAAAGGACAATTGAACTCTAATATAAGCTAGTTAAACAAAATCTGTTCACTCTTGTCTTATTTGTAATTTTAATGGGTTGAACTTCTATTCATACTTGCAAGCTTCGAGATGCCATATTTAGTTTTTTGAGTAGAGCACTTGAAAACCTCCCTAGTTTGATCTGAATTGGAACTTGTCATCGCAGTTACACCCATTTACTTAGCAACTGAAAATTCTGCACCTATTTTGAATTATGCATCTTAAAAAAATTTAGACATTAATAACTACAGTATAGATGGGTCTCTCGCTGTTTTTTTTTTCCTCCCTTTAAAATAAGTGTGGCTCATTTTCTGGCCGAATTAGCTGGAATGGGCTTGTGATTAAGCTTGATTTGTTTGTATCTCCAACCTTCACACAAAGATTATATATATATATATATATATATATATATATATATATATATATATATATATAGAGATATGGGAAACGGCACCAATAGGAAGCTGCAAAAAAGCAAACAAAAGCAGGGGAAGGGGAAGGTCAGTGACTCGAATCCCCGTGGGACGAGAAAGATTCTCCTCCCGACAGCCAAATCTAGTGATTAAATATTCCGGTCCTCCTGGGTCTCACCTTCATCTCAACCTCTCCCCTCCCAAACAGCAAACAGCCTTCTTTCCCGCGGTGCCAACTCGTTATTGGTCCGGTCAGGTGGGGCCTGACCGTTTGCTGCTTTCCTTCAAACAGCGAGGTAACCGTTCGGTAAATCATATCCGTCCAATCTTGTGATCCCCGGGTCCGGCACGCCTTGAATGAAGGGGTGCACTTTTATCTGATGTACAACGCTGGACAGGCCATGAGATCTGTCAGCTGTGATTGTTCCGATTTGTCCCGCAACCTTGTCGGTGGGTCCCGCTTTCCGACCATTAGCCAATGCGTGGTTTACACGGCGTCCAAGAAGGCCGGTGGCTGTCTGCCGCTGGACAGCTAAGCACGAGTCCGCTACTCTACGACCCCACTCTCTTCTCTTCTTCTTTGATCAGCGAAAAGACACCGACCGCCCTCTCTTCTCTCATATATATGTAAATCTTTAAGCTAGAAACGGGGGAAGATTGCGAGCAGGGGAGGACAAGAAATGGGAAAGGTGAAGGAAGAGGAGGAAATTGGCCACAAAGCTGGTGGTGGTGGTGGCGGCGGTGGTGGAGGTGGAGGTGGAGGTGGTGGCAGCGGATATGGAGGTGGAGTAGGAGGGGGAATTGGGGTGGTGAGGGTGTTGGTGGTGGACGACTCCCTGTGGACCGAAAGGTGGTGGAGATGCTGCTTAAGACAAGTGGGGGGATGTTTGAAGGTAATATGAGGTGGTCTTTGTTTCACACAGATCTTTTTTTTTTCCTTTTTCTTGAATGGTTGTTGTTCTTGCTCTGTGGTTGCATTGAAGTTTTATATCTTTTGTGCTGTCATTCTTCTCGCATTTTCGGATTGGTTGGGGCAATCGAATTCTCTACAAGCTGAAATGAATGTGAAATTTAAATTGTTTTGGGTATTTTTGTGTTTAAATAGGTGAAATTCTGGTATTTCCACTGGCTTTAGAATGTTCATTGGGGTACAAACTAAGACATGCTTTTCGTTGTTGGGTGTTTGGATTTTTATCTTTTGATGATTTTACTAATTTTCCTTATGTTGTGTTTGGTTTGGAATCTTGACAAAAATTTCTGCTTATCCAGCGGCAGCATTCTACATTACATGTATATACACATTATTCTCTTAAATCAGAACTCAGAGTCATGCTCTCTTCCTTTCAGATTTTTTCATTACACCTCCATGTTTGGTTCTCTTGTGGTAACTATATCTCTTGCGGGTTGTTAAAATTGCAGAGATGTAATTGACGAAGATGCATGAAGCTCCATCGAGATGACCATTATAAATCATGTCCTTCTATACTTAGATTCATTTCATGATAATTATTTTGACTTTGTTAGAGTGCCTCTTTGATATGTCAAACAATTGTTCTCTTGGAACTGATCCTCTCTGTCTGTGTGTGTGCATGTGAGCATGCTTGAGTGCATGCACGTGTGTTCATGCTGCTCTATGTTCTCTCATTCCAATCATTTGTTTTAAAGCAAACGGTGGTGGATTTTGATAGTGTATGCTGCTTTGTATTTTGTTGTCGCCTGGTTACATTGCAAAGATGGACTATTTACCTTAGCTTCTAGAGGGTATTTTCTTAGACTTGATAGTACCTCAACACTGATTTATCTATCTCCCATTTGTTGGTTTTGCCAGTTTAAAGACCTATGCATCAGCTAAGTCTCCTTTTGCTTATGACATTTATGATCTTATGCTTCTCCATATGACCATCATTCTTTCTTAACGAGTTTCTGGCTACAAAACATGGTTATGGATGCAACATGGAACTGGTAATTGTGACAAATCTTGAAAAAGCATGGTATAATATGCCTAGGATACATCAATAAATACATAAGATTATTTTTACATGCATCTAAAACAGCATTTACAAAGCACAGTGGGCTATCAAAAATAACATAATTCCTGCTTTATACAATAGCATCAAATTCCACTAACTCGATCGTTTAGTATCATTCCAATCAATAGACCATAATTTATTCGCCAAACAATAACATCAACACTACAAACTCCAACATTAACCATTCACCATTGAAATGTGAACATTCATCAAATAATAAGGAAAACAAACCCCTCTCCCTTATCCCTAGAGGTATCAAGGAACTCTGTCTGGCATATCCAGAAATTTTCTGAAGCCTTTTTTTAGTTTTGAAAAATTGGATGCTTAAAATAGTATCAGACATGCATTCTAGAAGTATTTGACAAGTGTTAGTATGCAATATGAATATTGCATGCAATTTAAGTATCGATGCTTCCTAGGTTTTTCGTGTTGTGTCTTTTGAGTTATTGAAGTTATTGTCCAATCTAGTTGATTCCTATTAAACAACAAAGCTTCATCCCATGACTGCAGTTGAGGCTCTCCATTGATCTGACAGCTTGAGTCTAGCTTGAGCTTAGCTAGAATATAAGCTTGATCAGGCTTGTCTTGAATTAGTGAAGCTTGAACTTGGTTCTCAGGCTCAGAATTAATAATGACCCAAACCTGAAAAAGAAGATCAAATAAACTGCTCAATCAGGCTGACTTGATAAGGCTTGAAGTGGGGGCATACCACATATGTTTCATAGATTGATAGTACATTTAGTTTGAGAAAAATAATAGAGCGATGATACATTTGACGGTATATTAACTGGTTCTGTTTCTATATTTATGATTCATCATTAAGTCTTTGATTTATGGCATATTCAGCTATTAGAATCAAGCAGAACTTTAATTCAAGCTGGAACCAAGCTTGAATTGGATTCATACTGAGCTTGGTTCAGGTTTGACAAAAGCTTGATTGATTTTGGATTGATTTAAGGTTATTAAGCTGGGATGGAGATAATCATCTTTCAGCTCACTTTGAAACTAGGCTCAATTAAGCTTGAATAAAAAATGAGTGGAATTTGATCTGAAACTTTAGGCTTGAAGTAAATTTAAAATTGAGCATGACTAGGCCTTGGCTTGGTTACTACCCTACTGCGCCTTGTTTTTTGCTACCATATTGGCTACTTGATTGCCATCTTCTCCTGTGATTGGTAAATAATGGTATTGAAGTGCCATAGAATAATGATTTTGTCGTGTTTCAAGTTGTTTGGTTCTTATCAAACAGAAGGCACTCACCTGTTTCTCCACTTATAGGTTTCTTTCTATTTGAAGGGTTTCATTGCATTTGGTGTCTTTTTCACCATCACATGTACTGCTTGACTTGCAATCATTTGTTAACATGAAGACCAAAATGAATTTTAATAATGCATTATAAAGCAAAAGGAAGCCATGAATTCTTGTGCTTCATCCATATGTAATGATGAAATCACTTCATCATTTGTTCTGATGTCATTGCTTTTGAACTCTGACTAGGTGCTAGCAAAAGTTACTTTTTCCAAATGCCTGCATTTCTTTCACTATGTCCCATCTTTGAATTGATCTCTTAATGTTAGATATCTTCTAAAATATATAATCTTAGTTGTCTCAAAACTTTCTTCCCTTTCATTTCAGTTACTGCAGTTGATAGTGGAAAGAAAGCAATGGATGTTCTTGGCTTGAATGGAGGGAAGGCTGAATCTCCCAGCAGTGATGTAAGTCAACTTTCCTGATAGCCTTTTACCGTATTGTTTCATAAATTACGTCTGGTTTCCCAAGTCAAAGTGTTTGAGAAGCTGTTAGTGGACTACCACATAACAAAATGCAGAACTCTACTCCACTTATGAACAAAATTCAAAGAATCCATTAAAGTTGTAGATTGTACAATAAGCAGCAATCAAGTCAGTTTAGTCTTTTTGCAAAAAACTTGAAAGAAGCTACTAAAAGGTCTGAAAAAGAAGCTCTATAAATGTTTAAGATATCCTTTAAACCCATCAAACTTAGTTCTAATCAACTAATTTTTCAGCTGATTCTTTTGCTTTTCTATAGGGTTAATGAATTGAATATATTCAATTGATTAACAACTAAATGTGGATTTCCATTTCCCTCTCTCATTAGATTGGGATATTCTAGGAAATTTGGTCAAACTTGAATTTCTTTTTTTTTTTTTTGGTTTGTGAGTCTGTTAATTGTAAACAGCAAAAATTTTGGAAGTCTGTTTTGTTGATCGCATAGGTATTCTTGCTGCTTGTTTGTGGTATTTATTACTTTTCAAATTATTTCAAATTCAAAAATAATGGTAACACAAGTATTAGAAACGTTAAAAAGCAAGTCAGAACATTTATGATACTGGCTTGTGAACACTTTATTCTTGAGAGTTTAAGTGGCATGCTTGTGGAGGTCTAATGGGCTTGTGGTCATCTCCAATCACAAACACCACTATTAGGTCCAATAGGCCCGTGCTGTAGTGTCTTCTAGTCCATATGGGCTATAGGCTAGGTCCGCTTAGATATCATTTATAACAATCTAGGATCTCATTCAAAAAGGTTAGCTAGAAGGTATTAGTTTGATTCCTTGGTCCTTATAAGTATCCAACATCTTTCTAGTATACAATCGATGTGGAATTAAACACTCACCTGGATGGATCCTCACATGTCCTGTAAGTTTTTGTTGCTTATTCTACACAGTGGTATTAGAGCAAGTCCTCACATTCATCAAATCATTATATGGAGAAAAGTTTGAATGCAATGACAACAAACTTGAATCACCGATTGAGCTTTGCAAGTGAAGTTGGTGACTAAGTTTATCTACACAGTTACCCAATTTCAACTCAATGATCTCTATCAAAATATTGGACCGCTAACATCGATTCTTGGATGGATAATATGCCTAAAAGTGTTATGGCCTCAGCCAATATGATTGGCAAAACAAAGTTTTTGGGGGAAAAGGCTGCACTATTAGCAGCAGCATAATTAAGAAAAAGCGAAATGAAGTGACCAGGTAGCTGGCAAGTGCCGTCCACTATCCTGTTGAAAAATTGGAAAAGTTTGCAAATGCTTATTCTAAAATGAAAAATGCAGTATAGTCTGAAAAAGAAAGGAGAAGAAAACAATTTTATCATATCATGGACTTCATAAAAAAAAAAAAAGAAAAAAAAGGCACTCAAGTAGGATCTCCTTGATAAATTTCTGTGACGGTGTTATGCAAAAGCTGAAGCTACATGCACAGAGATACATGTGCTAGCACATTATGAAGAGTAGATGGTTTCATGCATGTATCGAGAGTAAGGTATCAACAGGGCAAGTTTTCATTTCATGAAAATTCATGCAAGAAAAGTGAACAAGCAGCCAGGAGGCAATTCAGTGTCTGATATGAGTGTCTGTCAATCTTAAAGCAATGCAGCTAAATCAACATAATTTAGATTGCATGTAATCATCAAAATACTACATGGAGTCATCAAAAATAGCAAAAGATAGTTCTTTATTGTGCAAATTGTGAATTAAGGTGGGATGTTGGAAAAAGGTAAGATACAGTTTGATTGTGTGTTTGACTGTATTTCAGATAGTTCTGCCACGAGTTGTCTTGAGGAGCAATATTATGGTACTTCATGGTGAACCTATACTTTTGGTCCACGTCTCAACGTGCAATGGGTCCTCACCCAGTAGCTTTGTAAAAGGAGAAAAACAGGCAGTATGGGTGCAAGGCAAAGGGTTTGTGGATTATCATCCAGCAGCAGTTAAGATTTGTGGACTGGAACTGGAAGTGCCAAACTGCCAATCCACCTAGGTGTACCATGTCTTGTCCCATGTGGGAAGGATATTAAGAAAATTCGTGCAAATCAGGTTTGAAGTTATCTAGGACATGTAAAGATACTTTTGTATATATGTGGACATATTGAGTCACCAATAATTAAACATAGGTTGAGTTAATTTACATCCATAAAAGAGAGATCTTGGTGGAATTTGTAGGTGAAGGACAAGTTAAAGAAATCCAGGAAGAGTTTGAGTTGGCACCGGTGAGGCCTTGGAGCTCTGTTGACTGCCCGGCCTTAGAACTCCTTATATAACTTCTTCATAATGCTTTCTTGTTGAACCCGCTCAACTGGTGGGTTGGGCTGGGCTCAACCCAAAGTACCACATCATGTAGTGAAGTCTAGGCCCGGTCTTTGAGCTCACTTTCCAGACCCAAGCTTGCTACTTATCGGGTTCTTGGGCTATCTCCTTTTTTTTTTCCTTTTTTTTTTTTCAGATAATTGGCTTGGCCTCATGTTGTTAGGGCAGAGCTGGTGGACAAGGGGATGGGGATGATGTGGTTGGCCTCGTTCATGGTGGGGGTGACGAGCATGAATTGGGGGAGGATGAGGGCACTAGTGCGGAGCGGTGGCAAATTGTGATGGGAGGGGTTGAAAGGGTGGGGGGGGGGGGGGGGGTGCATGGTGGATTAGGGGAGGAGGAGGAAGAGGGAGGGAGGTGGGACGAGGGGAGGGGGTTAGCGGGGGAGGGGAACTTAGGGTCAGAGGAGGAGGGGTTGATGGTGGATTGGGATGGGAGGGGTCGAAGGGGGGCCATGGAGGGATCGGGGAGGAGGAAGAGGAAGAGGAAGAGGAGACAAAGGTGGGGGAGGAGGGGAGGCAGTTGGTAGGGCATTGGAACTCGAGGTTGAACTAGGAGCAGAGTTGATAGGGGATTGCAATGGAAGAGTTTAGAGCTAAAGTTGACAAATAGAGTGGTGCAAGAGCTGGTGGAGTCGTGGATGAGGAAGAATTGGAGAAGGGGGCAAGGGCAAAGGGGTGATTCTGTATCATATTTTATATTATAGTATAATATATAATATATATTATATAAAATTGGGGTTGGATCAGGCTTGAGTCGGGTCAATGCAAACTCAAGCCTGGCCTGCTTAATGAGTGGGCTCAAATTTTAGGCCTGGCCCTGCCCTCGGGGCTTAAAAACCAGGCCTAAGCCCAATCCTAAATGGTCCGGACTTAGGTGGGCCGGGTGGATTGGATTTCATTACAATTTCATAGCATACCAATGAATAGAACTATTACTATTTCATCTAAGATTTCATCTACATTGAATAAGCAAGGTCTTTCTTTTACTATGGATTTTGATAACTTGAGCCCTTATTTGTTGAGGAGAAACTGGTCCAATTCGAAGTTATTGATGTTTATATCGGTCGATCATAGAATAGAAATTCTGATTCATTTAGATCAAGCTTCCTTTCTATTAATCTGGAAGTTCTTTTCGGATACAAGGAAATCTGAGCAGCTCTATTTGTTATACATCTCCGGACATTTAGGGTCTTGAATTTTCTTGACAACTTCTCCTGTGGCAGGAAGTTGGCTGTATGATTTTGTCAGGGTGGTGATGGCCAACGGATGGTACTAGTCAGTTTGGTGGGTAGACAGAAGGGTGGAGACTGTGCTCATCAAAATTACAGGAAAACCCTGACTGAGGTGGAAATTCTTTTGCAGAGATGTTGATGCAATTGGCAGGTCTAGAAAGATGAATGGATAATGTGAGTGCAAAACAAGTAAGACCGTAATAGAGGAGTAAGATATATGGTTGAAGAATGATGTCTAAAAACATAAAGACAAGACCTTATATGCCACTGTATCCCCCCACACCCCACCACCCCTTCTTGGACGAATACTTAATTTTCTGGTCAGGATGGAATCTTAACGTCACCAGTTGTTTCCACCTTAGTGCAGTAGCAGTTCATATATTGAACTCTTTGTAAATTATGGCAATCCCAGTAAAAATCAGCTTCTGCTATGGTGATATCTTCAATATCTCATTATACTGCATGGTCCCTCAAGTTGTATTCCATGAATTTCACTTGTCTATACCCACCACTGACCGATCATCTCTTTTACAGCATATCTTTTAGTTTGGTGGGAAAGAAAATCTTTCATTAGTTTGTCTACCCACTCATTCAGAAGAATTCACAACCTAATCAGTTCTTTATAATGTGGTGCAGGACCAGAAGATTGATGTTATCCTTACTGACTACTGTATGCCGGAAAGAACTGGCTATGACCTTCTCAAGGCCGTCAAGGTATGTATTTTTTATTCCAATTATCTTCTATCACCTCCTACCATTCCATTGTGCTATTATTAGTATCATATGACTAATATTAACTAATTAAGCAAATTAAATGGATTGACTTTGCTCGGCCTAGTTCCTGTTATTCAACAACTTTCTTTTCCTTGATATCAGGAGAACAGCTGCTCAAGATCCATACCGGTAGTCATGATGTCGTCCGAAAATGATCCCCAGAGAATCAGCAGGTCCTTTAGCTACTTCCATCACAATCTGCTTATCCTTTTTATCAGTCATTTTTCCCTCATTAAAAAAAAGAAAAAGAAAAAGCACTTGTGGCAGCCACATACTTTATCACCTTTCAGTGTCATACATAATACATTGAGTGATTAATGAAACAACATATAAAACTGGAAATAAATAACTTCTTTTAGCTACATAGTCTTCCATCATAGTGACATAATTCAGTAGTGGTTCACACTTTGGAAAACCATTAGATCTTCAGAGTCAAAGTTTACAGTCAACCTACATCCAAAAATATTTTCCTCTTCTGGCATCTTCAACTCGTCATAAGCTTTTGTTAACAATAATCCTGGAAATGCACCTATGCCCAAAAACTTCACATTTGCTTTCAAGTGTCTTGCCCTTCGCCAAATCACAAGTACTTCTTTGTGCAGGTGTCAAGCTGCCGGAGCTGAAGATTTCCTCCTAAAGCCTCTACATGTAAAAGATGTGCAGAGGTTGAGAAACTATGCTAGGCCAACAGCCCCAACACTCTCAGGCACCAAGAGGAAGCTGCCTGTAGATTTGATAGCTGAGAACAATGGTTCCGAGCGGCGTCCACGCCTTGCTGGAGTTGCAGTAGCATGATCGTATGCTTCATCCACATTGTTTTTTTAACTCAAAGTCTTGGTAATGAGATTCAAGGGAGGTCTTTTTCTCATCTTGTAATATGGATATACTGGTGATAAGCAAAATCTTTTTTACATATATATGTAAATATTTTCTTGGTCTTTCCCCTTGTGCCTGTGGTCATTGTTGCTGGATTTATGAGAATGGGAACCAGGGATTTTTGTTCCTTGCATG
Source organism: Elaeis guineensis (assembly GCF_000442705.2). NCBI lineage: Eukaryota > Viridiplantae > Streptophyta > Magnoliopsida > Arecales > Arecaceae > Elaeis > Elaeis guineensis. The sequence continues at coordinate 27,494,853 of NC_026000.2, read as the reverse complement.
GTCCAGAGATTACTTTGGGGTCGAAGGGAACAGGATAGCTAGCTGGAGACATAACAAGCTGTAACATCTGTGACTTGATAAGATTATTGCAGCAGGTGAAAGGACCAGGTGTTGTAAAGATGTGGCTTTGCCAAGCCAGAAGGGTCTGATTTGGAGCTCTGAGATTTGGAAATTGGACCAAATATTTGGAAATGGGAGAGAACGACAAGTGGTTATGCAAGATCGCGGCGGGGATGATACGATGGAAGCCTTTGTGAACTGGTGAAGAAGTAACTAACATTGTGGGCTGGTGAAGGTTACTGTTAATGAACTCACAAAAATCAGATGCTAGTTTAAGAGAAGATGAAGGGCATGCTTATAAGATCACAATCTGTGATGCGGAAATCTGGCTGACAAGTATTTGGGTCAGATAGAACGAAGAAAACAGCAGAAGTCCAAATAAATGGATTGGAGTATCAAAATGGGATCTAAGTTTCAAACGGTACTAATTTTTCATTTAAGAGGAGTTATTGGATCCATAATATATCGATGGAAAGCTTGTTCTAAGCTTTACGATCATGAGCCAGGTTTACCTGTTCATTTCAGATTTCGGATCCAAAATCTATTGCTTAAGAGGGTTTTGAAGTTGTTTTATATTTAGGAGTCCATTTTTGGTTCAGTTTGTATTCTTAATTTTATTTAATTTTTATCTATTTATATTAGGACAGAGATACTATAAATATCTTTGTTTTGTATATGTTCAGTATTATTATTGTTGGTGCAAAAATCCGCTTGCACCGGAGAAGCTGGAGTCGCGGTCGCCGCCGGGACCTGCAAAAGAAGTCTAAACCGGAGGTGGGGTTGCTCCGGCAAGACCCTCCGACGCTCAAGTTAGTTCTCTGCCTCAACAAGAATGGAGTGTTCGAACGAAAATTTTAGCAGAGTTTCTAGGTAAAAACGAGAGCTCAGAGAATAACGTATCTGGGGTCCCCTTTTTATAGGCAGAGGGAGCAACAGACTAATAGTGATGTTTGTAATCGTCTGGCAGTGGACTGCCCATGTCAGGAGGAGTTTATCATGAAGAATAATGGGGTGGAGTCGTGGCTGTCATCATGGCTCGCCACGTGGAATCAGTTGCGGGGAGTGGAGCGGCGTCCGTTGTCGCGACTCGCCAGGGAGTGGCGGAACCGCACAGGATCCGCCGCAGGGAGTGGAGCAGAATCGTGGCCGTTAGTACGGCCTGCCAGGGAGTAATGGAGCTGCGTAGGGTCCGCCACAGGGAGTGGAGCAGAACCGTGGCCATTATTGTGGCCTGCCAGGGAGTAATGGAGCTGCGTAGGGTCCGCCGCAGGGAGTGGAGAGGTGCTGTCCGTTACTGTGGCCTGCTAGGGGGTCCAGACTTGTCGGCCGAAATTCGGTTGGAGTCGGTAGCTGGAGTCGGAAGCGAAGTCCGGCACCTGTAGGAGCTCGGACGAGGTCTTCCTACCGTCGAAATAGAAGACGGAGTCCGGCTCACGTAGGAGTCCGGACGAAGTCTGCCTGCAGTCGGAGTAGAAGATGAAGTCCGGCTCCCGTAGAGGTCCGAACGAAGTCTGTCTGTAGCTGGCGAGATCAGGCTCCCGTAGGAGTCTAGTCAAAGTCTACCTGCAATTAAAGTCAGAGGCGAAGTCCGACTTTCGTAGGAGTCCGGATGAAGTTTACCTGCAAGCGAAGTCGTGGGCGGAGCCCGGCTCCCGTAGGAGCCCGGGCGAAGCCTTCCCGCAGTCGGGTCGGGGACGAAGTTTGGCTCCCGTAGAAGTCCGGTCGAAGTCGGCAGCTGGAGTCGTGGGCGGAGTCCGGCTCCCGTAGGAGCCCGGGCGGACCCTTCCCGCGGTCGGGGTCGAGGACGGAGCCCGGCTCCCATGGGAGTCCGGACGAAGCCTTCCAGCAGTTGAGGTTGGGGACGAAGTCCGGCTCCCGTAGGAATCCAGACGGAGTCTTCCCGTAGCCGAAGCTGGGGACGGAGCCCGGTTCTCATAGGAGTCCGGTCAAAGTCCACCTGCAATCGAGGTCAGGGACGAAGTCCGACTCCCGTAGGAGTCCGGACGGAGTTTACCTGTAAGTGAAGTCGCGGGCGGAGCTCGGCTCCCGTAGGAGTCCGGGTGAAGCCTTCCAGCAGTTGAGGTTGGGGACGAATCCAGCTCCCATAGGAATCCGGACGGAGTCTTTCCGTAGCCGGAGCTGGGGACGGAGCCCGGCTCCCATAGGAGTCCGGTCGAAGTCCACCTGCAATCGAGGTCAGGGACGAAGTCCGGCTTCCGTAGGAGTCCGGACGGAGTTTACCTATAAGTGAAGTCGGGGCGGAGCTCGGCTCCCGTAGGAGTCCGGGTGAAGCCTTCCAGCAGTTGAGGTTGGGGACGAAGTTCGGCTCCCGTAGGAGTCCGGACGAAGCCTGCCTGCAGCTGGAGTCGGAGACGAGATCTGGCTCCCGTAGGAGTCCGGACGTCGCGAAGAATCCGGTCGTGCTGGCGGGTCCTGCTCGTCGACAAAACTTGGGAGTGTGGTGGAGGCTCGGCCGTTTGGGAGGTTTGAAGAGACGTTGCCGGAGGTCGAAAGTCAGTTGGATCCCGGAGGTCACTCCCATCACGAACTTCGGTTGGGGGTATTTATACCCAACACCAGTCCCCCTACTTCGAGTTCGAATTTCGAATGAAGGAAGTACAGAAAGATTGTCGCAGCCGAAGTTCTTCCCTCGACGTCCGCACCGATCGTCCTCAGATATTTTGGCATTTAATGCGCGTATGCTGGAGCCTTTTTTCGATTAGGGCGACCCAAGAGTCTTTTCGAAACTCTCACCGGGACGTGATCCCAAGCATCGTGCCATGAAAGTTTGCGAACGGTCAACCCTAGGTCGCGGTGAGTGGGACACGCGGGACACGTGGTGGGCACTGGTTGGCCTAGGGACACCTGCCACCATAACTGCGCCAGGCCCCGTTGCCTATTTAAGCCCCACCTTTCCTCCTGGGGCTTCACGACATCCTTCTTTCGCTTGAGAGCTTAGCCACTCCCATCCATCGGTGCCCCTTCCGACTCCGAGCATCTTTCGCGTCGGTCTTTGCCATCTCCGCCGCTTTCCGCCGCTTCCGGTCCCCCGAGTCTCTCCAAGGGGTTCCCCCGCTGGGGCCTCCGCCCCGGAGGCCAATCTCAAGATGATGTCACAGACTAAGAAGAGTGCAAAGAGGAGAACAGCAGTCTGCGAGTTCTCCGATTGTCAAACCGCTGCTGAGGGTTCCCGCCGCTTTAACTGGGGCTCAAGGGAGAATTCCTTCAACAACATGGGTTTAATAATGGGACAACCGTGAAGACGTTCCGCCTGAGAACTTCGGAGTAGCCGAAGGGGCGACACCGGTCAAGGGGGCAGAGCCTTCGTCACAAGCCGTGGCGGGATCTTGATGCCGTCGGGGCCGAGGGACCAGAAGCGGTCGCGCCGACGTGGGGCAGCAGAACTTGTTGCGGGGATGGTGGAAGTAGCGCATGCCGACTTTACCGGAACACCCAGGACGGTGGTTGTCATGGAGCACATGGCGGTGGCGCATGTCTTCGACGCCACCGCTGCCTCCGGGGTAATTTCGTTCTTCTTGAAATAGTCGTCGTCGCCGCTGCCGTTGCCCTTGCTGCCCCCTGGAATCTATCCATCCTTTTCCCCCTAGGGTTGGGATTTCGAGGTGGAGCGAATGAGGCGGGGGGCGAGAGCCGAGAGGCTGTCACACGTGTTGGAAAATACTGCTGGGAAGGATAGAATCGGAAGAGAAGTCTACAGCTCGAAGTAGCCTCCGGTGTATCCTTTCGAGTCTTGTAATAATGTTTTCTTTTTCTGGCCCTTCGGGTCTTGTAACGTACATCGAGAAATGAGAAGGAGATTTTGTTACTTCGTTTGCGCTTTGCGTCGAATTGTTGTCTGCCGAACTTCCTTTCTTTACCATTGTTGTTGTTGTATTCCCTTCTCTTTACTTCTCTTCTTCTTTCTCTCTTTTCTTTTTTTTTTTTTTTTTGACGTCGTCCATAGGTTGCCGGTAGTGGTCACGTCGGCTCGCCTTTCAGTTGTCCTTCTCCTTCAACTAATGCTCTGTAATGTATATTGGATGAATAATATGAGAAGGAAAATTTCTGCTACCTCTTATACTCACGTGTTGAATTGTCGCTTGCGAGCTTCTTTTCGGCCTTCGGTCATTCGGAGGTATCCGATTGCCATCGTATCGACCCATCCTTTTCATCCATGGCCGCAGATTTGTCTGGGGCCGCTCGGGTTTGGTGCCCCCCATCAGGCTCGGGCTCGGAGGTCTGATCTTTCGTCACCCCGAGGAAGTCTCATCTCGGGCTCAGCTGAGGCTTCCTTGAGAGCTGGGGTCCTTGATAAGAACCCCAATCCTTGCTGAGACGGGGTTCTCTGCTCTTCGACGCTGTTTGTTTTTCATTCGTCATTGATGTGGTCCATCACCTTCCTTTTTAGCCCTCCTCCCTTTTTCTTTTTCGTTTGGAATTTTTCTCCGCTCTTGGTGGGGCTACGAGAGTTCGGCTCCCGTAAGCGAAGTCGGGGCGAAGTCCGGCTCCCGTGGAGTCCGGACGGAGTTTACCTGTAATTGAGTCAGAGGCGAAATCTGGCTCTCGGACGAAATTACCAACGGTCGAAGTTGGGGACGAGGTTCCGGCTCCCGTAAGAGTCCGGAAGGAGTTTTCTTTTGATCAAAGCTGAGGGGAAGTCGGCTCCCGTAGGAGTCCGGGCGAAGTTTGTCCGCAGTTGAAGTTGGAGGCGGAGTCGCCCCCGTGGGAGTCCGGAGGAGTTTATCATGGCGAAGCGGGGACGAAGTTCGGTTCCCGTAGGAGTCCGGACGGAGTCTTATTGCGAAGGGGCCGCTGGGGAAGGTCCCCCTTTTTCTCTTCTGGTCTTGAACGACCAGACTTTAATTGATGCCGGGATGAGGTTCTTCCCTATTTCTGTCGTAACAGGTTTCAGCTCTGGTTAGGATGAGGTTCTCCTCTTGTCTTAACGCGGCCTAGGCGTACATATGGGCGTTGCTGGGCCCTTCCCCCTTCCGATCTAAAGAGAACGGGCCTTCGACTTTGCTCAAGTTAGGGCGAGGTTCTCCTCCTGTCCCTAACAGGGCTGTGGGGGGCATATGGGCGTTGTAGGGCCTCTCCCCCCATCCGGTCTAGAGAACCGGGCCTTCGACTTTGCTCAAGTTAGGGCGAGGTTCTCCTCCTGTCCCTAACAGGGCTGTGGGGGCGCATATGGGCGTTGCAGGGCCTCTCCCTCCGGTCTAAAGAGAACGGCCTTCGACTTTGCTCAAGTTAGGGCGAGATTCTCCTCCTTCCCTAACAGGGCTGTGGGGGCGCATATGGGCATTGCAGGGCCTCTCCCCCATCCGGTCTAAAGAGAATCGGGCCTTCGATTTGCTCAAGTTAGGGCGAGGTTCTCCTCCTGTCCTAACAGGGCTGTGGGGGCGCATATGGGCGTTGAGGGCCTCTCCCCATCCGATCTAAAGAGAATCGGCCTTTGACTTTGCTCAAGTTAGGGCGAGGTTCTCCTCCTGTCCCTAACAGGGCTGTGGGGGCGCATATGGGCGTTGCAGGGCCTCTCCCCCCATCCGGTCTAAAGAGAACCGGGCCTTCGACTTTGTCGAGACGAAGTTCCCCTCTTGCTTCTGATACAGTTTGTTTGGACTGCCCTGTCGATGTAAGATAGTGCCAAGGGGGAGACATGTAGATATACAACTTTTAATTAAAATAAAGTTATTGGTAGTACATCCGTAAGTTTTTCGAGCTCCATGGTCGTGGGAGGTCGCTCCTCCGAGCTCCTTAAGATAATAAGTTCCGGGCCGGACTACTTCTTTGACCTCATACGGCCTTCCCAGTTTGGGGCGAGCTTCCCTCGATCCTGAGGTTGCGAGACAGCGGCTCGTCGAAGCACTAGATCTCCTGCTCTAAAGACTTTGTTCTTGACCCGGGAGTTGTAATAGCGAGCGACTTTCTGTCTGTAGGCTGCATTCGAACCTGAGCTACCTCCCGCCTTTCTTCCAGCAGGTTGAGGTTGGCTTTAAGACCTTGCGAATTTTGATGTTCGTCGAATGCCACGACTCGTGCCGACGGGAGTTTAAGCTCAATTGGGATGACGGCCTCCGTTCCGAAGGCTAAAGCAAAGGGGGTCTCCCCTGTGGGCAATCTTTGGTAGTTCGATACGCCCACAACACATGATAAAGTTCGTCCGCCCAAGTTTCCTTCGCCTTTTCAGCCTTGTCTTAATCCCCTGCAGAAGGGTTCTGTTAGTCACCTCAGCTTCGCCGTTCGCCTGAGGATGGGCTACTGATGTGAAGTTGTGGGAGATGTTTAGATCTTCACAGAATTCGACGAATCTTGCTCCCGGAATTGCCGCCCATTATCAGTGATTAGGGTCCTAGGCAGACCGAACCTGCATACGATCGACTTCCAGACGAAATCTTGCACTTTTGCTTCTGTGATTTTTGCTAGTGGTTCGGCTTCAACCCATTTGGTGAAGTAGTCGATCGCTACAAGGAGGAACTTCCTCTGCCCCGACGCCATGGGAAAGGGGCCAAGGATGTCCATCCCCCATTGCGCAAAAGGCCATGGGGCACTCAAGGGTGTAAGCTCGGTGGCGGGCTGTCTCTGGATATTGGCATATCTCTGGCATCGATCACATTTTCTGACATATTCAATCGAATCATGATGCATTGTCGGCCAGTAATATCCTTGGCGGAGCAACTTGTGGGATAAAGATCTAGCCCCCAAATGGTTTCCGCAGATTCCTTCATGCACCTCCCACAAGGCGTAGTCAGCTTCTGAAGGCCGGAGACATTTCAAAAGGGGCAAAGAGTATGATCTCTTGTACAACTTGCCCTCATAAAGGATGTATCGGGAGGCTTGATTTCTGAGCTTCCGAGCCTCTTTTGCATCCTGGGGGAGAACCCATCTCTGAGATAGGTTATCAGTGGGTCGACCCAGCTGGGCTCGTGGTCAATTTCCATCACGGGCCTGATTCTTCTGTACTCGGGCACTTTAGAACTTCAAAAAGAATGCCTTTGGGCAATTCGGCGGAGCCAACGTTGCCAGCTTGGAGAGAAGGTCAGCCCTGGTATTTTCCAACCTCGAAATCTGTCTGATGTTGAAGCTGCTGAAGGCGGGGACGAGCTCCTTTACCTTTTCAAGGTATTTAGCCATGCTGTCCTCCCGCGCTTCGTAATTTTCGTTGACTTGTCCCACTACTAGTTGAGAGTCGCTGTGGACCCGAGCCGATCTATTCCAGCTCTTTGGCGATCTCAGTCCTGCGATCAGAGCTTCATATTCCGCTCCTTGTTCGTTGCGGGAACTCAAAACGCAGAGCATACTCCGCGATGATTCCCTCCGGACTGATCAAGATCAGGCCCGCACCTGCGCCTGACATGTTGGAAGACCCGTCCACATAGAGGGCCCAAAAGCGATCAGAGGGATCTGCTTCTTCTTTGGGGGAGTTCGGTCGGGGCTTCAGGCCGTCAATTTCGCCTTGTTCAGGTTCGGCCTCCTCTGGGATGTACACTCCACTATGAAATCTGCCAATATTTGGGCCTTCACTGCTGGCCTGGGTCGATAGTTGATGTCGAATTCTGTGAGCTCGATCGCCCATTTTGCCATCCTCCCGGAGGCAGTCCGCCGGTGCAAAATCGCTTGATCGGTTGGTCGGTGAGGCAGCGTTACGGTGTGCCCTTGAAAGTAGGGTCGGAGCCTCCGGCTGCAATCAACAAGGCGTAAGTCAGTTTTTCTAATTTGGTATACCTGGTCTCGCGTCTCTCAACGCGCGACTGACGTAGTAGATCGGCCGTTGGACTTTCGCTTCTTCTTTGACAAGGACAGCCGCGAGAGCCATGGGAGAGGACCGCCAGGTATAAAAACAGTTCCTCCCCAGGCTCTGGCTTTGCCAACAGCGGGGGTGAGCCGAGGTAGCTCCTTAGTTCTTCGAACGCCTGTTGGCACTCAGAGGTCCAACAGAAGTTCTTCGCTGCTTGAGGTTTGAAAGAAGGGTAAGCACCGTTCGGCCGACCTTGCGACGAAGCGATTCAGGGCCGCTACCCTCCCTGTAAGGCGCTGAACCTCTTTTATCGACTTTGGGGCGGCCATCTCCTGGATGGCCGAATTTTTTCTGGATTGGCCTCAATCCCGCGCCCCGACACCATGAAGCCCAGGAACTTTCCCGAGGTTACTCCGAAAGCGCATTTAGTCGGGTTCAGCTTCATTTTATATTTTCGGAGAGCGTCGAAGGTCTCCTCGAGGTCGGCGACGTGGTCCATGAAAGATTTGCTTTTTACGAGCATGTCGTCCACGTAGACCTCCATATTGCGGCCGATCTGCTCCTTGAAGATTTTGTTCACCAACCGCTGGTAGGTTGCGCCTGCATTTTTGAGGCCGAAAGGCATGACCCTTAAACAGTAAAGGCCACGGTTAGTAATGAAAGCGGTCTTTTCTTCGTCTTCCGTGCCATCCTGATTTGATTATAGCCGAGAATGCATCCATGAAGGTGAGGAGCTCATGGCCCGAGGTCGCATCCACCAGTTGATCATTCTGGGAAGGGGTAGCTGTCCTTTGGGCAGCCTTATTCAGCTTTTTGAAGTCTATGCACATCCTCCACTTGCCGTTTGCTTTTTTGACTAGGACAACGTTGGAAATCCAATCAGGATAATTGACTTCCCTAATGAATCGGCTTTAAGGAGCTTGTCCACTTCCTCGGCTATCGCCTTCTGCCTCTCTGGTGCATGACCTCGGATTTTTCTTTCGTCGGTCGATGCTTTGGATCGACAGGCCAGGGTGCTCCATGACTTCGTGTCAATCCCGGCATGTCTGCTGGAACCCAAGCGAAAAATCCGCATTTTTCATAGAAAATCGATGAGACGCGTCCGCACCTCCTCCCCAGGTTGGAGCCGATCATCGCTACATGCTCCGCGTTCCCGTCGTTCAAAAGGATCGGTACCAGATCTTCAATTGGAACGCCCCTCTCTTCAGTGAGGTCGTCGCGAGCATCCAGTCCATCGACTGGACAGGGGTCAGATTGGTCGCTTCTTTGCAAGGCTATGTTGTAGCAGTGTCTGGCCAGGGCTTGGTCTCCTCGGACCTCTCCGATCCCTGGTTGGTGGGAATTTTCAACTTCAAATGGTAGGTTGATACGATGGCTCGAAGAGCATTGAGGCCAGGTCGGCCGAGGATTGCGTTGTAGGCTGACGGCGCCTTCACCACCAGAAAATTCACCAGAGCCCTGGATTGCCTTGGATATCGACCTGCGGCCACAGTCAAAGTTTATATTCCCTCCATCGGAACAGCGTCCCGGTAAACCCTACAGAGGGAGCTAATCGGCCCTCAAATGGCCGTCAAGGATGGACATTCTTGAAAAGCGTCGTAGAACAAAATGTCGGCCGACTTCCATTGTCGACGAGAATGCGGCGGACGTCGTAATTTGCTATATTCAAGGAAACTACAACCGCATCGTTATGAGGGAATTGAACTCCCTGAGCGTCTTCTTCAGTAAAGGTTATGGGCTCCTCAATCTTTTGTCGCTTGGGGGGTACGGCCAGTACGTTGGTTGCTTCCTGCCGGGATCCTCCCGAGATGGTGTTGGCGAAATCCGTCGGAGGCCGATTGTCCGACTCCATGCCGGCGACCATTGCGGAGGATGTGGGGCCTGGAAACCAGAGGCGAGGTCGGAGCCTGAGATCTGGCTGCGGAGGCCGTGGGTCGCCGTGTGGATGCTTCGCGAGAAGTCATCGGGCGAGGATCCAGTGGGGGAAGGAGGAGCGGATGTCGGAGAAGATGACCAGAGGCGGTTCCGTTGAGCGCTCCTTTAAGAACAAGGGTACTGCGAAGGTTCACCCTTCCTCTAGCGCCAATCCTGTTGGTGCAAAAATCCTTGCGCCGAGAAGCTGGAGTCGCGGTCGCCGTCGGGACCTGCAAAAGAAGTCTAAACCGGAGGTGGGGTTGCTCCGGCAAGACCCTCCGACGCTCAAGTCAGTTCTCTGCCTCAACAAGAATGGAGTGCTCGAACGAAAATTTTAGCAGAGTTTCTAGGTAAAAATGAGAGCTTAGAGAATAACGTATCTGGGGTCCCCTTTTTATAGGCGGAGGGAGCAACAGACTGATAGTGATGTTTGTAACCGTCTGGCAGTGGGCTGCCCATGGTCAGGAGGAGTTTATCATGAAGAGTAATGGGGTGGAGTCGTGGCTGTCATCATGGCTCGCCACGTGGAATCAGTTGCGGGAGTGGAGCGGCGTCCGTTGTCGCGACTCGCCAGGGAGTGGGGAACCGCACAGGATGCGCAGGGAGTGGAGCAGAATCGTGGCCGTTAGTACGGCCTGCCAGGGAGTAATGGAGCTGCGTAGGGTCCGCCGCAGGGAGTGGAGCAGAACCGTGGCCATTATTGTGGCCTGCCAGGGAGTGATGGAGCTGCGTAGGGTCCGCCGCA